>NC_140988.1:191659152-191817388 GCF_052327205.1 Somniosus microcephalus
TTTAAAGAAATATTGACTTTTGGCTGCCATTTCTGATAAACTAGCTCATTGTTCTTACATATTTAAATCTGAATCCTTTCAACAATAATCACTGTGAGGACAACATTTCTTGAGTTGACGTATTTAATTCAGTTTGATCCAAAAAGACAGCAATGAACCACAAAGGTCCCAGTTTCTGGATGAGCACAGTTATACAGTGTTTCTGCCATTTTCCTGGGGTTTCGGTGGCTCTTCCACTGCAGTCACGGAGGGTGAATGGGAGAACAACTCACGGGAATCTGGCCCCAACATTTTTAGCAGTTTTTTCATAGCAATGGAAGGTTATCATTGTAATGCTTTCCACATAGGAACATAGAAAGAAGAAAGGACTTTTTTAAAAATTTGTTTATGGGATGTGGACATCGCTGGCAATGCCAGCATTTATTGCCCATCCCTAGTTGCCCTTGAGAAGGTGGTGGTGTGCCGCCTTCTTAAACCGCTGCAGTCCGTGTGATGGTGGTACTCCCACAGTGCTGTTAGGTAGGGAGTTCCAGGATTTTGACCCAGCGACGATGAAGGATCAGCGATATACTTCTATGTCAGGATGGTGTGTGACTGGAGGGGAACTTGGAGGTGGTGGTGTTCCCATGCACCTGCTGCCCTTCTCCTTCCAGGTGGAACAGGTTGCGTTTTGGGAGGTGCTGCCGAAGAAGCCTTGGCGAGTTGCTGCAGTGCATCTTGTCGATGGTACACACTGCAGCCATGGTACGCCGGTGGTGGAGGGAGTGAATGTTTAAGGTGGTGGATGGGGTGCCAATCAAACGGGCTGCTTTGTCCTGGATGGTGTCGAGCTTCTTGAGTGTTGTTGGAGCTGCACTCATCCAGGCAAGTGGAGACTATTCCATCACACTCCTTACTTGTGCTTTGTAGATGGTGGAAAGGATTTGGGAGTCAGGAGGTGAGACACTCGCCACAGAATACCTAGCCTCTGACCTGCGCTTGTTGCCACAGTAGTTAAGTTTCTGGTTAACGGTGACCCCCATGATGTTGATAGTGGGGGATTCAACAATGGTAATGCCATTGAATGTCAAGGGGAGGTGGTTAGGCTCTTGCTTGTTGGAGATAGTCATTGCCTGGCACTTCTGTGGTGCAAATGTTACCTGCCACTTATCAGCCCAAGCCTGAAAGTCGTCCAAGTTTTGTTGCACATGGGCATGGACTGCTTCATTATCTGTGGAGTTGCAAATGGCGCTGGACACTGTGCAGTCATCAGCGAACATCCCCATTTCTGACCTTATGTTGGAGGGAAGGTCATTGATGAAGTAGCTGAAGATGGTTGGGCCTAGGACACTGCCCTGAGGAACTCCTGCAGCGATGTCCTGAGGCTGTAATGATTGACCTTCAACCACCACAACCATCTTGCTTTGTGTTAGGTATGACTCCAGCCAGTGGAGCATTTTTCCCCTGATTCCCATTGACTTCAGTTTTACTAGGGCTCCTTGAGGTCAGACTCGTTCAAATGCTGCCTTCATGTCAAGGGCAGTCACTCTCACCTCATCTCTGGAATTTAGCTCCTTTGTCCATGTTTGGGCCACGGCTGTAATGAGGTCGGGAGCCAAGTGTTCTTGGCGGAACCCAAACTGGGCATCAGTGCGCAGGTTATTGGTGAATAAGTGCTGCTTGATAGCACTGTCGATGATAACTTCCATAACTTTGCTGATGATTGAGAGTAGACTGATGAGGCAGTAATTGGCTGCATTGGATTTGTCCTGCTTTTTGTGGACAGGACATAACTGGGCAGTTTTCCACATTGTCGGATGGATGCCAGTGTTGTAGCTGTACTGGAACAGCTTGGCTAGAGGCACGGCTAGTTCTGGAGTACAAGTCTTCAGCACGATAGCCGAGATGTTGTCGAGGCCCATAGCCTTTGCTGTATCCAGTGCACTCAGCCGTTTCTTGTTATCACGTGGAGTGAATCGAATTGGCTGAACAATGGCTTCTGTGATGATGGGGACCTCGGGAGTAGGCCGATATGGATCATCCACTCAGCACTTCTGGCTGAAGTTGTTTGCAAACGCTTCAGCCTTGTCTTTTGCAATCACATGCTGGGCTCCATCATTGAGGAAGGAGATATTCTTGGAGCCTCCTCCTCCCGTTAGTTGTTTAATGGTCCACTACCATTCACGGATGTGGCAGGACTGCAGAGCTTTGATCTGAACCGTAAATTGTGGGATCTCTTAGCCCTGTCAATAGCATGCTGCTTCCACTTTTTAGCATGCATGTAGTCCTGTGTTGCAGCTTCCCCAGGTTGGCACCTCATTTTTAATTACTCCTGGTGCTGCTCCTGGCAAACTCTTCTACACTCGTTGTTGAACCAGGGTTGGCCCCCTGGCTTGGTGGTGTAGGGTTCTCAAAATTCCCACATTCCCCAAAAGTTTTGGATAAAGGGACCCTGTATGGACAAGTGTTAAAAAGGGGTACCCAAAATGGCTTCTGCAACCTCGTGACCAAAAGTACAGGATTTTAAAAGCAAGGTCCTGCAGAAAAGACAGGCACATTTTCAAACCTGAAACGAAACTTGAAATGCATGAATCTGTGAAGAGACTTTGTGGAGCCAGACAGCTAAAGCAAACACAGAATATGCATTCATTCATCTTGAAACAGATCAAGTTAGAATGGGCCTAAATCGAGGCCATTAGGTTTCTGCATATTTAATCAGTAACAGCTCACAGGTGGCTGCCAAGTCAGGAAACCCGATTAAGTTTCATAAATAACAAACAGCCAGGACATCGAAAACATTAAACATGGGGACAACAATTCCAGGAGTTGTTAAAGTTAATGGCTGTAATCATTTTAAACAAGCCCGCCAAAAGTTAGACAAAGGACTGACCTGATTTGGCGCGCAAATAAGGAATGAAGAATCGTGTATAATTGTAGGCCCATCAGCAGTGATCGGGGGTAGCGCTCTTGCTCTGGCCGCTTATCGTTTGGCTTTTGGCCTGCTGCCTCTTGTTCTCATGCCCTGGCCTCGTGGCAGGCTCTCTTCTTGCTCCCCGCGCCGCTCAACACCAAGGACGCCCATTACTACACCGAGGGCCCAACGCGGGAGGAGAACGAGACCTGAGTTCAAAACCACACAGGACACCCAGGCCACAAACGGGCAGATGAGACGAAGAATACGGTAAACCAATAAAGGCAGAGAAGGGCAGCGGAAAGACGCGTTGGGGGACAAACGCCTAGTTATAAGCTGGCGTTTGGTGAATAAGTTGGCATTACATGCATGGACAGTAAAACCCCAATTTAAGAGTATGCTGGTGTTCGAAGAATGGGTAGCAAAGTCGAGACAAACGGCCTAGTTATAAGCTGGCGTTTGTTACATGGACAGTAATAGCCCAGTTGAAGAATAAGCTGGTGTTCGAAACTTGGGTAGGAAAATCATTAGACGGTAAAGACCGCCAACTGACCCCCAACCGCAGCAATACTGTCGGCGGCTGCCCGAAGAAGAAGAAGGCCCATCACGACGAAGTACTCGACAAAGACGTTAACGGAAAAAATGGAGGGTGCTTCGCACAAACAACTTCAGCGCCGCGCCCTGTGACCACTTGGTGACGCGATACCCCAAAGGACAGAAAGAGCGAACCTCAAAACCCCACCATCTAAAGCAACAGGTTTCGAATTGGTGAGCATGAATTCCTGGCCCCTCATAGCTTAATCTAGTTAGGTATAGGGGGTGGGATAAGGATAAGGCGATCTTTAATGTATTTGTTTCCCTCGATGTGCCTTGTGTTCCCCATTCCCATATAAGTGCATTAATTGTTTATGCCTGTAACTGTACCAGTAATTCTCAGTAGTATTGTGTTTTGTTCAGCCTTTTAATAACATTTTGGTTTTCTTGCACCAAACCACTTGCCTACTCGATTTTCTGTATCGCCGCCAGTACCTAAGTCCGGTGTCTAGAGCCCAGGGGTGTGGGAGCGATTCCAACCGCTCAGAGATAGTCAGAGGTGAAGCTGACTGGGCACACGCCACGCTACCCCCTACAGAAATGGTGACCGTGGCAGGACTCCGGCAACAGTGGTGCGATACAATAGACAATGGTTCGGATGAGCAAACCATGATGGAGGAAAGGATTTCTGATTATGTGTTTAGCAAGGTGAATATGACAAAGAAGTGGATCACCACTCTGTTAAAGGCTGGGCGTCCGGTAGACGCCGCAGCTAAGTGGACAGAAGGGAAGGAGCACAAGAAATCCCTAGAGAAGGCAGTCTGGCTGATGTGCTTTAAAAAGCAGGTCCAGCTTCTGGACAGGCTCGTTGCAGCACAGGCAGCCGAGTTAATGGAGTCAGCCCTGGAGATCCAGGACAAGGCTCTAGCAGGGGAGAAGTTACTGGTAGCATTGCAGGCCCTGAATCAGGAAAGGGTAGATTTAATGGGAGAACATAAGGCCAGGTTGGAATACCTACAGTGCCAAGTCACCGAAGCCAAGGGTAAAGGATTGAGGTTGCGGGAAAAGAACACCAGCCTAGCAAGACAAGTAAGGGAACAGGAGGAGAAAGTAAAAGAGGTAAAGACAGCTTACAAGTTAGCGAGCGAACAGGGGTTTGAAGATGCAGATCACGGCCCCTGCAAGGAACAGATAGAAAATCTGAGCCTGGCCCTGAAGAAGGCAAAAGGCATGGTATGCCTCATAAGCCTGAAGGCAGGCCAAGCGGAATTTATAGGGGACGAGCGGAGAACGGTTCAAACATCACTGGTAGTGCCAAGGGATGACCCGGTTGAGGAACAGGAGGGCACACGACCACCACCCATAGTGCCAGGTTTCAGCGAGGTCTGGCAGCAAGTGGGGGTGGAGTCAGGCGTGGGAGCGGAGGTGGAACAACCCCCGCCAGAGAGGCCAGAGCCGGGACCGATGTGCCCGGCCCGGCATCGGAGGTTCAGCCCACCAGTCAATGGCAACGACAAGGGACCCCTCCAAAACCAGTTCGTATTACCCTATAGCACCCAACAGCTTAGGGCTACGGTGAGCCATATCCCAAAGCTCTCCGAATAAGGGGACCCCTCGATCCACTTCAGGGAAGTAGAGCAGGCAGCCAGCATCAACGACTGCGATGGTGCTGAGCAGGCCAAAATGCTGCTATTCTCCCTGGAAAGTAGGCTCCTCCAATCCCTCTTTGACGAGTGTAAGAAGGGGCAGTGCGGGTATGAGGATCTCAGGGATGAAGTTCTGGAGGCCATGGGGATGAATGAGGGAAGTCCTTTCTCCCGTGTGGAGAAGACCGTCCAGCTCACAGGGGAAACCCCGCAGGCTTTTGCGGACAGGTTATGGCCGGTTTATAGGAGCGCCTGTCCTGGGGCACCTAATCGGGCATTCCTGAACCAGGGTCAGCTGGCCCATTGGCTCCATTGCCTGGTGGCAAACAGCTTACCACAGGTCCGGGCCGAGGCGGAAGTCTGGTTCGACCCCAAGAATCCCCAGACCACAGAACTTACAGTGATCAGACAGTTGACCCTAGCCTATAAGAACGGTAGGGGAACCGATGCAAACCCACCCAAGTGGAAGGTGCATGAGGTAAAACCCGGACAGGGTAGGAAGGAGTGGCATCAGGAAGGGAATAACCCTTCTAGCCCTAAGATGAATTGCTACGAGTGTGGGAAGGACGGTCACTGGAGGAAGGAGTGCAAAAACCCTTGGAAAGACAACAAGGGAAAGAATTCCACAGCCCCAGCCCAAAAGGCAGAGGCAGGAAACCCTCCCGCCACGGTCGAGTCATTTTTGGACACCATGAGGTCCTTATTGACTGGCCACGGGAGAGTAGAAGCTGCTACCGGTGCTCTGACCCCATCAGCCCCATCCAACCCACAGCCATGACTAGAGCCAGCGCAGCCTGTTTACCTGTGTTCCCTTCGTACGATGAATGAAGGAGACCCCTCGTGGAGATGGAGGTAGAAAAGGTGAAGGGGACCTATCTGTTGGACATGGGGGCATCATGCACCGTGGTCCATTCAGCTAACCCCACCACCTCGCCTCTATCTAACGGGGTCCCATACAGTCTGTCGGGATTCACAGGCAAAGAACAGGCTGGCTCGTTTTCCATCCCGCTCGCCATGCGGTTAGGACCACTCCGCTCCAAGTGGACCTGTGTCCTGATGAAATGGGAAGTGGAGGGTGAAAGTGGGGTCCTGGGAGCAGATTTTATTGTAGGCCATGGGATCCTGGTAGATTTAAGGAATCATTGCCTATGGGGGGCAAGTACAGGAAAGGACGGCGAGGTAGTAGTGATCCCAGGGAAAGAAGGGAAGGGGACCCTGTGCACCATAAAGCCCAAAGAGGATTATAACCTCAAGCTCATGGTCAGTAACACCCCGAAAGAGTTTCAGGCATTTGTGCGTGCCCACATTGCCACATTTGCCACACACAAACACGACTGCGGGAGGGTCAACGGGTTTGAGGTCAGCGTAGACGGGGACCCCATAGCCCGACCACAGAAACAGTATAACTTCCCCAGGGAAGCGGAGCCAGACATGGAAGCAGCCATGTCCTCCTTAGTGCAGCAGTGAGTCTTGAGACCGATAGCCACCCACGTAAACTCTCCACTGTGGCCAGTTAGAAAGCCGGGCAATTCCTGGAGGGCCACGGTGGACTATCGGGTGCTCAACAGCAACATCCCAGCCTGTGCACCCATGTTAGCAGCAATTGCCGACCTGATAGGAAGTATCCCAGCATCCGCGACCACGTTCACGGTGTTGGATATTTCCAACGGGACATGGTCCATCCATTTAAGGAGGGAGGATCAGTACAAGTTTTTCTTTATGTTTAAAGGGCAACAGTACACCTGGAACTGTTTGCCTCAGGGCTTCCACAACAGCCCCAGCATCTTCCACCAGTGCATGGCGTGTAAGATTCGCAAAATTTCTGCATTTTCCCGAAGGCTGTTATTAATATACGGGACCCTGCGTGGACATTTTAAAGTTATAAAGGGTACCCAAGATGGCATCAGTGCCTCATGGCAGAAAGCCTGTGGGATTCCAAAATGGATTCTGCAACGCAGACAGCTTGGGAGAAATCGAAAATAAGGCTGCAGGCTTTCTGTGAAGAGAAACTTTGGCCTAGAAATTCAGTATAGCCACTTTTGGGGCGGTAAAGTCGGGCGGCCGCTAAAGTTTGCGCCCGCCGGAAAGTGGAGGCCACTTCGCCGATATTCAGTAGCTTTGGCCAAGGAGTTTGCTCGAGCGCTAAAACTGGTGTTGCACGGCTATCTTTAGGCGCTAAGCTGGCGGTGCAGACTGATACCGCCGAGGCCGGGCGCAGCGCAGGTGCGGTCATGTTTTGATTGACAGCAGACACCCTGGCGCCGGCCAGCTCTTAAAGGGGGAAGGGTCAACTTCGTCTGCTGCCACGCCCTGGATACTGCAGCCCTCCAGCTAGGCCTAAACACTGCTGCTGGAGAGAAATAGCGCCAGGAAGGATGCAGAGGGCCCATGAGCGAGTGCAGCGCTTCTCTGCCCATGATTTAAAGGTGCTGGTTAGGGCTTTGGAGAAGAGAAGCCATATCTTGTTCCCGGACAGTGGCAAGAAGCCTCCCAAGAGGGTGTACAGGAGAGCCTGGAGGGATATTGCCCAGAGGGTCACAGCCACCTGCGATGTCCCCAGGACTGGTGTCCAATGCCGGAAAAAGTTTAACGACCTCACTCGGATTGTCAGGGTGAGTACCCTTTCCAGTGTCCTCCTCATCCTTGCATGTGCACCTCACATTATGGGCAAAGGGACCTCAAAGGCCTAATGGCCAGCCCTCATCCAGCAGCTATGGCACTGGCATGAACATCAATTGCACTTTCTGCACTTTACACACTGGCCAAGCTATTCGTCCATGGGAGGCCGTGCACACAACAACAGGGCACCACACTGGCCAAGCTATTCGACCATGGGAGGCAGTGCACACAACAACAGGGCACCACACTGTACTTAGAGGCCGTCCTTTCTCTTGCAGGCCAAGCTGGCCCAGAATCTGAAGAGCCGGACTGTCACCGGGGGAGGCCGTGCCCAGTTCCAGCAGCTCAGTGACCTGTAGGAGCTCGTGGGTTGACTCATGTGTGCCCGGGTGATTGGCCCCGTTGCAATTGGAGATGCCGACCCTGTGCTGGGCCCCAATGGTAAGGACATGACCGTTTGGACCTCTCTCGTTCCCCTTGCGCTTCAGATCTACATCCTTTGCCACTGTCCCACCAATGCGCAGAATGCCACCACTCATGCCTCCCTCGCTGACGCCCTGTCCTCACTCTAAAGCTACTCTTGTGCCTTCCTGCTTTCAGCTGGTGAGGAGGAGGTCCCTGAAGCTGCGAGTGTCAGTTCCTCGGAAGAGGAGGACGAGGAGGAGCAAGAGGAAGGCGGCACATCGGGGGAACCCTCATCCGCGCCAGGGGATGGCAATGGAGGGGACACGTCTTCCCTGGAGGAGAGCCAGGGGGAAGTGTTGCAGGGGGGTGTAGCTCCTGTGCCCAGTGGCGTCCAGCCACGCGGGAAGGGTCGGGCAGCTCGGCTGCCTTCTCCCCAGAGGGGGGAAGTGTTGCAGGGGAGTGTAGTTGCTGGGCCCAGTGGCGTCCAGCCACGCGGGAAGGGTCGGCCAGATCGGCGGCCTTCTCCCCAGAGGGAGAGTCCGGCCTCCAGTCCGGAGACGGTCCTCGCACAGGAGGTGCGCCTCCTTGATCAAATGTCCGCGGACTCGGATCGTCGGCACACCGAGTTCATGGGGGTTGTGGCACGGTTGCCTGAGGCCATCGAGTCCCTGGCTCATAGTGTGTCCGATTTCGGGGCCTCACAGGCCAGGGGTTTCGAACAACTCGCGGCAGCACAGGCCAGGGGTCTCGAACAATTCGGGGCATCACAGGACGCGAGTCGGGCCGAATTCGGGGCATCACAGGAGGCGAGTCGGGCCGAATTGAGGGCAGCACAGGTCGCGAGTCGGGACGAATTCAGGGCAGCACAGGACGTGAGTCGGGATGAATTCAGGGCAGCACAGGACGCGAGTCGGGACGAATTCAGGGCAGCACAGGCAGCGAGTGGACAGTTGATCAGTGGTGCCGTGCAGTCACTGGCTGGTCTGATGCGGGCACAGACCAGGGCAGTACGGGCACTCACTGCTGCCACACTCACTGTGTCAGGCAGGCATCGCCAGGGCACCCGCCGCGCTGCAGCAGCACAGCGGTCTGGCCTTCACCAGATTGCTGCGCTTGCTGCAGTGCCAGCCCGTCCGAGTGCCAGTGTCTCAGGCGAGCAGCGAGCACCTGGCATCAGCCAGCTTGCCCCCATTGCTGCAGCCGCCACTGCCACTCCCCCAGCGAAGCTGCGACGAGCTGCTGGAGGGACTGATGCTGCCCAGCCACAGCTGCAGCAGTCAGCAGCCGGCCCCTCGAGGGCCAGAGCTCGTCTAGGCCGACCCCCAAGGGCATCTGCCGTCACGCAATGTGCCCCTCAGGAGCCTTCCCCCAGCCTTGCAGCACCCACAGGGCCCAGGTTGAGGCGGAGCAGCAGTTCGGCCAGGGGCCGGAAAAGCCTGGACAAGGACTCGCCCTCTCGGCACACAAAGTAGAGTGTGTTGGCAAATGTTTTTTTATATGGGGGTGGTTGTCTTGGCTATGGGGGGTGTTCTTTTGGTAAGGCCGAGGATGAAGGCCATTTGGATCGACAAGTTTTGTTATTCCTCCCCAGGTTGTGGGAGTGAGATATGTATTTGAGTGTTTTTTGGGGGTGTTGTCTGTTTTTGGGTTTCATGTGGGAAGGGCCCTGAGTTTGTTCAATAAAGCTTTTTCTTTATTCAGCTTGTCCATGTGTGATGTTTCAAGTGGTTGTTGCGTTAACCGGCTGAGGGCTTGCGGAGCGGCTGCATTCATGTGCGTTCATTGCCGCAAGCCATTCCCTGACAGGGGGCCTAGAAGTGTCGTTCAATAAGCTGCCGACGGACGGCCCTTGGACCTTGTGGCTCCCTCCTGGGCTGGTACTCCTCCTCCTCCTCCTCCTCATGGTCCTCCTGCTCGTCCTCCTGAGGTGGTGGTCCAACGTGAGGTGGCAGTGCCTGAGTCCTGCGGATAGCCAGGTTGTGCAGCATGCAGCAAACGACGACGAACTGGGAGACTCTATCCGGCGAATACTGCAGAGATCCGCCGGAGCGATCCAGGCAGCGGAACCGTTGCTTGAGGACGCCAATCGTTTGCTCTATGATGTTCCTTGTGGCTTGATGGCTTTCGTTGTATGCCTCCTCAGCAGGGGTCCTGGGCGCGCGGAGCGGGGTCATGAGCCATGTACACAAAGGATAGCCTTTGTCCCCGATAAGCCATCCTCTTGGGGGAGGCTGTGCCTGGAACATGTCAGCCACAGTCGTCTGTCGCAGGATAAATGCATCGTGGCTGCTGCCTGGAAAGCGGGCATTGACAGCTAGGATGCACTGCCTGTGGTCACACACCAGCTGTACATTGAGGGAATGGTAGCCCTTCCGGTTGCGGTAATCCTCGGCATTGTCGGTAGGTGCCCGCAAAGCCACATGCGTGCAGTCAATGGCGCCCTGCACCATGGGGAAGTCAGCGATCCTCACAAATCCGACTGCACGCTGCTCCTGCCTCTCTAGGGTCATGGGGAAGGAGATGAATTGGTGTCTCCTTGTGAAAAGGGCATCGGTGACCTGCCGGATGTAGCGATGCACGGCGAACTGGGGGATGTTAGCTATGTCCCCAGCAGCGGCTTGGAAGGAGCCGCTTGCATAAAAGTTCAGAGCCACCATGACCTTCACTTCCACCGACAGAGACGTCCTGCACCTCAGCTGTGGACGCAGATCTCTGTGAAGCAGCTGGCAGATCTCTGCAACCACCTCCCTTCTGAAGCGCAGCCTCTTAACACACTGCGCAGCAGTCATGGTGAGGTAGGACACCTGCTGGCGGTATTCCCTGAGTGGGTAAGGCCTACGTTGCCGACGCCTGATGCCCCCTCTGCGTCTAGGCATGGCTGCCCCTCCCACACAGCGTCTGCGAGCCCTTCGCACATAATGCTGGAACTGAGGGTTGGAACCCCATGCAGCCCCCATAATATACTTGCAAACAGTGAAATCACAATGAGTCAAATTTCCAAGCTCTGGCCAGAAGCCAAAAATACCTCTCCTATATTGGGCTAAATCAGTAAGGTGTCTTCCTTGGTCTCTGTCCAGAAATCCGTTGCACTAAAGTCATTGCAGCAAAATGGCTGGCCTTTATAGTTCAGTCTAAGTGCCCTTTAATTAGCGCTCCCCGAGGCCCGCAGGGCCTCTGCTGCGTTCCACTTCACAGTTCTTAACACCGCCACGCCCACATTGGGCGGGCGCGACTGAAGTTCCGGTTTGGGGCGCACAAAGGGCGTTGCATGACGAAATGACGTCATAAGTTGCGCGCGCAGCTGAGCGCGCGCAAACACTTTGCGCCGGCGCTAAATGTCTACTGAAGTTGGGCGTAGGCGCAAATCGTTCTGCGCCCGGCCGCTAAGTGCCTAGCGCTCGAGACCTACTCCTCCTAAGGCGCTAACGGCTGGCGAACGCAACTGAATTTCTAGGCCTTTGTATTTTGGAACCAGACAGGACTCTGAATTATGCATTAGACCAAATTGGAGACGAAACCCAAATTCAATTTAGGCCTATAGTTAAGGCCATCAACCAGTCTGCATACATTATCGGAAATAGATTAACCGAGCCATCGAGGCCGAACAAGGCCCATCCACGAACTTTTAGGACAATACAAGTCAATTATGGGGCCGGTAGATGCGATTACCGGCCATCCAAACCAGTTAATGTGTATTGCTGCCATTAGTTTAAATTAGCCCTCCAAGATTAAACAAAGAACTAACCTGATTTGGCGCGCAGATAAGGGTTTTCAACGTAGGTATAATTGAAAGCCCCGGCTAGCATTGAGTAGGTTCATGAAGACGGAGAGTTGGTGAGTTGGTGTCCAAGATCGTCAGGTGCGTTCGTTGGTTGGTGTGCTGGTGCTGCTCCTCGGCCCCTCGCCCTCATGGCTGCCGCTCTTTCCCTGTCCCGTGCTTACCCCCTGGCCTTTGCCCGTGCCCTTTTCCACTCCATCTGGAACTGCCCCGGCACCGGGTCGGGCGGACAAGGACAAATTCAGGCCAGGCGAGGCAGGACAAGATGAGGGGAGAAGGGAAAACCACCGAGGGGCAGACCGGCGGAAGAAGACCAAACGAGCGGAGGCTTCGGATCATCGCGCCTTCAGCCTCGGCCGACCTTCGAATAACTGCACACCAACTCAATCTGGCAGCTGTCGACGAAGAGCCATCCCTGCAAGCTAAAGTACCCAAACAGAGACTGTAACTTTGGGGCACGCGAACCTGGGCAATGCCCTTGCAGCACCTGGAAGCCACGTGACAACAACAAGCTCCAGAGAGCGCCAAGAGCGAACCCCGAACCCAACCGCTGTTTTGAATCTAACAAACCCTTTTATTGGTGAGCATGAAGTTCTGACCCCTCATAGCTTTATTTGGTTACATATAGGGGGTGGAACAAGGATAAGGGGATTGTTAAGATAGTTGTTTTCCCTCGATGTGCCATGTGTTCCCCATTCCCTGTATAAGTATATAAGTATTATTATGATTCTCTTGTAATTTTTGCCTGTAGAAGTGTACACTAGTAATTCTTTTTCCATGAGATTGTATTAAGTAAGTTTTTCCTCTTCAATAAAATCTTGGTTTTGTTTACATCCAACCACCTGTCTACTTGAGTCTTCTCTGTACCACCGCCTTGTACCTAAGTCCGGCGTCTAGAACCCAGGGGCGTGGGAACGATTCAAACCACTCACAAAACAGTCAGAGGCATAACTGACTGGGCTCACGCATGCGCCAAGCAACACCACCTGCACGCCACCCCATACAGGCGAACAGTTTAAAAGGTTTCAGCCAGCCAAGACAGTTGATGCAGTACGTGGATGACCTGCTCCTCTTCACCGATTCAAGAGAGGAGCATGGCCCACTACTGGCCGAAATGCTGGAGCTGCTCAGGCAGGAGGGTTTTAAAGTAAACCCAAAGAAAGCGCAGATCGGCCAGCAGGAGGTGAAATTTCTGGGCCTGACCATACGCGCTGGGGAAAGGGCCATAGATAAGGCTAGGAGGGAGGCAGTACAGGAGTTACCCGTCCCGAACACAGTCACGGGTATGAGGCCATTTTTAGGGCTAACCGGGTACTGCAGAGACTTCATTGAAGACTATGCAGTTACAGCAACCTCTCTGCTCCGACTCCGACACAAGGGAATGGAGTGGGTTTGGGATGAGGGTTGCCAGGCAGCATTTGCCAGGCTCAAGGAGGATCTGCAGACCGCACCAGCTCTAGGGGCCATAGATGGGGGAGGAGTTCTACCTGGAGGTAGCAGCCAGCGGGGATAACCTGAGTGCTGTGCTGCTCCAAGAGCGGCACGGCAGGCTAAAGCCAGTGGTCTACTCCTCCAGGATACTCACGGATGTGGAGAGGAGCTACTCCAACTGTGAGCGGCACCTCTTGGCCACACATTGGGCTGTGAAAAGATCGCTAATCTTCACAGGCACCTCTCCCATCACCCTCGTCACCCATCACACACCTACCCAGATGCTGCTGGATGGGAGGATCAAGGATGGAACGGTGAGCAGTGCCCGCATTGCTCGCTGGACCCTGCTCCTCTCACAGATGGATCTTAAGGTGAAGGGTCTTGTTGTATCTGTGCTTTAAGGCGTTCAATCAAGCATGCAGATACGTCAAATTAAATCAGAGTCAGGCAGACAGGCTTATAACTGAGATTTTACTTTATTGGTAAAATGGCTGACTGCAGCTTTCCCGGGTAATTCCCATAATGCATTGCACATTACATTACCGTATTAACTGGTGTTAAACTCGCACATTACATTACCGTATTGACTGGTGTCAAACTCGCAATCAATACACGACATCCCCCTTTTCCTTGGAAACAAACTTGCAGTTTACAAACAGTTGCTTACAATAACACTGCATAACTTATTTGAATTATAAACTTTTTACAAACTTGTGTCTTACCACACAACTAAATAATTCCCAGGTTTAAACATTTAACATCAATCATGCAGTTCTCGCACAGTTTATGTTGTGACATAATCAGACAATCTTTGGGGTTTTCTTTTAACCCTTTGAGGTCTGGCTGTATTGGGTATGTCTGACATGTTGATGTCAGTAGGTATTTCCTGTGTCACAGTGGTATGTGTGTCAGGGTCTACTATACTGTCCTCAGCCCCTTGTGTTTCCTCCTGCTCATGGAGTGTCTCCTTTGGTCCATTGGTTCTGTATTTCTTCACAAACGTAGTTTTTCTCAAGTAACGTGCTCCTTCTGGAGATTCCACTACTACTTGACTCCCTGTTTTACTCAAAACTTTGTGCGGTGTGGCATTAAAAGGAGTGGTGAACTTGTACACTTTGTCCTGCCGTACCAGCACCGTGTCACAAATTCCACCTCTGAGTACTGTGTTCTCCGCTGTTCATCTGTGTACAGTTTGGACTTGCCCTTTTGTTCTGCATTCTGGTCATGCACTTCCATGTCTGCGCGCGACTCTGTGATGTCTGACAGCTTTCCTCTCATTTTCCGTTTAACGAGCAGCTCTGCCGGGCTCTTTCCGGTCGTGGCATGGTCAATGCTCCTGTACACAGTCACATATTTTCTAAGTTCATGTTTCCAATCTAGTCCTTCTGACTGAGCAATTCTGATTCTCTTCATCAGCGATGCATTCTGGCGCTCGACTTCTCCGTTAGCCTGCGCCCATTTTGCTGTTGTTTTCAGGTGTTTGATCCCGTTGTTTTCACAGTATTATTTGAATAATTCAGATCTGAATTGGGGACCATTATCAGATTTGCAGGTGATTGGCAAACCATGACGGCTGAAGATTGACTCTAGACTATCAATAACCTTCTCTGTTGTTGTGGAGGTCATGATGTCGTATTCATAGTAGCGACTATAATAATCAACTACCACAAGAATGGAGTGGTTGGATGACAAGGGTCCCAGTAAGTCTATAGCTACATCCTGCCAGATGCCCTCCGGTAATGGTGTTGGTCTCAACGGTTCAGGTGGGTCGGGTCTGGCTACTATCTGACAGCCGTGGCACGCTTTACAGTGTTTTTCAGCTGCCTTGTCCATGCCAGGCCACCAAACCTTGGTTCAGAGATGTTGTTTTGTTCCTACTATTCCCAAGTGTTCTTCATGTGCTAACAGCAGGGCTCGTGCGTGTAACACTTTGGGTAGCACGATGCGTGTTCCCCAAAGAACTAGGTACCCCACTACGCACAGCTCGTTTGCAATTGCTGCATAAGCTTTACAGTTCTCAAAATGTCCGTTTGTGATCGCCTTCCGTACCTCAATCAGCTCTTGGTCGGTAGCAGAGGCTTCCTCCACCTCTCTAGTAGTGAGTGCTTTTGGTGTCGCACTCGCAGCTACAAATCTCACATATTCATCTGAGCCATGAGAATGTCTCTCCTGTTTTGCTGTCTCCCCCAGCAATCGTGACAGTGGGTCTGCAACGTTTTGCTTACCTGGAATGTGTATCACCTTGAAATCGTACGGCTGTAATCTAAGTACCCATCTCTCTATACGGGCACAGGGTTTAGAGTGTGGGCCGTATATCACTTGTAATGGCTTATGGTCAGTTACCAAGTTAAATTTTCGGCCATACACATATGGATGCAGCCTCTCACAAGCCCATACAAGAGCTAAGGCTTCTCTCTCTGTTTGAGAGTATTTCCTCTCACAGTCTGTTAAACTACGACTTACCTAGCATATTGGCACCTCTTGTCCCTGTTAGTCCTGAACTAGTACTGCGCCTAAATCTACAGGACTGGCATCTGCTATCACCTTGGTTGGTGCGTCCTTATCAAAATATGCTAAAGTGCCGGCTCTGGCCAACTCTTCCTTGAGTGCACTTGAATGACTGTCTCTGTTGTGATCCAAATTTAAATGGTGTGTCTTTTCTCGTCAGGCGTCGCAGTGGCTCTGATAGCGTTGCAAACTGTGGGATGAATCTGCTACTGTACCCAACGAGTCCCAAGAAACTCCTCACCTCTGTAGCATTCTCTGGTTCCCGAGCTTCTGCCACCACTCGCACTCTCTCTGCTGTTGGTCCGATGCCCTTTTCAGACAACAAGATTCCCATGAAAATCAATCGGTCCATGTTGAATTGGCACTTCTCTGAGTTTAGTGTCAGTTCACTTTGCATTAGTCTGGTCATGACAGCGTGCAGGCATCTGTCGTGCGTTTCCTGGTCATGTGCATGCACGAAAATGTCGCCTGGGATGTTTTCAACACCCTCTATTCCAGCTAAGGAATTAGCTTTCTCGTGCTGATATTGCTCACTAGCTGAAGATATTTCAATTTCAATTTCAATTTTATTTGTCACAAAACCAAATACAACAAGTGAAATCCAGTCAGTGAAATGCTTTTTTCTTAACGAGCCGAGCGCACCAAGCAGCAAAGGACACTTAGCTGCCTGGTACGCACGGAGCCCACAAGGACGGCAGCCATCTTCATCGGCGCCATCACAATAGGGTCCGCTCTCGCCTCACTCCGCCTTTCCCGCACTCCTGCCCGACAATCTTCAGCCGCCGTGGTACCGACATCCCGGGGTCTGCTTCTCCCTGGCTCAGCATGACATGAATTGATTTTTGCCAAGGTTTTTGGCTGCTGCTGGTTTGTTGCGAAGTATATTAAGGTGGTCAGTGCTAGGCACTTCAGTTGGTAAAATCTCATGAGTCATTCCATACTTTAAGGAAGTTACTTTGTCCTTAAACTTATCAAACACAGACTGAGGTCTACTCTTGAACAGCTCGTATGAGCTTGCTGTCATGTTGTCACATAGGAACTGAAACGCAAGTTGTAGCTGACCTCTTTTCTTTGCCACTTTGTTTGGTTTTGACTGGAGATCGTACCATTCCATCTTTCTTCTGATCTTGTTCTCGTACAGCTCAGCGATGGGCAGGGCCACGTGGCCCAGGAAGTTGTCGAGCGGCAGGTGGTGGTTGTTGTGCTTGATGGTCAGGTGCAGTGTCCACCTGTCCAAGTTGTCGAGGACGATGGGCAGTTGCAAGGTGCACTCCTCCTTCCACTCGGGGCTCAGTGTCCTTCCCTTCACCGAGGTCATGTACTTCTCCTGGCCGAGGCGGATCACCGTGTAGCAGTTGTTCAGCCCATTCTTACGCTTAGACCTCAGATACACCGAATATCAGCCTCTTGTACCTGTATACTCCGTTATGTACTGCAAACGTTGTGATTTCTCGTGACTCAGGGGTCAGTTGTAGCTAGTGATAACCCCATTTCAGGTCTAGCTTACTAAACACCGTCGAGCCGTTCATACCTGGGAGTATCTCATCAACGGTGGGGATTGGATATCGTTCCCTCACTATTGCCTGGTTTGCTCGTCTCATGTCTAGGCATAACCTTACATCCTTATCCGCTTATGGTACAATAACCACAGTATTTACCCATGGAGTGGGACCAGTTACAGGTTCGATAATGTCCATGTCCCTCAATTGTTTTATTTTGGCCTCTACTGCGCCCCTTAAGTTAAATGGTATACACCTGAGTGGCTGGGCCACAGGCTTCACTTGTGGGTTGATCTGTTATGTGTTCAGCCTTCCTACTCCCTGGAACACCTTTGGGTACCGCTGTTCTAGTAGCTGTCTTACATCTACCACAGCTGAGACATCTGTGCCTATTTTTAAAACTCCCAGTTTCATGGCTGTCTCCCTTCCTAGCAATGGCTCTCCGTGGTTTTTAACCACAATGAACTCCGCCTGCTCAGTTCTCTTACCTATTGTAATCCCACATGTGAATACACCTTTAACTGACAGTGGTCGGCTAGAAGCATAAGAGAATAACTTTCTCTCTCTCTTAGGGACATGTGACTGACACTTAATGTGTTCTGACTTTAATCCTTCCCATGTATTCTCATCTATCACATTACTAGTTGCACCCGAATCAATTAACATTCTCAGGTTTACTCCCCCCACACAAAAGGTAAGTCTCTCTGTCACGCTATTTCCAGTAACAGCAAATGCAAAGTCATTTTTTTCCTCTACATTGTTCACACTGTGTTTCTTTGTAACCTTTGTGCGGCATACTTTGGAGAAACGATCCTTTCCCTTGCACTTATGACACGTTTGTCCGCGTGCTGGGCATTTCGGATCTCTGCCCATGTGGTCTGTGTGTCCATATCTGTAACATTTCCTTTCATTCCTATCGCCATTTCCCTTTGGTTTCTCTGTCGAGCTTTTCACATAATACCCTCTTTCTGTGTAACACGACGAACAGTATCTGTCTCCGCCTTCTCTGTACATGACATGGCTGACATCTGCTCCTCGACGTTTTCACATTGTGAGGTCAATTGTAACGTGCGGGCGAGTGTTAGACCATGCCCTTCCTCTAGCAATTTCCTCCACACATAGGCTGGCGTGCACTTACTCAGGATAGCGTCTCTTATTTGATTATCCGCACCCCCCCCCAAAAGCACAGTCCTGAGGAGTGGGAGCAGTTTAGGATTCAACAAAGGAGGACAAAGGGATTAATTAAGAAAGGGAATATAGAATATGAGAGTAAGCAAGCAGGTAACATAAAAACTGACTGTAAAAGCTTTTATACATATGTGAAGAGAAAAAGATTGGTGAAGTCAAGCATAGGTCCCTTCCAGTCAGAATCAGGGGAATTTATAACGGGAAACAAAGAAATGGCAGTCCAACTAAATTCATACTTTGGTTCTGTCTTCACAAAGGAGGACACAAATAACCTCCCAGAGATGCCAGGGAACATAGGGCCTGATGAAAGGGTGGAACTGAAAGATATCAGTATTTGTAGGGAAATGGTGTTAGGAAAATGGATGGGACTGAAGGCCGATAAATCCCCAGGGACTGATAATCTACATCCCAGGGTACTTAAGGAAGTGGCCCTAGAAATAGTAGATGCATTGCTGGTCATCTTCCAGAAATCGATAGACTCTGGAACAGTACCAATGGATTGGAGGGTAGCTAATGCTACCCCACTATTCAAAAAAGGTGGTAGAGAAAAAACGGGGAATTATAGACCAGTAAGCCTGACATCGGTAGTGGGGAAAATGCTAGAGTCTATTATAGAAGATGTAATAGCAGAGCACTTGGAAAGCAGTGACAGGATCGGACCAAGTCAACATGGGTTTACAAAAGGTAAATCATGCTTGACTAATCTACTGGAATTTTTTGAGGATGTAACTGGTAAAATAGATAAGGGAGAACCAGTGGATATGGTGTATTTGGACTTTCAGAAGGCTTTTGATAAGGTCCCACATAAGAGATTAGCATGCAAAATTAAGGCACATGGGACTGGGTGCAAGGTATTGACTTGGATAGAGAACTGGTTGGTGGACAGAAAGCAAAGAGTTAGAATAAACGGGTCATTTTCCGAGTGGCAGGCAGTGACTAGTGGGGTACCACAAGGATTGGTCCTAGGACCCCAGCTGTTCACAATATATATTAATGATCTGGACGAGGGAATTGGATGTAATATCTCCAAATTTGCAGATGACACAAAGCTGGGTGGGAGGGTAAGCTGTGAGGAGGATGTCGTGAAACTCCAGTGCGATTTGGACAGGTTGGGTGATTGGGCAGAAACATGGCAAATGCACTATAATGTGGATAAATGTGAGGTTATCCACTTTGGTGGCAAAAACAGGAAGGCAGGTTATTATTTGAATGGCATTAGATTGGGAGAAGGGCAAAGAAACCTGGGTGTTCTTGTGCACCAGTCGCTGAAGGTAAGCATGCAGGTGCAGCAGGCGGTTAAGAAGGCAAATGATATGTTGGCCTTCGTAGCAAGAGGGTTCGAGTACAGGAACAAGGATGTCTTGCTACAGTTGTACAGGGCCTTGGTGAGACCGCACCTTGAGCATTGTGTGCAGTTTTGGTCGCCTTACCTGAGGAAGGACGTTCTTGCCATGGAAGGAGTGCAGCGAAGATTCACCAGGCTGATACCTGGGATGGCAGGAATGACGTATGAGGAGAGATTGTGTCAATTGGGCTTATACTCACTGGAGTTTAGAAGATTGAGAGGGGATCTCATCGAAACCTATAAAATTCTGTCAGGCCTGGACAGACTAGATGCAGGAAGGATGTTTCTGATGGCCGGGGAGTCCAGAACCAGGGGTCATAGTCGAAGGATAAGGGGTAAGCCATTTAGGACTGAAATGAGGAGGAATTTCTTCATCCAGAGAGTGGTGAACCTGTTGAATGCTCTGCCACAGAGTGCGGTGGAGGCCAGTTCATTAAATATATTCAAGAAAGAGTTGATATATTTCTTAAGGCTAAAGGGATCAAGGGATATGGGGAGAAGGCAGGGACAGGGTACTGAATTTGGATGATCAGCCATGATCTCATTGAATGGCGGAGCAGGCTCGAAGGGCCGAATGGCCTACTCCTGCTCCTATCTTCTATGTTTCTATGTTTCTATGTTTTAGCAGCCTGCCGCAAGCGAGTAGCAAATTGTTGCACAGTCTCACCTGCCTTCTGGGACAACTTATGAAAAGTCTGTCTAGCAAATGCTGCGTTGACCTGGGGCACAAAGTAGTGATTCAAAGCACTAACCGCCGCCGTGTAGTCTGCTGGCTCTCCTGTGTCCAGTAGAGTCGAAAAGATATCCTGGACATCTGGTCCTGCTAGGTGTAGAAGTAGAGCTCTTCTCCTCTGCTTCGTGGCAACTGTAGAGGTATCGTCGATAATGAGTCCTTTGCCGTCGGCATAAAGCTCAAAAGACGTTATCCACCTCATCCATCTTGGACCCAACATGGCTGGCTCGGTGAAACATGCAAAATTCTGAATGCCGGTCTTCTCCATCCTAGCTAACTAAAACTTGGGCAACTACCTATTTTAAATGATTCCTGTTCGTTATCCTTATCGCCAATGTTGTATCTATGCTTTAATGCATTCAATCACGCATGTAGTTACGTCGAATTAAATCAGTGTCAGGCAGACAGGCTTATAACTGAGATCTTTTCTTTATTGGTAAAATGGCTGACTGCAGCTTTCCCGGGTAATTCTCATAATGCATTGCACATTACATTACCGTATTAACTGGTGTTAAACTCGCACATTACATTACCGTATTGACTGGTGTCAAACTCGCAATCAATACATGACATGTCTCTGCGAGCCAAAGCTCGCAGCCAACCTGATATATCCTGGAACAGCCCCCCGTGTTCCATTGAAGGGGTTTGGGAAGTGGGCATAGGTTTATGGGCCGGGATACATCCCACGGGCCGCGAGATCTATGTCGACGGCTCCAGCACGGTACCTGCTGGCGAGCGACTCACGGTGTGTGGAGTTTATGACCCAGCGGCAAACACTGCCCTGGCAATTGAGCTCCCCAGCACCATGAGCGCCCAGCAGGCTGAACTGCCCGCGGTAGTGTATGTCATTACACACCCCAAAATCTTCGCCACCCCATACACGATTTGCTCGGACAGTATGTTTACGTACAATTCGTGCACGGAGTACCTGGCCATCTGGTCCCACCGTGGATACACCTACGCTGACGGGAGAACCCTCACAGTAAAACCCCTGCTGGAGAAAACCCTAGCGGCAGTGGGGGAGGAAGGGGAGGTCTTGATTCACAAGGTGAAGGCCCATTCCTCCACAGAACCCCATAGTCAGGGTAACCAGCAGGCTGACATGCTGGCTAAGGAGGGTGCCCGCACAGACACTTTCTGGGACCCATATGGATCCAGACCCATAGCGGCAGTCAGGGGTACGGATGGGACACAAGGGTGTGCAGGGGTTGCTTTAGCCCCGGACCTCAAGACGGTCCAAGCCCAAGACCCCGTCCTTAAGGCCGTCCTCAGCGCAGTGATTGAGGGAAAAAGGGTAGAGGGCCCTTGCAACACAGCAGCCCTCTCCGTAAAAGAAGGCATGCTGTTTAGGGGGGAACAGTGGGTTGTGCCTCAACAGCACCAGTGGGAATTCCTTCAATTGGCCCATGAGGGTCCAGGAGCGGGGCATCCCAGGCCTGAGACCACCTGGCAGCAGGTGGAACAGGCGGGATGGTGGCCAGGACTCAGGGAAGATGTCCGCGTGTTCTGCGCCGGCTGTCTGGTTTGCGCTGCCAATAACCCTGACCCCCATAAAATGAAGGTACCTATGGGACACATCAGGATGGTAGAGGGACCATGGCAGTCGATACAGGTCGACTACATCGAGCCCCTGCCCACCGCCCAGGGAGGCTATAAGTACTGCCTAGTCCTGGTGGATGTGTTCACCAAATGGGTAGAAACCTTCCCCTGCAGAACAGCCACAGCTCTGTGTACGGCCAGGATCCTGGTCCGGGAAGTGTTCTCGCGATGGGGTCTACCGCAATATGTGGAGTCCGACCAAGGGAGCCACTTTACTGGGCAGGTAATGCAGAATAGCCTTATGCTGCTAGGCATCGAGGGGAAGTAGCACATTGCCCACAACCCACAGTCATCAGAGATTGTGGAGAGGATGAATAGGACCTTAAAGGAGAGGTTAAGGAAGGAGACGGTGGACTCGCCTTGAAAATGGGCAGAGGTCCTACCGCTGCTCCTAATGGGGATCCGGGCCAGCCAGTCGAAAAGCACGGGGTACTCCCCGCACGAGCTTATGACTGGCAGGGTTATGCGGACCCCCACCCATGTACTAGCCCCGGTGCTCAGCGAAGGTCAGCTCAGAGAGGTAAACCGGGACAGTTTCGCCCAAAACCTCTTCGAGCACCTTAAGCAGGTCCACGGGAAGGTGGCTGGGAACATGGGAAAGCAGCATCAGAGCAAACGATTGCTGCTAGAACCCCGAAAACACCACGAGTGGGAGATAGGTGATCAGGTCATGGTGAGGAACTATGCTTGGGTAGGAAGCCTAGAACCGCTATACATGGGGCCCTTCAGCATTGTAGACAAGGCCAGCCCCATGGTATACGCCATTAACATGCCTCAGCACACCAAATGGTTCCATATTAATCAGGATAAACTGTTTAAACCCGAGAAGAAAGAGCAGTCAGTTGGGGTAAAGCCTGAGGATAGAGATCCTCAGCCTGCAGCGGGAACAAGTTAACGGACTGCACAGGCAGGCGCTGTGGTTTGTTTAAGGGGAGGGACCATCCCGCCCACCGATTGGGACACACCCCCATTCTTCTGGGATCCAGATGAGGAGGGACCCGAGGATGAAGACCCCGCCCCTGACCCAGGTTTAGAGGAGGAGGGACCCCGAGGGCGAAGACCCCGCCCTGGACCCAGGTTTGGGACCTGGGGGCGGAGACTTTCAACCTGCAGCAAAAGACTGTGAAGAGTTACCTGCCCCTAGCCCAGGTTCAGGAGAGGTAAAGCCTGAGGAAGAAGATCCCCAGCCAGCGGTAGTGGTAAGTCCACAGACCACACCAGAGGGGGCAGTGGCTCGGGTTAAAGGCCCACCAGTCAGAAAACCCCCACCCGCCAAGGTCCCTAGAAGGTCCCCACGGATGCCCCAGCCAAGGAAACCGTGGTCACCGGCTCCCCCGTTAAAAAGGGCCGCCCCTCGAGTGAGGGTTCGGTCCGAAGACAGAGGTCCCCAGCCAGCAGCCACAGGCTATGAGGGACCGAAAGTGCAGGACAATGCGGTCGCGTCGGAGGGAGCGGTATGCCGCAGCCCAAACAAGGATTAGGCTGGCCGCCCGGAGACGGGCAGCGGATGTATATAGTTTAGATTATTCAAGTTTAGGTATTTTTAAGTTTGGGTGTTTAGTGTAACTTTAAACAAGGTGATGGGTAGTTTTAAGTAAGTAGTGATCTGTTAAGGGTGTGTGTATTTGAGTCGAGGTCGCGAGACCCAACTATTCTTCACCCAAGCCAGAGAATCTCCTCGGGACCTGGCTATACGTTCATGTATCTTTTTGCCGAAAGATATTCAGGTTGAAGGGGGACGTAATCCTACTCGCCATGATAGGACTGAGCATTGGAAAGAGAGGTGACGTGGAGGAATCCCACATCTATGGATGCTCAGGAGAAAGAGCACCTATAGTAACCGATGGAAGTGGCGAACGGGACGTGGAGGAGGTCGCCGTCTACGTCCACGAGGGAAGGTGGCCAGGGTGGCTGGGGTCCAATTCATCTCAGTACTCCAGCCAGACCGGGTTCACATATGGGGAGGCCTCCCTCCTGTGCCCCAGGGTACAGGTCGTTACCACAAAAGTCTGTGTCACCGTAGGGAAATGCATATGTTTAACGTGCACGGGACAGATCACTTTGGAAAGGTGGTGGTGGCTCAGAAAGCTGAGCAAGGATATGAGAAACCCCGCAGTCGAGTGGGAACGGTTGGGGAACAATACCCATCGGACGATTACAGGGAATCACGGGGGATTAAGTGTGTGCTGGGACAAGTGGTGGGAACCGGATTAAGGGATTTATGTCTGCATGTAGGGGTCAGAGAGGATCTGCCCCACCGGCATATCCATCATTTTCCACTGGCAGTGGCAAGAAGCCGGGGAGGGGATGAAGTGGGATACCAGCCTGAAGGCGTGCGCGGTCCCATACTCCCCGATCCCAGTCAATGCCACTGAGCTTGTGACCCGCCCCCGAAAGCCTCTACCCATGACTCAGGCAGCAAGGACACACAGGTAGGGGTGCCCCGCCACCACCAAGGGACCAGGGAATGGGTTGGTACTAGTACCTACCGATCAGGTGCTGTACCAGTGGGTACACTACGTGATAGCCTCTTTGATTTTAAATCTTACCGAGGTGCACTTGCCGGAGTGGTGCCCCAAAGAGACAGAGCAGCTATACCAGGCCCTATTAAAGGACATGTTCAGAAAATTTTATGATTTCGATTTCGCCAATGTCGACAAAACCAAACTGTACACCACACCTCATGAGTTTTTGGGTAATGCGGGGAGGCAAAGAAGGGGAGCATGGGATGATGTTTTTACTGCGTTTAACACTGGGTCCTCTGTCATCAACAGTCTGAATGACATAGAATTACAGACCCAAATAAATGGTTTAAAAACTCAGTTAAAGAAAATCCTGATGGATGAGAACAAGGTAGTGGGTTCAGAGTTACACGAGGACCAGGCCATGATGGTCCATTTAAAAGAAGTTATAGCTGAGCTGGAGAAGCACGCAAAGACCGTGAATGCCCTCATAAGGGAGGACAGAAATGCTTCTGACCAGGCTGTGCAGAACGAGGTGTGCATGCTGTATGGGGCATGGTTGCTGGGTGAGGGCCGCAGAAATCGGGAGGATTTAAAACAGGGCTTAGTCCCCTCTTGGATTAGCAACAAGCACCTCGCAGCCCTCCATCCGTTTGAGCATGCATTAAGCCCATGCCAACTCCGGCTAGCTTCTGAGGCCTACTCAGTCCCAGTAGATTGTGGACGGTCAAACCACACGATCATGGGTATAGTAGTTAGGATGCCGGTCGTGGGTAGGACAGCCCGGCCCACGCCGGTATACAGGGTTGAGAACATTGGAGTCATTCAAGGGGGTGCACACATTTGTTTCACAATGGTCACACCTTATGTCATAAAGTGGGAGCACGCTATGACAGGTACTGACCTCTTGGGGTGCCGGAGCCGGGGAGCACACATAATCCTGTGTCCCCAGCACTTGAATGCCTATTCAAAACCACAGTGTGGGTTCAGAGCTGATGGCGCAAAACCTATAAATTGTACCATGGAGGCAATGGCACAAGGCCATGTTCCCACAGAGGTAGCATATATAGGAGGTGGGACATATTGTGTCACCACAGGAGCGCCCCACTACCAGCATGGACAGCATAGCTGGTGTCTGGTAAGTGACAGTAGTTTCTGCTTTAAACCCGAGGCAGAAGCTCAAGTGACCCAAGAACGAATTATCTCCATTCCTGAACCCTCCACTGTTCACCTCACTGTAAAGGAGAATTTCAAAAATTTACAAAAGTATGTAATGCATTTTGGCTATGAAATCCCCCCTCTCCCAGAACACCTTACCAGAATATTCAAAGCAGTAATAGTCTCATAGAAACATTTTTGTACTCTGGAGCAGAACGCAGTAGGGATAGGGGCTAAGATATTGGACATTGTAGTTCCACCCTGGTGGGACATCTTTTGAGAATATAGAGGTCCCTTCGTGGATTAGACTGGCTTCCCACATTCTCGTGGTTTGCCAGCTGGGAATAGTATTGTACCTAGTGTGCACTCAGTGCAAGGGAAAAGGCCAAATACTAGAATTCCGAAACCAAAGGACCTGGAAGGAACATTTTGTTAAGGTGGAGGGAGATACACCTGTTTGAATTTGTTGTTTGTATTATTGATGAAAGATTGTTTTTTTTGTGTTTTGTTGCTTTTAATAAAGATTTTCAACGTGTTGTTTGTAATAAAGATGATGTGTACTAAGTGGTGTAGGGGTGTTGGACCCCTCCATGCTTGGATGTGTGTAAATGACTGTAATTATTCTATGGATGCTTATGTACACTACATTTTACAGAATGGGAAATGCATGTGTCGTGGTTATCTTAGATAGGTAATTGCAGGGGAAGATTGATTATGGAGGGTCGGAAATTTTGCACACCTTCTCAGGATGAAACTTAAAGCAAGTTTAGTATCAATAGGGGGGGAGTGTAGAGTTCTGAAAATTCCCACATTCCCAAAAGCTATGGATAAAGGGACCCTGTATGGACAAGTTGTTAAAAAAGTGTACCCAAAATGGCTTCTGCAACCTCATGACCAAAAGTACAAGATTTTAAAAGCAAGGCCCTGCAGAAAAGACAGGCACTTTTTCAAACCTGAAACGAAACTTGAAATGCATGAATCTGTGAAGAGACTTTGTGGAGACAGACAGCTAAAGCAAACACAGAATATGCATTCATTCGCCTTGAAACAGATCAAGTTAGAATGGGCCTAAATCGAGGCCATTAGGTTTCTGCATATTTAATCGGTAACAGCTCACAGGTGGCTGCCAAGTCAGGAAACCCGATTAAGTTTCATAAATAACAAACAGCCAGGACATCAAAACCATTAAACACGGGGACAACCATTCCAGATGTCATTAAAGTAAATGGCTGTAATCATTTTAAACAAGCCCGCCAAAAGTTAATCAAACGACTGACTTGATTTGGCGCGCAGATAAGGAATGAAGAATCGTGTATAATTGTAGGCCCATCGGCAGTGATAGGGAGTAGCGCTCTTGCTCTGGCCGCTTATCGTTTGGCTTTTGGTCTGCTGCCTCTTGCTCTCGTGCACTGGCCTCATGGCAGGCTCCCTTCTCGGTCCCCGCGCCACTCAACACCAAGGACGCCCATTACTACACCGAGGGCCTAACGCGGGAGGAGAACGAGACCCGAGTTCAAAACCACACAGGACACACAGACCACAAACGGGCAGGCGAGACGAGATGAGACGAAGAATACGGTAAACCGATAAAGGCAGAGAAGAGCAGCGGAAAGATGTGTTGGTGGTCAAACGCCTAGTTATAAGCTAGCGTTTGGTGAATAAGTTGGCGTTACCTGCATGGACAGTAAAATCTCAATTTAAGAATATGCTGGTGTTTGAAGAATGGGTAGCAAAATCAAGACAAATGGCTAAGTTATAAGCTGGCGTTTGTTACATGGACAGTAATAGCCCAGTTGAAGAATAAGCTGGTGTTCGAAGCTTGGGTAGGAAAATCATTAGACAGTAAAGACCGGCAAACGACCCCCAACCGCAGCAATACAGTCGGCGACCACCCGAAGAAGAAGAAGGCCCATCGCGATGACGTACTCGACGAAGACGTTAACGGAGAAAATGGAGGGTGCTTCGCACAAACAACTTCAGCGCCGCACCCTGTGACCACGTGGCGATGAGATACCCCAAAGGACAGAAAGAGTGAATCTCAAAACGCCACCATCTAAAGCAACAGGTTTCGAATTGGTGAGCATGAATTCCTGGCCCCTCATAGCTTAATTTAATTAGATAGAGGAGGAGGGATAAGGATAAGGGGATTTTTAATGTATTTGTTTCCCTCCATGTGCCGTGTGTTCCCCATTCCCATATAAGTGTATTAATTGTTTATGCCTATAACTATACCAGTAATTCTCAGTAGTATTGTGTTTTATTCAGCCTTTTAAAATTTTGGTTTTCTTGCACTAAACCACTTGTCTACTCGATTTTCTGTATTGCCGCCTGTACCTAAGCCCAGTGTCTAGAACCCAGGGGTGTGGGAGTGATTTGAACTGCTCAGAGACAGTCAGAGGCGAAGCTGACTGGGCACACGCCACGCCACCCCCTACAGTAGTAATGCTAGAGTGACCAGAGCAACACCAAATACGCAAAAAACTGGAAAAGCTTGAAATGGCCATAAAAGATAACCAAAACCCGCTAGACGCCATAATAACAGAAAAAGAACTTCTTGAAAAACTCAAGGACCTGCGACCAGGAAAAGCTTGCGGGACAGACGGCATACTAAACGAGATGATTAAACACGCAGACGACAAACTGAAACTGGCTATCCTAAAACTCTTCAACTTGGTTCTGAGTGTCGGTTATTTCCCTGACATCTGGAACAAAGGACTCATAACACCCATATACAAAAGTGGGGACAAAATCGACCCAAACAACTATCGAGGCATCTGTGTAAACAGTAACCTGGGGAAGGTATTCTGTAGCATCATAAACAAAAGACTTATAAACTTCCTTGAAGAGCACAATGTCTTGAGTAAAAGCCAAATTGGATTCCTGCCAAACTATAGAACATCCGATCATATCTTCACCCTACAGACCCTAATTGACAAACACGTTCACCATAACAAAAGCAAAATCTACGCATGCTTTGTAGATTTCCAGAAGGCTTTCGACTCCATCTGGCATGACGGTTTATTCCTGAAACTTATCGAAAGCGGGGTAGGAGGGAAAACATATGATGTAATTAAATCAATGTATACAAACAATAAATGTGCAGTTAAAATTGGAGACAAACAAACAAAATACTTCCCACAGGAGCGGGGGGTGACGCAGGGCTCGCCAATCTCACTGACACTCTTTAATATTTACATTAATGGATTGGCAAAACTACTTGAACAATCTACAGCACCCGGCCTCACCCTATATGAATCCAAGGTTAAATTCCTCCTCTATGCCGACGACCTGGTTCTGCTGTCACCAACTAAGGAGGGTCTACAGCAGAACCTGGACCTGCTGGAGTCGTACTGCCAGACTTGGGCCCTGACAATAAATCCCCAAAAAACCAAAGTCCTTGTGTTCCAGCAAAGATCCAAACAACATGGACCCACAATAAATTTCACAGTAGGAACAACCAAAATTGAACAAACCACTCACTACACATACTTGGGCTTAAAAATCAGTTCTACGGGAAACTTCAAACTGGCTGTGAATGAACTGAAAGAGAAAGCAAGAAGGGCTTTCTATGCCATCAAAAAATCAATCCAAATAGAAATCCCAATTAGCATTTGGCTCAAAATTTTCAAATCAGTAATTGAACCAATTGCACTCTATGGCAGTGAGGTCTGGGGACCACTAACACAACAAGATTTTGCAAAATGGGACAAACACCCAATTGAGATCCTACATGCGGAATTCTGTAAAAGTATCCTCCGGACTCAAAGGAAAACAGTAAACAACGCATGCAGGGCGGAACTAGGCCAATACCCATTAATAATCACTATCCAAAAAAGAGCCACCAAATTTTGGAATCACCTACAAATGAGCAACCCCCAATGCTATCACTACGACGCCCTGAAATGCCAAGAGCTGACCATAAAGAAGAATACCCTCAGTCAACTAGTCCTGGGACTCAATAAAGTAACTAATAACAATACTAACAATAACCAGTCCCAGGACAGTGACAGGGTAACACAAAGAATTCGACCCAACACAATCGTCGCTAAGCAAAAGGAAAAATATCTGTCATATTGGGCAGAAACAACAAAAACCCAAAGCAAACTCAATTGCTACTTGGCCCTAAACAGACAATACAACATAGCTGATTACCTGACCATGGTAAAGGATAACAAACTGAGAAGAACCTTGACAAGGTACAGACTTAGCGAACATAGCCTAGCGATCGAAAAAGGCAGACACAGGCAGACTAGGCTGCCAAGAGAAGACAGGATATGCTCTCACTGCAGTCAGGGAGTAGTTGAGACAGAGATGCACTTCCTCACAGCCTGTGGAAAATACCAGGGCATCAGAGAGAATTTCTACCAAAAATTCTCACAAATATGCCCTGAATTCAGAAATCTGACTGACAACCAAAAACTCCCATTCCTACTGGGGGAGGGAAGAAGCTGTGTTACAGCTTGCCATGAACAGAGGGACAACCAGTAAACTAAGACAAGAGTATATATAAACAAGGCGAATGTATATTTATAAACTCAGGGATATACCTGTTTATACACTGTATGAATGGAACCGCGTTTATGTGTTCAACCATAAATGTATTTTGATGCTTTGGCAACATAAGATGTACCTTATCATGCCAATAAAGCGATTTGTATTGTATTGTATTGTATTGTGAGGGATATGCTGGGCCATGAGGTTACAGATTGTGGTGGAATACAATTCTGCTGCTGCTGATGGCCCACAGTGCCTCATGGATGCCCAGTTTTGAGCTGCTAGATTTGTTCTGAATCTATCCCATTTAGCACGGTGGTAGTGCCACACAACATGATGGAGTGTCTTCTCAGTGTGAAGATGGGACTTCATCTCCACAATGACTGTGCGGTGATCACTGCTGCCAATGCTGTCATGGACAGATGCATCTGCGACAGGTAGATTGGTGAGGACGAGGTCAAGTAGGTTTTTCCCTCGTGTTGGTTCACTCACCACGTGTCGCAGGCCCAGATTGACAGTTATGTCCATCAGGGCTCGGCCAGCTCAGTCACTAGTGGTGCTACCAAGCCACTCTTGGTGATGGACATTGAAGGCCCCCACCCAGAGTGTAGGGTTTTTTTTCCTGCTCTCTTGCCCGTTCTGGCCTCCTGCCAGGCTTCGTGCAAGAATTACCCTTGAGTGGTTCGACCCACTCCCCCTACGGTTCTAGACCTTGGACTTAGATGCAGAGAACAGTAGTGCAGAGAAAAGAACTCAATAGACCAGGCTGAATAGCACGAAATGGATGCTTTTATTTTTAAACAGTTTGAAGCATTACAAAATACATGTCATAGGCACAGATTAAAGTAACTACAATCATGCACAAATTTATGAACTTGACTCTATGGAAATGGGGAACACACGGCACGTCGTAAAAGGGGAAACACATTGCGATTTCCCTTAACTCCCTCCCCTATACCTAAACTAAGTTTCGACCTGGGGAACCTGGGATCATGCTCACCACTCTCGAAATCGCGAGAAAGGGGGTTCGCAGCCTTTTTGGCACCGCTTTCCGTCGTCACGTGGATTTGGAAACTTCTGGCGCAGTCGATATTCTCTCTCTCTCGAAGCGGTGGGGTAGACACAGCCTCGATGAGCGCTCGTTAAGGTTGAGATCCACTAAGTCGATTTGGGTTCATGGAGCAGACACAGATGCAGGCTATGCACATGGGAGAATCTTGTGGCCTAGATCGCCAGTCCTCCAGAGGGTTTCTTCTCCGTCGGCCTGGGTCGTCGATGATCTCCCGACCCCAGTACCCGGGCCACCCTCGTCGTCTTCTCGTCGTGGCCGAGCCTTGTTTGGCTGAACACCGACCACGTTGTCCTTTTACCGAAACCGTCCGTCTTTAAAAAGACGAAAACGTTTTCATCGATTCTGCATCTACCGAAGTGGAAGAGGCGCCGATCCTGGCCCCGTCCGAAGAAGTTGAAGTCGTCCAAGAAGAAGAAGCAGCCGCCGTCCAGTCAAGTGAAGTTGTTCAAGTAACCCGAAGTCCGAAGTAACTTAGATGGACTTTCAATCCATAGTTATACTCTTTTGGGACAGTCTTATCTCCCGCCAAATCATAGTCCTGTCTTTGTATTAATTTTGGCGGGCAGAAATCTCTGCAGGGGCGCTTTGTCTTGTAACGGAGCCGGTGATAACTTAAACTGGCCTTCATGGCCGATAATGTCTTTTAATGTCTTTTGCATTGTCACCGCGGCTCGGTTCGCATATTGATCGGTCCGGAGATTTTCCTTGATGGCTGCTAAACGGTTTTTCCTTTGTACAATAAATGGGTATGAGTGATTTTGCATTGTCCGCCCATATCTTGATGGGCCCCATCCTGTACTTGTAATCCATTGAATATGTATGCTGTTCCTCTGAGTTTCGGTTCCCAGATACTGGCTTTCGCGGGCTCACTGTCTTCAATCCACAAGCCTGTCTGGCTTGCAGTAACAGAAATAAAATGATTCAGAAACTGATCACGGGGCCTGGCGGCCATTTTGTATGCCCTTATATCAAAGGTTTTTCTGTGCAAGCTTACTTTGGTCAATAAACAGTCTTATTTTATCCAGTTTTCTTGCGTGATTTTTGCTGAAAATTGCGAATCTTACAGGCCCCCCTGTGATACTGATAGCTTGCTTAAAGTATCAATAATCCTTGATGAGCAAATTTTCCCTGATTCCCCACATCCAAACATTCCTGGCACTTAGCTATCTATGACCCTCACGACACATGCAGTTCCCATTTCCGCAGAAAATGAAAATTACCTTTTGTACATTTGGACAATCATAGACAGCGTATTTTAAACTATAACACATTCACTTGTCAGATGTGCGGGGGTTGATACCCCCTGGCACCATCTGCATGCATCTTTTATTAATCCAAAAAAACTTAAGAACGACTAATAACATAACAATACTTATTTCCTTATAACCCAAAACAATCACAAAAAAATTTAAAATGGAGGGACGCTTAATCTTATACTAGCAGCTTAGAGTGGGGTATCTGTTTCCCCCATTCGCACATAGCATTCTCTCCATTCTCCTGTGTTCTCGTGCCTCTGGAGGCGTTTGCCTCTTTTGCAATGCACGAAGAGCAAAAATATCACAATCAAAACCTGACATACTACTAGGATATGGGATGCTATTCTAATCCAGGCGGGGACCTCTATGTTGGTGAACAAGTCCCACCATGGTGGGATGGTTATGTCCAATATGTCTTTTCCTATCTCTAAAGTCTTCTGCTCCAGTGTGTAGAAATGTTTCTGTGAAATTATAACGGCTTTTAAAATCTTGGTGAGGTGTTCGGGAAGAGGGGGAATGACATAACCAAAATGCGTGACAAATCGTTGTAAGTCTGTGAAATTCTCTTTGATAGTGATGTGAACGGTGGAGGGCGCAGGAATGGGGACAATTCGTTGTTGTGCCACTTGAACCTCGGCCCTGGGTTTGAAACAGAAACTGCTATCACCGACCGAACACCACTCGTGTTGTCCATATCGGTACTGAGGCGCTGCAGTGGTGACGCAGTATGTCCCACCCCCGATATATGCTACCTGTGGGGGCACATGGTCCTCTGCCATTGCCTCCATGGTGCAATTCACCGGCTTTGCGCTAACAGTCCTGAACCCGCACTGCGGTTTCAGAAAGGCGTTCAAGTGCTGGGGACACAGGATGATGTGTGCTCCCCGGCTCCGACATCCCGAGAGGTCGGTGCCTGTCATCGTACGCTCCCATCTGATGACGTAAGGCGGGACCGCTGCGTAACGAATGTGTGCGCCCCCCGAATGACTCCAATGTTCTCTACTCTGTACACCGGGGCGGGCTTTGCTGCGGGACCCAACACCGGCATTCTTACTACTATTCCCATAATAGTGTGATTTGAATGTCCGCAGTCCACTGGGACTGGGTATGCTTCTGCGGCTAGTCTGAGCTGGCACGGGCTTAATGCATTCTCAAAAGGGTGGAGCGCTTGCAAGTGCTTGTTGCTGATCCAGGATGGGACCAAACCCTGTTTTAAATCCTCAAGATTACTGCGGCCCTCGCCCAGTAACCACGCCCCGTACAGCACACAGGCCTCGTTTTGCGCAGCTTGATCGGACGCATTCCGATCCTCCTTAATGAGTGCATTTACCGTTCTCGCGTGTTTCTCCAGCTCAGCAATTATGTCCTTAAAGTGTAGTGTCATGGCCTGCTCCTCATGCAGCTCAGAACCCACTACCTTATTTTCGTCTGTCAATATGTTCCTTAACTGGGCTCTTAAACCGTTGATCTGTGTCTGCAGCTCCACGTTATCTAGAGCGTTGACAACAGATGTCCCGGTATTAAAAGCAGTGAATATGTCATTTACAGTACCCCTTCTTTGCCTCCCGACTCGATCCAAAACTTCTGGCGGTGTGGTGTATAATTTGTCTCTGTCGATGTCGGCAAAGTCAAATTCGTAAAATTGTCTAAACATACGGGTTAACAGGACCTGGTATAATTGTTCCGTTTCTTTGGGACACCACTCCGGCAATCTTACCTCAGTGAGATTTAAAATCACTGAGGCCACCGCGTAGTGTACCCCTTGGTACAGCACCTGACCGGTGGGTACCAATACTAAACCGTTCCCGGGTCCCTTGGTGGTGGTTGGGCACCCTCCTTTCTGGGCTAGTGCTACCGGAAGCGTGGGCAGGGGCTTGCGTGGGCGGGTGATGAGTTCAGTGGCGTTCACCGGAATAGGGGAGTATGGGGCTCCGCACGCTCGAGTGCTAACATCCCATCTCATCCCCTTCCCTTCATCCTGCCACTGCCTCTGGAAGAAGATGGACACGCCCTTGGGGCAGACGTGTCTCGAACCCCACATACAGACATATATTCCCTCATCTGGTTCCCACCATTTGTCCCAACACACACGTAATTGTCCGTGAGTTCCCGTAATAGTCCGATGGGTATTATTACCCAGTCGCTCCCACTCGACCGTAGAGTTTCTCATGTCCTTTCCCAGCTTTCGTAGCCACCACCATCGCCTTAGTGGTACGTCCCCATTGCACACCAGACAAATCCTCTTTCCCACGGTGACGCTGACTCTGGGCGCAAGGATCCTCACTCGAGGGCACGTTAACGAAGTCTCTTGGTAGGCAAAACCGAAGTTGCTGGAATATTCCGTGGAATTTGTTCCCAACCAACCTGGCCATCTCCCTTGGTGGAAGTAGGTGGCGGTTTCCTCAACCTCTCGCTTCCTTGTCCCATCCGTTGCGATGGGGGTCGTGTCCCCGGAGCATCCGAAAATGATGACGTCCTTGGTGCGGCCTCGGTAGGCCCACCCGCACCCGATCGCCATGAACGCGATGAAAATCCTTTCCATCATATCCCAGGTTTCTGTAACCAACAAAATGATGTAGCCGGGCTCCCGATAGGTGCTGGCCTAAATTAATTGGACGCGCGGGTTCCTGGACCCCGCTCCCTAACAAACACACATACTGGGCAGACCTCAAAATTGTACTCTTAACACCATATACTTTACATTCCTTAAAACTATGACCATAATTACCTAACTTAACTTATGTACAGCGCCGCCCTCCGTGGGGCGGCTTTCCGAATCCCTATGAGGCCTGTCGTGTGCCACACCCTGCGGTGGGGCTGCATTGATCTTTGGCTTTGATCCCCCGCAGCCTGTCGCTGCTGAACGGGGATCATGCCTTCCTGGGGCTGCTCTAAACCGCGGTTGGGAAGGATGGGGAGAATCTGGCCAAAATTTTCTGGACTGTGGCGCTCGAGCCGACCTATGAGGGGCTGCTTTGGGTCGGGCTCCCGGGGCCGATGGACCGGGGTTTGGGACTGTTACCGTCACAGCCTGTGGTTCCTCCACAGCTGCCGACACCAGCTCCCCTTCCTCAGGCTCCACCCCCCCGGGGTCGGGATCTGTGGCTTCTGACTCCACCTCACCCGTCCCTACAGGTAGTGGGTCTCCGCCCCCATTCCCTACCTCCCCCAAGCTTGAGTCGAGGGCGGGATCGTCGCCCTCTGACTCTTCCTCCTCCATGACTGGGTCTAAGGCGGGGTCGAGCTGTTCGTGCTCTCTCCTGCCTAAATCCCATTCAAAAGATGAGACCTCTCACACCAATGGGATGGCCTCTCCCTTTACGCAGGCTATGATACCAGCCTGTGTGGTCTGTGACTCTGTTACAGGCTGAGGGTCTTTGTTCTCCGACCTGGTCCCCTTTGATGGCCCTTGTGCACCCGATTTAAATAGTTTACACTGGTTGATGTGAAACCATTTGGTACGTCGGGGCGTTTTCACTGCATAAACCATGGGGCTGGCCTTGTCCACAATGCTGTAGGGCCCCATGTACAGTGGTTCAAAACTCCCTACCCTGGCGTAGTTTCGGACCATGACCTGGTCTCCGACTACCCACTCTTGTTGTTTCCGAGGTTCCAACAACAGTTTATTTCCCTGGTGCTGTCTTCCCATGTTCCCAGCCGCCTGCCCATAAATCTGTCTCAGGCGCTCCAAGAGGGTTTGGGCGAATTTGTCCCGTTTCACCTCTCGGAGCTGGCCCTCAGTGAGCACCGGGGCTAGCACATGGGTGGGTGTTCGCATGATCCTTCCAGTCATTAACTCGTGCGGGGAATACCCCGTGCTTTTGGACTGGCTGGCTCGGATCCCCATGAGGACTAAAGGCAGGACCTCCGCCCATTTCTGGGGCGAGCCCATTGTCTCTTTCCTCAGCTTTTCCTTGAGGGTCCGATTCATACGCGCAACAATCCCGGATGACTGGGGATTGTATGCTACGTGCCACTTTCCCTCAATGCCCAAGAGCATGAGGGCGTTCTGCATTACTTGACCGGTGAACTGACTCCCCTGGTCGGACTCTACAAAACGGGGGTGTCCCCACCGTGAGAACACTTCCCGAATCAAGATCTTAGCAGTACCCAGTGCCGTAGCTGTTCTGCACGGGAAGGCTTCTACCCATTTGGTGAACACATCTACCAGGACAAGGCAGTACTTATAGCCTCCCTGGGCGGCGGGCAGGGGCCCTATGTAGTCGACCTGAATCGACTGCCATGGTCCCTCTACCCTCCTGATGTGCCCCATGGACACCTTCCTTTTGTGGGGGTCTGGGTTGTTAGCAGCACACACAAGACAGCTTGCGCAGAACTCGCAGACATCGTCCCGAAGTCCCGGCCACCATCCCGCCTGCTCCACCCGTTGCCAGGTGACCTCAGGTCCGGGGTGTCCCGCTCCTGGACCCTCGTGGGCCAATTGCAGGAATTCCCTCCGGTGCTGCTGCGGCACAACCCACTGCTCCTCTCGGAACAGCATACCTTCTTTGACTGTGAGGGCTGCCGTACTGTACGGACCTTCTACCTGTTTGCCCTCTGTGATGGCTTTTAGGACTGCTTTTAGGGCGGGATCCAGGGTTTGGACGGTCTTTAGGTCTGGGGGCGGTGTCACCCCTGTGTTCCCGGGAATTCCCTCCCTGCCTTGGATCGCCGCCACGGGTCCGGGTTCGTATGGGTCCCAGAGAATGCCGTTGCGGGCACCCTCCCTGGCTAGCGCATCCGCCTGCTGGTTGCCCTGACTGCGGGGTTCTGTGGTGGAGTGAGCCTTCACCTTATGGATGAACACCTCTCCTTTCTCCCCCACAGCTGCTAGGATCTTCTCCAGCAAGGGCTTAACTGTTAAAGGCCACCCGTCCGCGGAGGTGTACCCGCGTCGGGACCAGATGGCGAGGTACTCTGTACACGAATTGCACGTGAACATGCTGTCTGAGCAAATCGTGTATGGGGTTGGGAAAATCTCGGGGTGGGTAACCACGTACGCCACCGCGGACAGTTCAGCCTGCTGCTCGCTCATAGTGCTGGGGAGCTTAATTGCCAGGGCAATGTTTGCCGCAGGGTCATAAACTCCACACCCTGTGAGTCGCTTGCTGTCAGCTACAGTGCTAGAACCGTCTACGTAGATCTCGCGGCCTGTGGGATGTATCCCGGCCCGTAAACCTATGTTAACTTCCCATACCCCTTCTACGGAACATTGATGGGCTGTCCCGGGATATGCCATATTGGCTGCGAGCCTTGGCGCGCAGAGGCCTTTAACTTTTAGATCCATCTGGGAAAGGAGGAGGGTCCAGCGCGCAATCCGAGCGCTGCTTACGGTCCCATCCTTAATCCTCCCATCCAGAAGCATCTTCGTGGGGGTGTGATGGGTGAGGAGCGTAATGGGAGAGGTCCCTGTGAAGATCACTGATCTGTTCACAGCCCAATGCGTGGCCAGGAGATGCCGTTCGCAATTGGAGAAACTCCTCTCCACATCCGTGAGCACCCTGGAGGAATAAACTACTGGTCTTAGCTTGCCGTGCCGCTCTTGGAGCAGCACTGCGCTCAGGCTGTCCCCACTAGCGGCTACCTCCAGAAAGAACTCCTCTCCCCCATCTATGGCCCCTAGGGCTGGCGCGGTCTGCAGATCTCTTTTCAACTTCTCGAATGCTGCCTGGCACCCCTTGTCCCAAGACCACTCGACTCCCTTGTGTAAGAGTCGAAGTAGCGGGGCCGCTGTGGCAGCATAGTCCTCGATGAAATCTCTGCAGTACCCGGTCAATCCCAAAAAGGACCTTACACCCGTTACTGTGTTGGGAATCGGCAGATCTTGTATAGATTCCCGCCTGGCCTTATCTATGGCTCTTTCTCCCCCGCGGATGGCCAGACCCAGGACTTTGACTTCCTGCTGGCCGATCTGGGCTTTCTTTGGGTTTACTTTGAAACCCTTCCTTTCTAACAGTTCCAACAATTCGGCTAACAGTGGGCCGTGCTGCTCCCTTGTATCTGTGAACAGGAGTAAGTCGTCCACATACTGCACTATCTGGTTGGGCTGGCTGAACTCTTTCAAACTCCCCGCCATGCACTGGTGGAAAATGCTGGGGCTGTTGTGAAAACCCTGTGGTAAGCAGTTCCAAGTGTACTGTTGCCCTTTGAATGTAAAGGCAAACTTGTACTGGTCCTCCCGCCGCAGCGGAATGGACCAAAAACCGTTCGAGATGTCCAGCACCGTGAATGTGGTCGCCGATGCTGGAATACTCCCTATTAAGTCTGCAACTGCTGCTACCGTGGGCGCGCAGGCCGGGATATTACTATTGAGGACTCTGTAGTCCACCGTGGCTCTCCACGAATTGTCCGGTTTCTTTACCGGCCATAATGGGGAGTTTACGTGGGTGGCTATCGTCCTCAACACGCCCTGCTGTACCAATGAAGATATTGCTGTCTCCATGTCGGGTTCTGCCTCCTTGGGGAAATTATACTGCTTTTGGGGTCGGATCATGGGGTCCCCGTCTACGCTGACTTCGAACCCAGTGACTCTCCCGCAGTCGTGCTTGTGGGTGGCGAACGCGGTCAGATTTTCTGACACACACACCTGCAAGTCCGTTGGGACGTTTGTTATCATGAGCTCGAGATCGTAACCTCCTGTCAGCTTCATAGTGCACAGGGCCCCCTTTTCTTCCTTCCCCGGGATTACGACTACCTTACCTAAACCGCCCTCGGCTCCCCAGAGACAGTGATTTCTCAGGTCCACGAGGATCCCGTGTTCCACCAAGAAATCAGCCCCGAGGATGCCCTTTCCCCCCCCCTCTTTCCACTTCAATAGGATGCACGTCCATGTGGTGTGGAGTGCTCCCAATTGAATGGAGAGCGGGAGGGAGTACGCGCCAGCCTGTTCTCTACCTGTGAAACCCGCTACTAAATATGGAACCTGGGCGGACAGAGGTGAGGCAAAAGGTTTGTCCGTGTGGATCACGGTACACGAAGCTCCCGTATCCAACAGGTAACTACCCCTTTGTTTCTCCACCTCCATCTCCACCACAGGTCTTCTCCAAGCGTCATAGCGGAGTGGACACAAGTAGACGGGCTGCGCGGGCGTCAGTCATTTAGGTGTTTCGGCTGGGGTCTCGGGGGCGATAGGGCTGTTAGCAACCACTACCTTCCCCTGCCAGGTCATCAGAGACCGCATAGTCTCCAAGACTGACTCGATCGCAGTGGGGTCCACAACCGCACCACCCCCTTTAGTCGGGGCAGAGGCTACGGTTGGGTTCTGGACTGGTGTTGGGGCAGCGGCCTGCACTTGTGGTTGTGCTGGTGTTGGGTAAACTCTCGGGCCGTTGGCGACTCGGGCTTGGGCTTGATCTTGGGCTGCGGCGAACGCTCTCTCCCTTATCCTTCCAAGGATTCCTACAGTCCTTGCGCCAATGACCCTCCTTCCCACACCCGTAACAACTGCTATTGGCTTGAGGAGGGCGATTTCCCTCCTGACGCCATTCCCTTTTAGCAGAGGCTGCGGGCCTCACCTCATGCACCTTTCCTTTTACAACAGGCGTTTTCTTGCCCTTGTTATTCCTATAACTGATCGTGAGCTGATCTCGCACTAGATCCTCCGTGGAGCGGGCGTTGGTGGGGTCAAACCATGCTTTGGCCTGTTCCTTCACTACTGGCAGGCAACCTGCTACCAGGCACCGAAGCCAGTGAGCCCTTTGTTCGCCATCCAGCCCGGCCCGGGCCGGCCCGCCCGGGCAGCTGCGCCGATACACTGGCCACAACCTGTCGGCGAAAACCCGTGGGGGTTCTCCCTCTAGCTGCACTGTCTTTTCTAAACGGAGGAACGGAGTTCCGTCCCCCTCTCCCATGATCTCCAGAATCTCATCCCGTAGCAACTCATAGTCCCTGTGCCCTCTCTTGCTCTCGTCAGGGAGACACTGGAGGAGCGAACTGTCCAGGGAGAACAGCAGCATTTTAGACTGTTCAACCCCGTCGCAGTCATTGACTGCTGCAGTCTGCTCCACGTCCCTGAAATGCACGGAGGGATCTCCTGACTCGGAGAGTTTTGGGATGTGACTTATCATCTCTCTTAGCTGTCGTGCGCTATGAGGCATTATGATCTGACTCTCAAGGGGTCCGTCATCGCCATTTTCTTCATTTGGACCGAGCTTCCGGTGCCTCGTTGGACACAACGGCGCTGGCCCCGACTCTACTGTCTGGGGTTGCTCTACCTCAGGGCTCTCTTCCTCTACCGCCTCCGTCTCCTGTCCCGGAGTCCAAGACTCCTCATAGGCAGGAGGCGCAGAGGGTTCGGGGGTTGGTACCCCAACTGCCTCTTGTGGAATCGGTCTTTTGGATTCCTTGGCTAGCAACAGCTGACTCGCTGGTGGATTTATGAGACACACCAACCCGTTTGCCTTCACTAGGGCCTTTCTCAGGTCCTCTAGCTCCTGGCGGCAAGCGCTGTGGTCGGTGTTCTCAGATCTATCCTCCATGGCCATCTTATATGCTGCCCTGGCTCCCAGGAGCTTTTCCTCTTGGGCATCTACTTGTTTGGCTAGACGGAAACACCTGACATTTTAAATATTCTACCCGGGTTTCGTGGCAGCGAATTACGGAGCGGCTTTCCTGATTCAGCGCGTCAAGCGATTCAATCAGTTTTTGACCTCCCGCAACTTTTCCTCTACGTCTTTAAGCAAGCCGTTGATCTGGACTGTCTGTGCTGCAACTACCTGGTCCAAAAGCTGGACTTGCTTCTTGTAGCACATCAGCCAGACCGCCTTTTCTACAGATTTCTTATGCTCTCTACCCGCTGTCCACTTGATGGCTGCGTCTAGCGGGCGCCTATCCCTTAATAGATCAGATATCCAATGTTTTGTGAGGTTGACTTTTCCGAAAACATAATCTGCTATTCTATCATCCATCACATTTTGTTTATTCAGATCTTGATCTAACACCCTACTTTCCTGCTGCCAAGGTCCTGCCGCGGTCGCCATTTCTGTAGGGGTTTTTTTCCTGCTCTCTTGCCCGTTCTGGCCTCCTGCCAGGCTTCGTGCAAGAATTACCCTTGAGTGGTTCGACCCACTCCCCCTACGGTTCTAGACCTTGGACTTAGATGCAGAGAACAGTAGTGCAGAGAAAAGAACTCAATAGACCAGGCTGAATAGCACGAAATGGATGCTTTTATTTTTAAACAGTTTGAAGCATTACAAAATACATGTCATAGGCACAGATTAAAGTAACTACAATCATGCACAAATTTATGAACTTGACTCTATGGAAATGGGGAACACACGGCACGTCGTAAAAGGGGAAACACATTACGATTTCCCTTAACTCCCTCCCCTATACCTAAACTAAGTTTCGACCTGGGGAACCTGGGATCATGCTCACCACTCTCGAAATCGCGAGAAAGGGGGTTCGCAGCCTTTTTGGCACCGCTTTCCGTCGTCACGTGGATTTGGAAACTTCTGGCGCAGTCGATATTCTCTCTCTCTCGAAGCGGTGGGGTAGACACAGCCTCGATGAGCACTCATTAAGGTTGAGATCCACTAAGTCGATTTGGGTTCATGGAGCAGACCCAGATGCAAGCTATGCACATGGGAGAATCTTGTGGCCTAGATCGCCAGTCCTCCAGAGGGTTTCTTCTCCGTCGGCCTGGGTCGTCGATGATCTCCCGACCCCAGTACCCGGGCCACCCTCGTCGTCTTCTTGTCGTGGCTGAGCCTTGTTTGGCTGAACACCGACCACGTTGTCCTTTTACCGAAACCATCCTTCTTTAAAAAGACGAAAACGTTTTCATCGATTCTGCATCTACCGAAGTGGAAGAGGCGCCGATCCTGGCCCCGTCCGAAGAAGTTGAAGTCGTCCAAGAAGAAGAAGCAGCCGCCGTCCAGTCAAGTGAAGTTGTTCAAGTAACCCGAAGTCCGAAGTAACTTAGATGGACTTTCAATCCATAGTTATACTCTTTTGGGACAGTCTTATCTCCCGCCAAATCATAGTCCTGTCTTTGTATTAATTTTGGCGGGCAGAAATCTCTGCAGGGGCGCTTTGTCTTGTAACGGAGCCGGTGATAACTTAAACTGGCCTTCCTGGCCGATAATGTCTTTTAATGTCTTTTGCATTGTCACCGCGGCTCGGTTCGCATATTGATCGGTCCGGAGATTTTCCTTGATGGCTGCTAAACGGTTTTTCCTTTGTACAATAAATGGGTATGAGTGATTTTGCATTGTCCGCCCATATCTGGATGGGCCCCATCCTGTACTTGTAATCCATTGAATATGTATGCTGTTCCTCTGAGTTTCGGTTCCCAGATACTGGCTTTCGCGGGCTCACTGTCTTCAATCCACAAGCCTGTCTGGCTTGCAGTAACAGAAATAAAATGGTTCAGAAACTGATCACGGGGCCTGGCGGCCATTTTGTATGCCCTTTTATCAAAGGTTTTTCTGTGCAAGCTTACTTTGGTCAATAAACAGTCTTATTTTATCCAGTTTTCTTGCGTGATTTTTGCTGAAAATTGCGAATCTTACAAGAGTGCATTCTGTGCCCTTGCTACTCTCAGTGCTTCTTCAAAGTGGTGTTCAACATGAAGGAGTACTGATTCATCAACTGAGGGAGGGCAGTAGGTGGTAATCAGCAGGAGGTTTCCTTGCCCATGCTTGACCTGAAGCCATGAGACTTCATGGGGTCCGGAGTCAATATTGAGGACTCCCAGGGCCACTCCTTCACAACTGTATACCACTGTGCCACCAACCCTGGTGGGTTTGTCCTGCCGGTGGGACAGGACATACCCAGGGATGGTGATGGAGTAGTTCGGGACATTGGCTGAAATGTAAGGATTTCTCATGATTTTGAAATTTCCTACAGTTCCGGAGATTGATATTTGATTAAAAGAATACCTGGGTAATATACCTTCAATAATCCAGGGATCAAAATGGCCACCAGACCTCGTGGCAGAAGACAAAAGACTTTGAAAAGGCAGCTTGTGTGTGTCTGTGAAAAAGGCGTAATCAAAGATGGCTGCCCGACCTCGTGTCAGGACACAGACTGTGGACATATGAAAAGGGAAGATCAAAGATGGCTGACTAAACTGCCAATCAAAGGCAGTTCAAGGAGTTCCCCTCCCTGCAGAGACAATCGACAGAAACTGCTACTATGCTTACACAAAGGATTAACCACTTGAGACTGCGGTTTCAGTTTGACCGCAGGACAATGACTTTTGTTTACACTAACTTTCAAAGCTGTTTACTCAGCAATTATAGAAAGACATGCTTTTTTTTCAAACCAAGACAGCTCCATTCAAATTCAGTACGATGAATGGGAATAAATTCACAAACCCATCACGATAAATGGGTAATTCATCCAAACCCATCACAGACAATGGGGACAGTTTGGAACCATTTTGTTCAGCCCAGATGCACCTGGATTTTGGCGGGAAGGTTTCGGCCCCTATTGGGGTATAACATAGCTTCTCAAGAAGCCATCTCTCTCTCTCTCTCTGCCGCCTCAGCTCTGTGCTCTGCATACAGAAGAACAGCTCAGAATCCTGCTTAAAGGAGTGGAATACCAGCAGTTTACTTTTAAATACTGGGGTATTTATTTACTTTGGGGCAGTGAAGATCATAGACCACAGAGGGCACAGAGCAGGCATTTTCATTGGTGAGCATACCTTTTCTGGCCCATTACAAGGCAACTTAGAATAGGTATAGGGGTGGGAATTAAGGGGAATTTTGTTAGAACTGTAATTTTAGTTGATTTTCCCTCGTTGTGTCCGTTCTCTCCTCCCCTATTTAAGTAACAGTGTTGCACTAGCAGAGAAGTGCTGCAGTGAACACTGAGTTCTGTATTAAAAGTGCTGTATTTAAATAAAAGTGTTGCACTAAGCAGGGAAGTGCTGTAGTGAACATTAAGTGATTTGTAAGAAGTAAAGTGCTGTATTTAAGTAACAGTGTTGCACTAGTAGAGAAGTGCTTTAGTGAACACTGAGTTCTGTATTAAAAGTGCAGTATTTAAATAAAAGTGTTGCACTAAGCAGGGAAGTGCTGTTGTGAACATTAAGGGCTAGATTTTCAGTATAGGCAGTTTTGGGGCGCTAACCTTAGCGCCCGCCCGAAGTTAGCGCCCGCCCCAAAGTAGCGCCCCGTTGCCGGGAATTCAGTGGCTTCGCCCTAAGAGGTTGGTGGAGCGCTAAAAGAGGCATTCCACTACTCTCTTTAGGCGCTAAGCCGGCGGTCCAGAGGGATAGCGCCCAGGCGGGGCGCAGCACGGGTGCGGTCATTTTTGCACTGACAGCAGACCCCGTGGTGCCGACCAGCTCTTAAAGGGGGAAGGGACGAATTGGTCTGCTGCCACGCCCTGCACACTGCAGCCTTGCAAAGAGGCCTCAACACTACTGCTCAGCCCCAGGGAGTCATGGCAACGCCAGAGAAGGCCCGTCAGCGTGCCCTGCGCTTCTCAGAGGGTGATCTGGACATAATGGTCACAGCTCTGGAGGTGAGGCGCAAGATCTTGTTTCCAGAGAGTGGGAGGAATCCAACCCACCACGACTACACCAAAGCCTGGAAGCAGATCGCCCAGAGGGTGACGTTCACCGGCGAGGCCCCCAGGACCCACACACAATGCCGTAAGAAATACAACGATCTGACCAGGATTGTGAGGGTGAGTAGCCTTTCCAGTCTCCTCCTCATTCTTGCATGTACACCTGACATGATGGGCAAAGGGACCTGAAAGTCCTTTTGGCCAGCCCTCAGCCAGCAGCATTGGGACAGTCATGAGCATCAAATGGCCATTCGGCACTCTACACTTTGGCCAAGCTATTCCACCATGGGAGGCAGTGCACACTACATCAGGGCTTCACTCTGTCCAAGCTATTCCACCATGGGAGGCAGTGCACACTACATCAGGGCTTCACTCTGTCCAAGCTATTCCACCATGGGAGGCAGTGCACACTACATCAGGGCTTCACTGCGCACTTACAGCCCGTCCTTTCTCTTGCAGGCTAAAGTAGCGTTTAATCGCCAGGCCCGTGCCAGGGGTGGCCGCGCCAAGCTGCAGAAGCTCACTCGGCTGGAGGAGCGCGTGTGTGTGCTCATGGGAGCACGTGTGATTGTCCCCACAGCGTGCGGTGTATCCGACCCTCCACTGCCCGGCAATGGTAAGGACCTCGCCTTTTGGCCCTCTCGCGTCGCACTGGCCCATCCGAGCTACCTCCTTTGCCACTGTCCCACCAATGCGCTGAATCCCACCAGTCCTAACTCCCTCGCTGACGCCGTCTCCTCACTCTGAAGCTACTCTTGTGCATTCCTGCTTTCAGCTGGTGACGACCAGGACCCTGAGGCTGCCAGTGACAGCACCTCCAACCAGGAGGAGGAGGAGGAGCAAGCCGGACCTTCGGGGGAACAGTCACGTCCCGCAGGAGAGGAGGAAATGCTCGACACCTCCTCACTGGACGAGTGCCTGGAGGAACTGTCGCAGGGCAATGCAGCTTCTGGGACCAGTGGCGTCCAGCCACCCAGCAGCCGTGCGCGTGGCCCGCGGCCTTCCCCCCAAAGGGGGGAAGGATCAGAGGGGAGTGCTGCTGCTCGGCACACTCGCCGTCACCAACGCGGCAAGGGTCCCCTAGTTCGGCCCCCTCCTCCCCAGCGGGAGAGTCGCGACTCCAGTCCGGACACCTTCACTTCGGAGGAGGTGCGGAAGCTCGATCAGATGGCCGACGACTCGGACCGGCGCCACACGGAGCTCATGAGCGTGGTGGGGCGCATGCCTGAGGCCATCGAGTCGCTGGCGACCAGTGTGCGCGAGTTCGGGGCAGCAACTGCCGCGACTGGCCGCATGCTAACTGATGCCGTCAAGACCCTGGCGGATGTGATGCGCGCGCACACCAGGACCACAGGGCCACTCACTGCTGCCACACGCGCTGTCTCAGGCAGGCATCGCCAGGGCAGGCGCCGCGCTGGACCATCCCAGCAAGCCGGCCGTCGGCTGATTGCTGCGGATCCTGCAGTGCGGGCCCGGCCGAGTGCCACCGCGCCACAGCACCAGCCAGCGCATCCCAGACGCCAGCTGGCCCACATTGCGCCATCCGTCGCCGCCATTCCCCCTCTGGGGCGTCAAGGGCAAGCGGCTGCAGCTGATGGTGGCCAGGCTCAGGTGCGCCACTCAGGAGACGGCCCCTCGAGGCCCAAACGCCGTGTAGGCCGCCCCCCAGCGGCATCTGGCGGAAGGGCATCTGAGCCTCAGGCGCCTTCCCCCAGCCTCGCAGCAGCCACTGGGCAGAGCTTGCGAAGGAGCAGCAGGCAGGGCAGGGGAGGCAAAATGCTGGCCAAGGTCTCGCCCTCGCGGGCCACTCAGTAGAGGGTGTGGCCAGCTTTCCTTTAATATGGCGGTGGCCATCTTTATTTTGCCCATGGTTGTGCTTTTGGAGGGCTTTTTTTTTGCGTTAGGCCGACGTTGAGGCCCGGTTTCAATAAAGGTGGAGTGGCTCCTCCCCAGTTTGTGGGAGTGAGTCGTTTGTTGGGCTTTTTGTGGGGCCCGTTTATTGTTTTTGGGGATTCATGTGGGAAGGGCTTTTCATTTTTGTTTAATAAAAAATTATCTTTATTCATGCAGTCTCCATGGTTGTTCTTCTTAGTGTTTGTTGGCTTCGCCGGCTGAGGGCTTGCGGAGCAGCTGCATTCATCTTCCCTCATGGCCCCTGGCCATTCCCTGACAGGGGGCTTAGAAGTACCGTGTAATAAGGTGGCGTCGTGCGGCCCTTGGCCCTGGTCGCTCCCTCCTGGGAACGTACTCCTGCTCCTCCTCCTCCTCCTCCTCCTCCTCCTCATGCTCCTCCTGCTCCTCCTCCTGAGGTGCTGGTCCAACGTCAGGTGGCAGTGCCTGAGTCCTGCGGATAGCCAGGTTGTGTAGCATGCAGCAAACCACCACAAATTGGGAGACCCGGTCCGGCGAATACTGGAGAGCTCCTCCGGCGCGATCAAGGCAGCGGAACCGCTGCTTGAGGACCCCAATGGTTTGATGGCTCTCGTTGTAGGCCTCTTCAGCAGCGGTCCTGGGCGCGCGGAGCGGGGTCATGAGCCAGGTGCACAAAGGATAGCCTTTGTCCCCGAGTAGCCATCCTCTTGGGGGAGGCTGTGCCTGGAACATGTCATGCACAGTACTCTGCCGCAGGATAAAGGCATCGTGGCTGCTGCCTGGGAAGCTGGCATTGACTGCCATGATGCGCTGCTTGTGGTCACAGACCAGCTGCACATTCAGAGAATGGTAGCCCTTCCTGTTGCGATACTGCTCGCCATGCTCCAGAGGGGCCCGCAAAGCCACATGCGTACAGTCAATGGCGCCCTGCACCAAGGGGAATTCCCCGAGTCTGGAAAATCCCAATGCGCGCTGATGCTGGCTCTCCAGGGCCATGGGGAAGGAGATGAATTGGCTTCTCCTTCTGAACAGTGCTTCGGTCACCTGGCGGATGCAGCGATGCGCGCTGTACTGGGAGATGTTTGCTATGTCCCCAGCAGCGTATTGGAAGGAGCCGGTGGCATAGAAGTTCAATGCCACCGTCACCTTCACTTCCACCGACAGAGACGTCCTGCACCTGAGCTTTGGCCGCAGATCTCGGCGAAGCAGGTGGCAGATCTCTGCAATCACCCCCTTTCGGAATCGGAGCCTTTTAACACATCGCGCGGCACTCATGTTTAGGTAGGAGCGCTGCTGGCGGTATAGCCTGACTGGGTAAGGCCTGCGTGGCCGACGCCTGTAGCCCCCTCTGCCTCTAGCCAGGGCTGCCCCTCTCACAATGCGTCTGCGAGCCCTACGGACATGGAGCTGCAGCTCCGCGTTGGCACCCCATGCAACCCCCATCAAATCCTGGCAAACACTCTAATTTCCAAATGGCCACTTGCAGCGCTGTTGCCTGAGTCCAAAAATACCTGGCTCTTGCTGCTTGAAACCAGTTAGCTATCCTCCTTGTTGTGTCTCCAGAAATGCGTTGCACAAGACTGTTTTCTGAAAAAAGGATGGCCTTTATACTGGAGAGGACGTTCCCTTTAATTAGCGCCCCCCGGGGCCCGCGCTGGTTGTGTTGCGTTCCTTTTTCCAAACGCTCCGGCCGCCCGCCGCACAATGGGGCGGTCCGACTGAAGTTTGCAATCGGGGCGGCCAAAGGGCGTTGCACGAGGATGTGACGTCATTTTCTGCGCGCGCATCCGGGCGGGCGCTAAACTTTGCGCCGGCGCTAACGGGCAACTTAATTTGGGGCGGGGCGCAAACTGCGCTGCGCCCGGGCGCTACACGCATAGCGCCCGGAAATCACTTCTCTTAAGGCGCTAACTGCTGGCGCAAGCTACTGAAAATCTAGCCCTAAGTGATTTGTAAGAAGTAAAGTGCGGTATTTGAGTAACAGTGTTGCACTAGCAGAGAAGTGCTGTAGTGAACACTGAGTTCTGTATTAAAAGTGCTGTATTTAAATAAAAGTGTTGCACTAAGCAGGGAAGTGCTGTAGTGAACATTAAGTGATTTGTAAGATGTAAAGTGCTGTATTTAAATAAAAGTGTTGCACTAAGCAGAGAAGTGCTGTCGTGAACATTAAGTGATCTGGAAGAAGTAAAGTGCTGTATTTGAGTAACAGTGTTGTGCTAAGCAGAAAGGTGCTTCAGTGGAAACTAAGCAGCTGCATTAAAGTGCTGTATTTAAGTAAAAGTCACTAAACAGAGGTGCTGTAGTGAGCAAAGTGTACTGTATTAAAGGTGTGTATTTAAATAAAGCCACTAAGCGAAAGACTGCTGCAGTAAACGATAAGTGAACTGTGTTAAGCAAAAGTGCTGTACCAGGCATAGGTGTGTTGTATCAATTATTTTTAAGTTGTTTCTTTCTTTTGTTTCAATAAATACTGGTCTGTTTTGCACCCAAACCACGTTTTCTGTCTACATCGCTACCGAATAAGTCCGGCGGTCAGAACCAGGAATGGGGGAGCGCTTCGAAACCGCACGGGGGTCCCTGGAGCTGCTCAGAGGCTTCTGACTGGCCAGAGACAATAACCCCAACCCCGCTAGTGATTAATTCCTACAAAATGGTGACCCTGGCAGGACGTCGGCAACGGTGTGCGATGTGGCAGACAGTGGTTTGGGTCTGGAAAGAGCAGCATTTATTGAGTTTCTTTTTATCCCACTGGTTTGTTTGTGGTTAGGTTCCTGCAGGCTTGGGGAAGTCACCCGCAGGCTTAGGGAAGCTAGAGCAGAGAGTTGGGATAGGGAAAGGAAGGTTGAGGAATACCAGGCCAAGGTAGAGTGCCTGGTGTTTCAGTTTAGTGATGGCAAAAGCCACACGAGGCATGAGTCAGAATACCTGAAGTGCCTAGTTGCAGAGGCCAAGAACAATGAAATGAGGGTGCGGGAGGAGAATGCTCACCTCATACAAGAAATAAAAGAGCAGGAGGAAAATGTTAGGGAGATAAAGGCAGCATATAAGCTGGCCTGCGAGCAAGGGTTTGAGGAAGCAGATCATGGCCCCTGTAGAGCAGAGATAGAAAGCTTGAATATGGCTTTAAAAAGAGCAAAGGGGATGATATGTCTGATCAGCCCGAAGGCACGTCAGCCAGATTTACTGGCAGCCCAAGTAAAACCGTCCCACAGGCAACACCCAGGGAAAGGTCGGGCAGGGAATCAGAGGTCCCACGACTGCCACCCATGGCTCCGAGCTTTCAGGAGCTCTGGCAGCAAAGGGGGGTGGAGGATGAAGTGGTAGAGGAAGCACAGCAGGCCCCGTTAGATAGACTGGGACCAGGACCAGTGTACCCCCTCCGACAACGGAGGTACGGTCCGCCCGTTGATGAAGATGACCCAGGGGCCATCCAGAATCAGTTTCTGGTGCTGTATGGCACCCACCAGCTCAGGTACATGGTTAGCCACATCCCCAAGCTCACTAAAAAGGGAGACCCCTCTCTGCACTTCAGGGAGATCGAGCAAGCAGCTTGTGTAAATGACTGCGATGAGGCAGAGCAAGCAAAAATGCTTTTGTTTTCCCTGGCAGGTGATCTCCTCCAGTCCCTATCTGGTGAGTGCAAAAGGGGGCAGAGGGTTTATGAGGGTCTCAAGAATGAGGTATTGGATGCCATGGGACTCAATAATGGTAGCCCGTTCGCTCATGTGGAAAGGACAGTGCAGCTCCCAGGGGAGCCCCGCAGGCGTCCGCAGACAGGCTGTGGCCAGTCTACTGGAGTGCATGCCCGGGAATGCCAGGGCGGGCAGCACTGGACCCAGTCCAATTGACTCACTGGCTCTGGTGTCTCATGACAAACAGCCTACCCCAGATCCAAGCCCAGGTCATGGCTTGGTTTCACCCCTGAAACCCCCAGACCACTGAAGAAGCGGTGATCCGCTGGCTCACAGTAGCCTTCAGGAACATGAGGGGTATTAAGACGCCCCAACCCAAGGGAAAAGTCCATGAGGTTAAACCTGATAGCCAGAGTAAGAGCGAGTGGCACCAGGAGGGGAACTGGCCCTCTCAGGCTAGGTTAAATTGCTACGGGTGTGGGAAAGACGGTCACTGGAGTAAAGACTGTAAAAATCCTTGGAAGGACAAGGGAAAGTATCCCACAGCCCCAGCCCAAAAGGCAGGGCCAGACCTCCCTCCCACAGCAATTGAGTCATTATTACAGTCCCTACGGTCTCTTCTGACCAGCCTGGGGAGAGTAGCAGCCACCGCCAGTGCTTTGACCCCGTCTGCCCCACCTCTCTCCCAGCAATGACTAGAGCCAGCCCAACCTGTTGATCTGTGTCCCCGCGAAAATGCTGAGGGGAGCAGGCCCTATGTTGAGATGGGGGTGAAGATGGTGCAGGGGAGATATTCGGTGGACACTGGAGCCTCCAGCACGGTGGTCCACTCAGAAGACCTGACCAATTCACCCCGGTCTAACGAGGTCCCATCTAGTTTAATGTGACCCACAGGGAAACAGGCAGCTGGGAGTGAACCTGAGGTCAGAAATCCTCAGCCCACTGCAGGTACAAGCTCACAGGCTGCAAAGGCAGGCGCTGTGGCTTATGTTAGAGGAGGAGCCATTCATGACCAGAGTAAGTTATTTAAGCAGGGGAACAGGGAAGGAGAGTCCTGGGACCCCTGTAAATCAGGTCTGGTAGCAGTATTCCTGGACAAGGGAGGCACGCAGGGGATTGTTTTGGCCCCGGACCAAAAGCAAGTCCAAGCCCTGCAGACTCCACCTTTAAGGTCGCCCTGGTAAGAGAAATGGATTCTGAACAGGATTACTGGCAGGCAGCCAGTTATATCAAACAATGCAGTTTGTTTAAGCAAGGGGCAGGGAAACAGACAGCTGGGATCCTATCTGAGATTAGAAATCCCCAGCCTGCAGTGAGTATGCACACACAGACTGCACATGCAGGCGCAGTCGCGTGTCTGAGAGAAGTCCCCCAGCACTTGGCGCGAGCGATTTCCCCTCTCTTGTGGGACTCCGGGGAGGAGCCTGAGCCAGGTTTTAGACCTGAAGGGGAAGGCTCTCAGCCACCGGCAGCTGGTGGCAAGGGATTGCCTGTCCCCAGCCCATGTTTGAGAAGGGAGAGACCCGAAGGAGGAGGTCCCCAACCAGCAGGGAGTGTGACCCGAGCTAAGGGTCTGCTCACCGGGGTAGCCCCACCAGCGACACTCCCTAGGAGATCTCTTTGGGTACCCCAGCTCAACAAAGTATGGTCCCCCACTTTCCAGTGGAGTAGGGTGGTCTCCCGAGTCAGGGAGAGGCCAAATGGCAGCGGCCCCCAACCAGCAGCCATAAGCTGCGAGGGACCAGAAGCTGGAATCAGTCCAGCCACGCCACAGGGAGCAGCCTGTGGCAGCCCAACCAGGGATTAGGCTGGCCACCCGGAGATGGACGGTGCTTGTATATAGCTTTGTTCAAGTAGTGTGTATAAGGATTAAGGTAGAACGTGTTAATTTTTAATTTTTTGAATTGTAATTCAGTAGTCATATTATTAGTGTATAAGTTTTAAGTATGGTACTGTTCTGTAATTGTATTGTGAATCGAGATCGCAGGACCTGATTACACCCCCCCGAGCCAGGGGACTTGGTGAGATGTTTTATAGCTTTGTTCAGGTAGTGTGTATAAAGGATTAAGGTAGAACGAGTTAATTTAAATTTTTTGAATTGTAATTCAGTTTTATATTATTAGGGCTAGATTTTCAGTATAGGCAGTTTTGGGGCGCTAACCTTAGCGCCCGCCCGAAGTTAGCGCCCGCCCCAAAGTAGCGCCCCGTTGCTGGAAATTCAGTGGCTTCGCCCTAAGAGGTTGGTGGAGCGCTAAAAGACGCGTTCCACTACTATCTTTAGGCGCTAATCCGGCGGTCCAGAGGTATAGCGCCCAGGCGGGGCGCAGCGCGGTTGCGGTCATTTTTGGACTGACAGCAGACCCCGTGGCGCCGACCAGCTCTTAAAGGGGGAAGGGACGAATTGGTCTGCTGCCACGCCCTGCACACTGCAGCCTGGCAAAGAGGCCTCAACACTGCTGCTCAGGCCCAGGGAGTCATGGCAACGCCAGAGAAGGCCCGTCAGCGTGCCCTGCGCTTCTCAGAGGGTGATCTGGACATAATGGTCACAGCTCTGGAGGTGAGGCGCAAGATCTTGTTCCCAGAGAGTGGAAGGAATCCAACCCACCACGACTACACCAAAGCCTGGAAGCAGATCGCCCAGAGGGTGACGTTCACCGGCGATGCCCCCAGGACCCACAAACAATGTCGTAAAAAATACAACGACCTGATCAGGATTGTCAGGGTGAGTACCCTTTCCAGTCTCCTCCTCATTCTTGCACGTACACCTGACATGATGGGCAAAGGGAGCTGAAAGTCCTATTGGCCAGCCCTCAGCCAGCAGCATTGGGACAGCCATGAGCATCAATTGGCCATTCGGCACTCTACACTCTGGCCAAGCTATTCCACCATGGGAGGCTGTGCACACTACATCAGGGCTTCACCCTGTCCAAGCTATTCCACCATGGGAGGCAGTGCACACTACATCAGGGCTTCACTCTGGCCAAGCTATTCCACCATGGGAGGCAGTGCACACTACATCAGGGCTACACTGCGCACTTACAGCCCGTCCTTTCTCTTGCAGGCTAAAGTAGCCTTTAATCGCCAGGCCCGTGCCAGGGGTGGCTGCACCAAGCTGCAGAAGCTCACTCGGCTGGAGGAGCGCGTGTGTGTGCTCATGGGAGCCTGTGTGCTCATCCCCACAGCGTGCGGAGTAGCCGACCCTCCACTGCCCGGCAATGGTAAGGACCTCGCCTTTTGGCCCTCTCGCGTTGCACTGGCCCATCCGAGCTACCTCCTTTGCCACTGTCCCACCAATGCGCTGAATGCCACCAGTCCTAACTCCCTCGCTGACGCCGTCTCCTCACTCTGAAGCTACTCTTGTGCATTCCTGCTTTCAGCTGGTGACGACCAGGACCCTAAAGCTGCCAGTGACAGCACCTCCGAGCAGGAGGAGGAGGAGGAGCAAGCCGGACCATCGGGGGAACAGTCACGTCCCGCAGGAGAGGAGGAAATGCTTGACACCTCCTCACTGGATGAGTGCCTGGAGGAACTGTCGCAGGGCAATGCAGCTTATGGGACCAGTGGCGTCCAGCCACCCAGGAGCCGTGCGCATAGCCCGCGGCCTTCCCACCAAAGGGGGCAAGGATCAGAGGGGAGTGCTGCTGATCGGCACACTCGCCGCCACCAACGTGGCAAGGGTCACCTAGTTCGGCCCCCTCCTCCCCAGCGGGAGAGTCACGACTCCAGTCCGGACACCTTCACCTCGGAGGAGGTGCGGAAGCTGGATAAGATGGCCGAGGATTCGGACCGGCGCCACACGGTGCTCATGAGCATGGTGGGGCACATGCCTGAGGCCATCGAGTCGCTGGCGACCAGTGTGCGCGAGTTCGGGGCAGCAACTGCCGCGAGTGGCGGCATGCTGACTGATGCCGTCAAGACCCTGGTGGATGTGATGCGGGCACACACCAGGACAACAGGGGCACTCACTGCTGCCACACGCGCTGTCTCAGGCAGGCATCGCCAGGGCAGCCGCCGCGCTGGACCATCCCAGCAAGCCGCCCCTCGGCTGATTGTTGCGGATCCTGCAGTGCGGGCCCGGCCGAGTGTCACCACGCCACAGCACCAGCCAGCGCATCCCAGACGCCAGCTGGGCCACATTGCGCCATCCGTCGCCGCCATTCCCCCACTGGGGCGTCAAGGCAAGCGGCTGCAGCTGATGGTGGCCAGGCTCAGGTGCGCCACTCAGCAGACGGCCCCTCGAGGCCCAAACGCCGTGTAGGCCGCCCCCCAGCGGCATCTGGCGGAAGGGCATCTGAGCCTCAGGCGCCTTCCCCCAGCCTCGCAGCAGCCACTGGGCAGAGCTTGCGAAGGAGCAGCAGACCGGGCAGGGGAGGCAAAAGGCTGGGCAAGGTCTCGCCCTCGCGGGCCACTCAGTAGAGGGTGTGGCCAGCTTTCCTTTTATATGGCAGTGGACATCTTTATTTTGCCCATGGTTGTATTGTTGGAGGGCTTATTTTTCGCGTTAGGCCGACGTTGAGGCCCGGTGTAAAGAAATGTGGAGTGACTCCTCCCCAGTTTGTGGGAGTGAGTCGTTTGTTGGGCTTTTTGTGGGGCCCGTTTATTGTTTATGGGGATTCATGTGGGAAGGGCTTTTCATTTTTGTGTAATAAATAATTATCTTTATTCATGCAGTCTCCATGGTTGTTCTTCTTAGTGTTTGTTGGCTTCGCCGGCTGAGGGCTTGTGGAGCGGCTGCATTCATCTTCCCTCATGGCCCCTGGCCATTCCCTGACAGGGGGCTTAGAAGTACCATGTAATAAGGTGGCGTCGTGCGGCCATTGGCCCTGGTCGCTCCCTCCTGGGAACGTACTCCTGCTCCTCCTCCTCCTCCTCATGCTCCTCCTGCTCCTCCTCCTGAGGTGCTGGTCCAACGTCAGGTGGCAGTTCCTGAGTCCTGCGGATAGCCAGGTTGTGTAGCATGCAGTAAACCACCACAAATTGGGAGACACGGTCCGGCGAATACTGGAGAGCTCCTCTGGAGCGATCAAGGCAGCGGAACCGCTGCTTGAGGACCACAATAGTTTGCTCGATGATGTTGCGGGTGGTTTGATGGCTCTCGTTGTAGGCCTCTTCAGCAGCGGTCCTGGGCGCGCGGAGCGGGGTCATGAGCCAGGTGCACAAAGGATAGCCTTTGTCCCCGAGTAGCCATCCTCTTGGGGGAGGCTGTGCCTGGAACATGTCATGCACAGTACACTGCCACAGGATAAGGCATTGTGGCTGCTGCCTGGGAAGCTGGCATTGACTGCCATGATGTGCTGCTTGTGGTCACACACCAGCTACACATTCAGAGAATGGCAGCCCTTCCTGTTGCGATACTGCTCGCCATGCTCCAGAGGGGCCCACAAAGCCACATGCGTACAGTCAATGGCGCCCTGCACCAAGGGGAATTCCCCGAGTCTGGAAAATCCCAATGCGCGCTGATGCTGTCTCTCCAGGGCCATGGGGAAGGAGATGAATTGGCTTCTCCTTCTGAACAGTGCTTCGGTCACCTGGCAGATGCAGTGGTGTGTGCCGTACTGGGAGATGTTTGCTATGTCCCCAGCAGCGTATTGGAAGGAGCCGGTGGCATTGAAGTTAAATGCCACCGTCACCTTCACTTCCACCGACAGAGATGTCCTGCACCTGAGCTTTGGCCGCAGATCTCGGTGAAGCAGGTGGCAGATCTCTGCAATCACCCCCTTTCGGAATCGGAGCCTTTTAACACATCGCGCGGCACTCATGTTTAGGTTGGAGCGCTGCTGGCGGTATAGCCTGACTGGATAAGGCCTACGTGGCCGACGCCTGTAGCCCCCTCTGCCTCTAGCCAGGGCTGCCCCTCTCACAATGCGTCTGTGAGCCCTACGGACATGGAGCTGCAGCTTCGCGTTGGCACCCCATGCAACCCCCATCAAATCCTGGCAAACACTCAAATTTCCAAAAGGCCACTTGCAGCGCTCTGGCCTGAGTCCAAAAATACCTGAGCTCTTGCTGCTTGAAACCAGTTAGCTATCCTCGTTGTTGTGTCTCCAGAAATGCATTGCACAAGAGTGTTTTCTGAAAAAAGGCTGGCCTTTATACTGGAGAGCACGTCCCCTTTAATTTGCGCCCCCCAGGGCCCGCGCTGGTTGTGTTGCGTTCCTTTTTCCAAACGCTCTGGCCGCCAGCTGCACATTGGGGCGGTCCGACTGAAGTTTGGAATCGGGGCGCACAAAGGGCGTTGCACGAGGATGTGACGTCATTTTCTGAGCGCGCATCCGGGCGGGCGCTAAACTTTGCGCCGGCGCTAACGGGCAACTTAATTTGGGGTGGGGCGCAAACTGCGCTGCGCACGGGCGCTACACGCATAGCGCCCGAAAATCACTTCTCTTAAGGCGCTAACTGCTGGCGCTATCAACTGAAAATCTAGCCCTTAGTGTATAAGTTTTAAGTATGGTACCATTCCAGAATTGTATTGTGAATCGAGGTCGCAGGGCCTGAATACACCCCACCCCCACCACCCCCCCAAGCCAGGGGACCTGGTGAGATGTTTTTTTAGTCTTTTTCAGAGTTCTGGAAGGCACAGAGGACCAGCGTGTCGATGAGTGCTCAAGGAAGGAGCACTCCCAGCCCGCGAAGGAAGGGTTCTGCAGGAGGTGGATGCCCACAACATTTAAACTGTTACTGGAAATTCAATTTAAGATTAAGACTGGAAATTCAATTTAAGACTAAGGGCTAGATTTTCAGTTGCTTGCGCCAGCAGTTAGCGCCTTAAGAGAAGTGATTTTCGGGCGCTATGCGTGTAGCGCCTGGGCGCAGCGCAGTTTGCGCCCCGCCCCAAATTAAGTTGCCCGTTAGCGCCGGCGCAAAGTTTAGCGGCCGCCCGGATGCGCACGCAGAAAATGACGTCACATCCTCGTGCAACGCCCTTTGGCCGCCCCGAATCCAAACTTCAGTCGGACCGCCCCATTGTGCGGCTGGCGTCCAGAGCGTTTGTAAAATGGAACGCAACACACCCTGGGGAGCGCTAATTAAAGGGCACTCCTATAAAAGGCACTCTGCATGTGTTGTGTGGAAGTATCCAGTGTGTTGTTGTGAACGGTGTATTTATGTTTCCGGCCACCACATTCCTCCTCCTCCTCCTCCTCCTCCTCCGCCTCCTCCTCCTCCTCCTCCTCCTCCTCCTCCTCCTCCTCCTCCTCCTCCCAGACGTTGCCTTTCAAAAAAACACATGCACCCTTTAAGAGCTCACTGGCACCAGAGTGTGTGCCGTGCGCTGCGCCCGAGCTCGGGTGTTGCGCTCTCCACCGCCAGCTTAGCGCCTAAAGATACTAGTGGAACGCCTCTTTTAGCGCTCCACCAACCTCTTAGGGCGAAGCCACTGAATTTCCAGCAACGGGGCGCTACTTTGGAGCGGGCGCTAACTTCGGGCGGGCGCTAAGCTTAGCGCCCCAAAACTGTCTATACTGAAAATCTAGCCCGTGCACCCTTCCCCTTTAAGAGCTCACTGGCACCAGAGTGTCTGCCGTGCGCTGCGCCCGAGCTCGGGTGTTGTGCTCTGCACCGCCGGCTTAGCGCCTAAAGATAGTAGTGGAACGCCTCTTTTAGCGCTCCACCAACCTCTTAGGGCGAAGCCACTGAATTTCCGGCAACGGGGCGTTACTTTGGGGCGGGCGCTAACTTCGGGCGGGCGCTAAGGTTAGCGCCCCAAAACTGTCTATACTGAAAATCTAGCCCTAAGAATTTACAAAACGTGTTAATTATTTTACTGCTTGTTTGGAGTTAAGGGAACAAATTGCATATGCCTATGAATTGTCATGTTTGCATTGTGAAAATTTAAAATACATTTATGGCTGAAGAATAGTGCCATTCAATAAAGTGTCAGGCAATTGCATTGTAATAAAAAAAAGGGAAGCTCATTGTCTTCCATGTGTATTTTTAGCAGATATGTTGGCTGGGTGACAATCCCATTAAAGATGTTGGCCGAGAAATTGAGTTTTGGCTTAGCCAGGGCTTTAGCGCCGGAAGTTAGTGCCGGCGCTAAGTCCCCCTGCGCGCGCCAAAAATTCAGCAGGGCCGCGCCCAAACGGCTGCCGGCGCTACTGAAGAGTCTTTGCGGCGGTAAATCGGCGCTAACTGCCGTTTCGCGCCGCAATTCCGGCGCTGCGGCACCCGATGCGGTGCGGCAGGCTTGGGAAGTGCAGGCCTCCTCCTTCCCTTAAGGAGGAGCTGCCTGCACCCGGCCGCGGCCCGCGAAAATCTTTTTAAAAATGAGCCCGGCACCTCGGACAAGTGCCGGGCTTGCTTCTGTTCCCGGGGGGGGGGGAAGTCCGGGGAGGGAGCTGCGGCCAGGCGGCCGGCGGGAAAGCGGCCGGCCGCCGCGGGGCCTTTAATGCGCCGGCGCAAAGACTTGTAAGACTCTGTTGCCAGAGTCTTAGTTGCGGCTGCCACGGGCGAGGCGGCCGCAACTGAATTTCGGCGCTGGGGCCCGTCGGCATGGCAACCGGGACGCTGCGCACACCGATGACGTCATCGGTGCCGGCGCAGCGCTACCGGTCTACCGCAGCAGAAGGGCCCCAGGCAATTTCGGCGCCGGCGCCAATTGCAGCGCTAGGCCCTCTAGCGCCGCAAAATCGGCGCTAAGGGCACTCAATTTCTAGGCCGTTGTATCATGTTAAAATTACGTTACAAGTGGTGCAGGGGCATCGGACCCCTCCATGCTTGACTTATTGTGAATATAAGTGGTGCAGGGGCATTGGACCATTTCTGTGTATTGATTATTTAATTAATCTTGTTTTCTGTTGATAGATGCCTACCGTACTGCGATTCTCTCTGGGCAGGGGAGATGGAGGTGTCGGGGGAACGCAGATAGATTTAGATAAGTATTAAGGGAAGGTTGTTTGTGGGGGGTCAGAAATTATTGCTCACTTTTGGACAGGATACTACAAGCAAGTTTTAGTATCCGATGTGGGACTGTAAGGATATCGCAATAATTTAGAAATTTCCTACAGTTTCGAAGATTGATTTTTGATTAAAAGAATACCTGGGTAATATACCTTTAATAAACCAGGGATCAAAATGGCCGTCAGACCTTGTGGCAGAAGACAAAAGACATTGAAAAGGCAGCTTGTGTGTGTCTGTGAAAAAGGGGTAATCAAAGATGGCTGCCCGACCTTGTGTCAGGACACAGACTGTGGACATATGAAAAGGGAAGATCAAAGATGACTGACTAAACTGCCAATCAAAGGCAGTTCAGGGAGTTCCCCTCCCTACAGAGACAATCGACATAAACTGCTACTATGTTTACACAAAGGATTAACCACTTGAGACTGCGGTTTCAGTTTGACCACAGGACAATGACCTTTGTTTAAACTAGCTTTCAAAGCTGTTTACTCAGCAATTATAGAAAGGCATGCTTTTTTTTCAAACCAAGACAGCTCCATTCAAACTCAGTACGATGAATGGGAGTACATTCACAAACCCATCACGACAAATGGGTAATTCATCCAAACCCATCACAGACAATGGGGACAGTTTGGATCCCTTTTGTTCAGCCCAGATGCACCTGGATTTTGGCGGGAAGGTTTCGGCCCCAATTGGGGTATAAGATAGCTTCTCAAGAAGCCATCTCTCTCTCTCTCTCTGCCGCCTCGCCTCCGTGCTCTGCCTACAGAAGAACAGCTCAGAAGCCTGCCTAAAGGAGTGGAATACCAGCAGTTTACTTTTAAATACTGGGGTATTTTTTACTTCGGGGCAGTGAAGATCATAGACTGCAGAGGGCATGGAGCAGGCATTTTCATTGGTGAGCATAACTTTTCTGGCCCATTACAAGGCAACTTAGAATAGGTATAGGGGTGGGAATTAAGGGGAATTTTGTTAGAACTGTAATTTTAGTCGATTTTCCCTCGTTGAGTCCATTCTCTCCTCCCCTATTTAAGTAACAGTGTTGCACTAGCAGAGAAGTGCTGTAGTGAACATTAAGTGATCTGTAAGATGTAAAGTGCTGTATTTGAGTAACAGTGTTGCGCTAAGCAGAAAGGTGCTTCAGTGGACACTAAGCAGCTGCATTAAAGTGCTGTATTTAAGTAACTGCCACTAAGCAGAGGTGCTGTAGTGAGCAAAGTGTACTGTATTAAAGGTGTGCATTTAAGTAGAGCCACTAAGCGAAAGACTGCTGCAGTAAACGATAAGTGAACTCTGTTAAGCAAAAGTGCTGTACCAGGCATAGGTGTGTTGTATCGATTATTTTTAAGTTGTTTCTTTCTTTTGTTTCAATAAATACTGGTCTGTTTTGCACCCAAACCACGAGTCATGTTTTCTGTCTACATCGCTACCGAATAAGTCCGGCGGTCAGAACCAGGAATAGGGGAGCGCTTCGAAACCGCACGGGGGTCCCTGGAGCAGCTCAGAGGCTTCTGACTGGCCAGAGACAATAACCCCAACCCCGCTAGTGATTAATTCCGACAGAAAGGTATGATTCTGTAAGTATGACTATGTCGGGCTGTTGCTTGACTAGTCTGTGGGACAGCTCTCCCAATTTTGGCACAAGTCCCCAGATGTCGGTGAGGAGAATTTTGCACGTTTGACTGGGCCGGGTGTGGCATTGCCGTATCCATTGCCATTGACGAGGTCGATGCCGGGTGGTCCGTCAATTTTCATTCTTATTATTTTATTTCATAGTGGTTAGTTATAACTGAGTGACTTGCTCGGCCATTTCAGATGGCAGTAAAGAGTCAACCACATTGCTGTGGGTCTGGAGTCATATATAGGGCAGACCGGGTAAGGACGGCAGATTTCCTTTCCTAAAGGACATTAACTTGCATTTAGATTGTGCCTTTCACAACCTCAGGACATCCCAAAGTGCTTTGCAGCCACTGAATTACTTTTGGAGTGTAATGACTGTTGTAATGTAGGAAACAGATCGGAATTGCGATACAAAAAACCCGCTAGCGACTTGCCGTCTGGGCGTGGCAAGATGAATGACTCCCATGAACTTTGGTGAGAGGTTTGCGGCAGTGCTATGACTATGCCCCACAATGTCCTTCACCCGGAGATCGTGACATCATTGCTGTGCGTATCGCCCCGGTAGCACCCCGGACCCGAACTTCAGTTCTACCCCCTGCAGCATCGCCAGGCGATGACACCAACAGCTGCAGGAGGCGTTGATCGGGAAGCCAGGCGCTTTGGGGGGTGAAAGTTAAAGAGGAGGTTGCCAAGTTAAGTACCTAAATTTCTGAAATGTTTTTGTTCAATTATTTTTACTTCTCCTGGGCCGCAATCGATTAGCCCAGCACTCTGCTGGAGTGCATGGGGCTGATCGAGCCAGATCGCGGCTGCCGTCGGGGACTAGCTAACTGGCCCAATGCAGAGCCTGCATCGATGGCCCTTCCCTTTAAGGGAGGGAAGGAGCCTCGGAACACGGCAGCACTGCATGGGACATTGTGCAGTGTTGGACAACTACCGCCCTGCCTGCATCCTTTAGCGCTCCAGGAAGAAAGTGGAGCCCTTGAGTTAGTGCTCCACTTCCTTCTTGCAGCGCTACAACACAATTTTTTAAAAGCTGGGATCATTAGTGCCTGGTGCTAAGATTCCCAGCTTTCAAAAGTTATCATCCCCAAACGGGGCGATACTGAATTTCTCCACCAAAGATCCTTCTAGTTCACTTTCTACCATCCTGGTAGTCACATGATACAATGATGATGGAGTTATTGACTAATTATAGCACTCCAGCTCTATCAATTAGTCTACAACAGACCCAGACATGACACGAGAAAAACCCCAGTGGTGGAGAGCTTTGGGAACCATGGCCTAGAAATTCAGTCGCGTTTGCGCCCACTTATTGGCTAAAGAGTGGTTTGCGCCGGAAGTTTTTTAGTGCCCGAAATTCAGTTGGTCCCTAAAATCGGCGTTAGCTGGTAGCGCTGCGCCGGCACCGATGACGTCATCGGTGTGCGCAGCACCCCGGTTCCAACGCGATTCCGTGCCGACGGCCAAATTCAGTTGCGGCTGCCTCGCCCGTAGCGGCCGCAAACAGCGTTTGAAAAACGGGGCCTTGCAGCTCCGAGAGGCCGGCGCATAAAGGTGGAGGGGCGGGCGGCCGCTTTCCCGGCGGGCGCCTGGCTGCACCTCCCTCCCCGGACTCCTGCACCACCCCCCCGCGGCATTGGTGTCTGACTCCCGCGAACCCGGCACTTCTCCGTGGTGCCGGGCTCATTTGCCGGGGAATCCAGCGGCGATCTCACGGCTGCAGGCAGCTCCTCCTTAAGAGAAGGAGGAGGCCTGCAGTACCCCAGCCTGCCGCACCGCATCGGGTGCCGCAGCGGCAGCTGGACGCCTGAAATTGACTTTCATCGCCCCAAGCGAGGCGGCCAAACCCTGCAATAGCGCCCGCCTCCGTCTTGGGGCGCCGCAACTGAATTTCAGGCGGGCGCTACGGGAATCCGGGCGAGCGCTAAATTTCCGGCGCTAAAGACCTGGCGCGGCGATAGCGAATTTCTAGGCCCATAGGTTTAAAGTCACTTTCCCAACCATTCGACACTTACAACATGTCATGTCCAGATTTCAGACTCCATGGTATTTGAGTGAATATTGACTTCAAAATGATTCGGTGCGTGCTGGCAAATATATCAGAATATTATATCAAGTCAATGAAACTCATCCCATTTTAAACTGCTCATATTAAACTGGCACTGCATTCATAGCAATAATATACTTACATTTATGCAATAGTTTATCATGCTGAAGCATTTCAAAGGGCTTTGTGCAACAAATTACTTTTGAAGTGCAGTTATGCAGTTGTTTTCATAACAATAATAACAGTTTTTAAGAAGTGCTTGAAAATTACATCTGGAGTAAAAAACAAAAATTAAATACTATCTAAAAAAAAACCTAGTGGAAAGCATACAAAAAAGGATAGGGATAAACCATCGAGTTCATCAAGCCTAGCCCATCTAGGCATGGTGCAGCCAACTAACACCATCAATCCACCCTATAGTCATACAGTCTCCTGGGGGAGACAAAACACTTAGGTGCACCCTGAGGTGAGATACAATTGTAAGAATTAATACGCGGGATTTGGGTTATTGTCTCTGGCCAGTCAGAAGCCTCTGAGCTGCTCCAGGGACCCCCGTGCGGTTTCGCAGCGCTCCCCTATTCCTGGTTCTGAACGCCAGACTTATTCGGTAGCGATGTAGACAGAAAACGTGACTCGTGGTTGGGTGCAAAACAGACCAGTCTTTATTGAAACAAAAAGAAACAATTTGAAAATAAACAATACAGCACACCTATGCTGAAATACAGCACTTTACTTCTCACAGTACACTTTAGTGTCTACTACAAGCACTCGTTTGCTTAATAGAACACTGCTACTTAAATGCAGCACTTTACTTCTTAGTACAACACTGTTACTTAGATACAGCACTTTTAATACAGCTACTTAGTGTTCACTACAGCACTTTTTTGCTTAGTGCAACACTGTTACTTAGATACAGCACTTTTAATACAGCTACTTAGTGTTTACTACAGCACTTTTCTGTTTAGTGCAACATGGTTACTTAGATGCAGCACTTTTAATACAGCTACTTAGTGTTCACTACAGCACCTTTCTGCTTAATGCAACACTGTTACTTAAATAGGGGAGGAGAAAACAGACACAACGAGGGAAAATTGACTAAAATTACAGTTTAACAAGATTCCCCTAATTCCCACCCTTATACCTATTCTAAGTTGCCTTGTAATGGGCCAGAAAATATATGCTCACCATGGACATCTTCCCCATGTCCTTGCGGTCTTAGATTCTTCACCACCCCGAAAATGGAAATACCCCAGTGTTTAAAAGTAACTGCTGGTATTCCACTCCCTTGGGCGGGCTCCCAAGTTGTACAGGGCATGGAGGCAACGCCGCAGAGAGAGAGAGAGATGGCTTTTTGAGAAGCTATCTTATACACCATTTGGGGCCGAAATCATCCCGCCCAAATCCGGATGCATCTGGGCTAAACAAAAGGGATCCAAACTGTCCCCATTGACTGTGATGGGTTTTGGATGAATCACCCATTCATTGTGATGGGTTTTTGAAAGCATCCCCATTCTTGTGATGGGTTGAATGAAACTGTCCCAGTTTGAAAAACCATGTCTATTTCCTTAATTGCTGAGTAAACAGCCCTTGGATGTTAGTGTAAACAAACTGATTGTCCTGTGGTCATGCCCAACCGCAATTGATTGGCAGTCTCAAGTGGTTCAACATTGTAGCAGTTTAGTGTAAACAAACATCGATTGTCCTGCAGGGAGGGAAACTCCCTGAACTGCCTTTGATTGACAGTTTAACTACTGCATTGCTTCAAGGGCTGTTTTTTTTTCTAAATCCTTTGTCAGCCATCTTTGATTTTCCCTTTTCATATGCACACAGTCTGTGTGGTGTCTCCTGCCACGAGGTCGGACAGCCATCTTTGATTATTATTTTTCACAGACACACACAGGCTGCCTTTTCAGTCCTCTTTGTCAGCCCGTGCTTTGAAGAGAGACTTTCCTTTTGTCTTCTGCCACGAGGTCTGATGGCCATTTTGATCCCTGGATTTTTAAAGGTATATTCTACCCAGGTTTTTTTTTAATCAAAAATCAATCTTCGGAACTGTAGGAAATTTTGAAATTATTGCAAAATCTTACACAATGCTAGCCTGTGGTAGTACTATCATCCCTCTCCTAACTTCTAAGGCTGCATTTACACTATAACTGTAATAAAAGACTTGCATTTATTTAGCGCCTTTCACAACCACCGGACATCTCAAAGCGCTTTACAGCCAATTAAGTACTATTTAAAGTGGAGTCACTGTTGTAATGTGGGAAAAGCGGCAGCCAATTTGCGCACAGTAAGGTCTCACAAACAGCAATGTGATAATGACCAGATAATCTGTTTTTCGAGGGATAAATATTGGCCAAGACAACCAGATAGCTCCGCTGCTCTTCTTCGAAATAGTGCCATGGGATCTTTTACATCCACTTGAGAGAGCAGGCGGGGACTCAGTTGTAACATCTCATCTGAAAGATGGCACCTCCAACAGTGCAGCACTCCCTCAGCACTGCTCTGGAGTGTCAGCCTAGCTTTATGTGCTCAAGTCCCTGGAGTGGGACTTGAACCCATATATATTAAGTAACCCGGTTAATGAGTTTGCAGAAGTTTTCCTGTGTGCGCCTATTTAAGTCAAAAAGTCAGGTAACACATGATAGCACACAGAAGAAATTCCAGTTGGTGTTTCTCAATCCTGTACTAAAACTGAAAGCTCTTTTGGATAAGGTTATGTGCAGTACATTGAAACCCAAAACTCTGAAATAAGAAAATCACCTGATTCTTTAAACAACATAGCTTCACAACTCTGGGATATAGTTAACTAACATAGAGATAAGTAAGGGAGGAGTAAAAATGATAGGTAAAAAAAATATATATATATACTTGCGGTCATGAACAAGGACCCACAATTATTATTTAAATTACATCACCATAACAAAAGTTACAATATCTGCAGCAAAATATTAAACATCTTTGTATTTTGGTGAAGAAATTAGCTCACAATTTTAAGGAAAGAGACAGACAAGTCTGACTTAGTGATCATTTGAGGTTTATTGTATTTGACGAAGGTTTAAAATAAGTGACCAGAATCTCCTAAAGTAAGTCACATTGCATTGACCTTAACCATAAGAAAATATTGAAATCACTATTATCTATCTAGTTACATCTCTGTCGGAGTCCTTTCATTTTCTCCACGGTTTCAGAAGAAAGTTTATTGTGGTTCTCTATGTCTATTCTGACAGCGGGTAAGTATGGGGAGGCGACTGATCAGTGATCCAGGCAGAGAAACACCACAGACTCAAACCTAATGCTGCAGGGAGATTGAAACATGAGGCATAGCATTATTCAACATTACAAGCCAAGCGTTTAATAGATTCATTGGGGGTAAAACTTGGCTTTGGCAGCAGTGTGAGATGAACGAATTGGCAGCCCAGTTTACATCGCGACGATTTTCTTTTCCAATTACTTCAATGAAAAAGACATTTGGATGAGGTGTTAGAAACATAGAAACATAGAACATAGAAAAATAGGAGCAGGAGTAGGCCATTCAGCCCTTCGAGCCTGCTCCGCCATTCAATATGATCATGGCTGATCCTCTATCTCAACACCATATTCCCACGCTCTCCCCATACCCGTTGATGCCTTTTGTGTTAAACAGACGGCCAATTCACTATCGGCTGTTTCGTGCTACTGTCCAAGACAAATTTCACACCCATTAAATAAAGTATTGTCTTGCTTTATATCTGTTCACTGTTTTTCTGAAGCCTCAGATTTTTTGATGTATCAAATCCAATGGCAAACTAATATTAAACCAGAAACGGCATTAGAATGAAGACATCTCTACAGAGGACCATCACATACATGCTACAAGATTATATTCTGAACATTTTCATTATAAATATTATAACCTAAACAAATGGAATTATATCTTATTTCTTCATGAATATTAGAACATTGTCTTAACAAATTAATAATGTTCCGCTTTCTATTTTTTCCAGAAGTTACTACAACAGGCCTTGTTGGTTAACAACATAACATAAGAACATAAGAAGTAGGAGCAGGAGTAGGCCATACGGCCCCTTGGGCCTGCTCCGCCATTCAATAGGATCATGGCTGATCCAAACCTAGACTCACGTCCACTTCCCTGCCTGCTCCCCATAACCCCTAATTCCCTTATCAGCTAGGAAACTGTCTATCTTAGTTTTAAATTTATTTAGTGTCGCAGCTTCCACAGCTCTCTGAGGGAGCAAATTCCATAGATTTACTACCCTCTGAGTGAAGAAGTTTCGCCTCATTTCAGTTTTGAAAGGGCAGCCCCTTATTCTAAGATTATGTCCCCTAGTTCTAGTCTCACTCATCAGTGGAAACATCCTCACCGCATCCACCCGATCAAGCCCCCTCACAATCTTATATGTTTCGATAAGATCGCCTCTCATTCTTCTGAATTCCAATGAGTAGAGGCCCAACCTACTCAACCTTTCCTCATAAGTCAACCCCCTCATCTCTGGAATCAACCGAGTGAACCTTCTCTGAACTGCCTCAAGAGCAAGTATATCTTTTCTTAAATATGGAAACCAAAACTCTACGCAATATTCCAGGTGTGGCCTCACCAGTACCCTGTATAACTGAAGCAAGACTTCTCTGCTTTTATACTCCATCCCCCTTGCAATAAAAGCCAAGATTCCATTGGCCTTCCTGATCACCTGCTGTACCTTCTGTGTTTCATGCACCAGGACCCCCAGGTCCCTTTGTACTGTAGCACTTTGCAGTTTCTCTCCATTTAGATAATAACTTGCTCTTTGATTTTTTCTGCCAAAGTGCATAACCTCACACTTTCCAACATTATATTCCATCTGCCAAATTTCTGCCCACTCACTTAGCCTGTCTATGTCCTTTTGCAGGTTTTTTATGTCCTCCTCACTCACTGCTTTCCCTCCCATCTTTGTATCGTCGGCAAACTTGGATATGTTGCACTCGGTCCCTTCCTCCAAATCGTCAATATAGATTGTAAAGAGTTGGGGTCCCAGCACTGGCCCCTGCGGAACACCACTAGTTACTGATTGCCAACCCGAGAATGAACCATTTATCCCAACTTAAGGTGGAAACACCCTGGGCATTTTATGAATCAACTATTGGTGAATATCTATGCACTTGTAAATAGCATTAGAAATAAAACTGTGCTTTGTAAAATTTTAATCAATGTTAAGTAATGAGTGGTAACATTGGAAAGGCTAATCACATTTTAATACGTAGCCAGGGGAACAGAAAGTATTAGGTGTTACATGGTAAACTCTACTTTCTCCATGCTAAGTGAGCAAAAAACTTGTTGATCGATTGGCCAGCTCTTGGTTTGCTCTGATTGAACAGTAAAAACTTTATCATTTCCCAGAAGTCCTTGACTCTCTCTCTCTTTTGGGTCCTTGAAGATAAATGGAGATCTCCAGTCAACAAAAGTAATAAATCTTTCTTCCTTCTACTGATTAGGAATGATGTCCTCTCTGTTTTAGAGCAGCTGTTGGATAATAGTCCCATGTAATAGCTAATGTCTTTCAAGGGATTGTCTTTGGAGAATGGAAATAACGGTATCCATTGATAAAACAAGTATCACCTAGATACACCTGCAAGCTCCACGAGTAATGAAATACCTTTAATCAATGCTTTATAGGAGGGGGGTCACAGGATTGGTTAGGTCTCTGTTTTTCACTGCATAAATATTTCAAAAATTGCTTCAGAACAGTTTCTGTAATCAAACCTTTATCTAAATACATCAGTTACATCTGTAATATTTACTAGTCTTTAAAGTACTGGAATCGCCTCAGTAGATAATAAAGAAAAAGAATGTGTTGTATCAATTGCGAAGAGAAAGAAGGCAAATAAGAATTTTAATTTGAACCATCTCCGTTCTATTGCGTGTGTCTCATAATTTATTTCTCCTGAACTCCGCCCTTGTTTCCTTTTCCTGTCTGTCACATAGGGTTGAAATTTACCAACGTCGGTGGGTCCGTGACGGGCAAGGTTGGTGGCGGGTCCCAGCCTTACTGCTGGCTCCAGCCCGCTGTCCAAAATGATTTTCCTCTGATTGGGTTTGTTAAACCCACCCAGCGTGTTTTCTGGCCAATTGAAGGAATCGGGTCTGATGACATCATTTGATGACGCGTCATCAGCCAGTTTCCTTAAAGGGACCATGCACAAATTGATTTTGGCAGTTGTGCTGTCAGTGTTCTACAGCATTGAGGTGCTGCAAACACTGACAAGCACTGCACAGAGGTGCACAGCTGCACCCAAGCTCTCCCATGGCTTCCTCCATAATAACCATATGGAGGGAGCCATGGGAGAGCTTGGTTGTAGCCATGTACCTCTGTCCAGGCACTCCCATAACTTCCTCCATATGCACCCCATCTCACTAGCCACAGCTCACACTCACCCTCATCCTAGTCCAATCATACCAACTAACAAAACACAAAGGTAAACACTTGTGTGTTATAGCCAATGTTCATGTGAAGTTTCTGTTAATCTGTTATCAAACACTGAAACCTTCATTTTGTAAATACTGTCTTCTTGGACAGACCGGTGTGCACCTTTGGAAGTGGCTTAGTGAGTTGCAGTGAATAAGGTGGATGAATTGGTTGCACAAATAAAGGTAAACAAATATGATTTGGTTGGGATTACGGAAACGTGGCTCAAGGATGGCCAAGGCTGGGAACTCAACATCCAGGGGTATTCGATATTCAGGAAAGATAGGCAAAAAGGAAAGGGAGGTGGGGTAGCATTACTGGTTAAAGAAGGGATTAACACAATTGTAAGGAAAGATATTCGCTCTGATGATGTGGAATCTGTATGGGTAGAATTGAGAAATACCAAGGGGCAGAAAACATTAGTGGGAGTGGTATATAGACATCCAAACAGTAAGGTGGAGGTTGGGGATGGCATTAAAAGGGAAATTAAAGAAGCGTGCAATAAGGGCACAGCAGTCATCATGGGTGACTTTAATCTACTTATAGATTGGGCTAACCAAATTAATAACAATACTGTGGAGGAGGTATTCCTGGAGTGTTTACGGGATGGTTTCCTGGACCAATATGTCGAATAACCAACCAGAGATCAAGCCATCTTAGATTGGGTATTATGTAACGAGAAAGGATTAATTAGCAATCTTGTTGTACGAGGCCCCTTGGGTTGGAGCGATCGTAATAAGATTGAATTCTTCATTAAGATGGAGAATGAAGTATTTGACTCAGAGACTAGGGTCCTAAATTTAAATAAAGGAAACTACGATGGTCTGAGGCACGAGTTGGGTAGGATGGATTGGGGAATGTCACTCAAAGGGTTGACGGTGGATAGGCAATGGCAAACATTCAAAGACCGTATGGATGAACTACAGAATTTGTTCATCCCAGCTTGGCACAAAAACAAAACAAGCTTGGTGACTCAACCATGGCTAAGAAGGGAAATTAGGGATAGCATAAGATCCAAGGAGAGGACTTATAAATTGGCCAGAAAAAGCAATAATCCTGAGGATTGGGAGCAGTTTAGGATTCAACAAAGGAGGACAAAGGGATTAATTAAGAAGGGGAAAATAGAATATGAGAGTAAGCTTGTAGGGAACATAAAAACTGACTGTAAAAGCTTTTATAGATATGTGAAGAGAAAAAGATTGGTGAAGTCAAGCGTAGGTCCCTTGCAGTCAGAATCAAGGGAATTTATACTGGGGAACAAAGAAATGGCAGACCAACTACAGTTAATACATATTTTGGTTCTGTCTTCAATAAGGAGGACACAAATAACCTCCCAGAGATGCCGGGGAACATAGGGTCTGATGAAAGGGAGGAACTGAAAGAAATCAGTAATTGTAGGGAAATGGTGTTAGGGAAATTGATGGAATTGAAGGCCGATAAAACCCCCGGGCATGATAATCTATATCCTAGGGTTCTTAAGGAAGTGGCCCTAGAAATAGTAGATGCATTGCTGGTCATCTTCCAAAATTCGATGGACTCTGGAAAAGTTCCCATGGATTGGAGGGTAACTAATGTTACCCCACTATTCAAAAAAGGTGGTAGAGAGAAAACGGGGATTTACAGACTGGTAAGCCTGACATTGGTAGTGGGGAAAATGCTAGAGTCCATTATATAAGATGTAATAGCAGAGCACTTGGAAAACAGTGACAGGATTGGACAAAGTCAACATGGATTCACAAAAGGTAAATCGTGCTTGACTAATCTACTGGAATTTTTTGAGGATGTAACTGGTAAAATAGATAAGGGAGAACCAGTGGATGTGGTGTATCTGGACTTTCAGAAGGCCTTGGATAAGGTCCTGCCTAAGAGATTAGCGTGTAAAGTTAAGGCACATGGGATTGGGAGCAAGGTATTGACTTGGATAGAGAACTGGTTGGCAGACAGAAAGCAAAGAGCTGGAATAAACAGGTCCTTTTCTGAGTGGCAGGCAGTGACTAGTGGGTTCCCGGAGGGATTGGTCCTTGGACCCCAGCTATTCACAATATATATTAATGATCTAGACAAGGGAACTAGATGTAATATCTCCAAATTTGCAGACAACACAAAGCTGGGTGGGCATGTGTGCTGTGAGGAGGATGTCGAGCAACTGCAGGATGATTTGGACAAGTTGGGTGATTGGGCAGAAACATGGCAGATGCAATATAATGTGGATAAATGTGAGGTTGTCCACTTTGGTGGCAAAAACAGGAAGGCAGATTATTATCTAAATGGCTATAGATTGGGAGAAGGGGAAGTGCAATGAGACCTGGGTGTCCTTGTGCACCAGTCGCTGAAGGTAAGCATGCAGGTGCAGCAGGCGGTAAAGAAGGCAAATGGTATGTTGGCCTTGGTAGCGAGAGGGTTTGAGTACAGGAACAAGGATGTCTTGCTGCAGTTGTACAGGGCCTTGGTGAGACCACATCTCGAGTATTGTGTGCAGTTTTGGTCGCCTTATCTGAGGAAGGATGTTCTTGCCATGGAAGGAGTTCAACGAAGATTCACCAGGCTGATACCTGGGATGGCAGGAATGACGTATGAGGAGAGATTGGGTCGATTGGGCTTGTACTCGCTGGAGTTTAGAAGAATGAGAGGGGATCTCATTGAAACTTATAAAATTCTGACAGGACTGGACAGACTAGATGCAGGAAGGATGTTCCCGATGGTCGGGGAGCCCAGAACCAGGGGACAAAGTCTAATGATAAAGGGTAGGCCATTTAGGACAGAAATGAGGAGGAATTTCTTCACCCAGAGAGTGGTGAAACTGTGGAACTCTCTACCACAGAAGGCGGTGGAGGCCAGTTCATTAAATATTTTCAAGAAGGAGTTGGATATATTTCTTAAGGCTAATGGGATCAAGGGGTATGGGGAGAAAGCAGGGACCGGGTACTGAATTTGGATGAACAGCCATGATCGCATTGAATGGCGGAGGAGTCTCGAGGGGCCGAATGTCCTACTCCTGCTCCTATCTTCTATGTTTCTATGAATGGTGAGACATAACAGTACCCCCGCAATAGTGATGAGTGTGAAAGGAATGGCTTGGACAGTGTAGGGATGCTTTGTGGTGTTGGTGTGGGGTGGTGCCAACCTGGCACATCATGTGGCAGCCAAGGTGTACAGCATCAAGTGAAGTAAATGTGACCATGGTGAGGCCATCACTGACATCCCGGGCAGCAATATGGTTGGGTGCTGATGCCCTCTGTCCTGTGCAGTATCGGTTGATTACGGAAAGGTTTGGTGGTGTTGTTGGTGCTGCTGGTGTTGGGGCTGATCGTGGTGGGATTCTGAGGACCGAGGTGAGATAGTTTCAAGGGCAATGATGCTGATGTAATAGATGGCAGGTGAACTTGAGATGACAGTAGCGCTCTATTAATGGCAAGAGAGTTTGTTCCAATGACGTGACATTGGACAGAGAGTTTATTCCAAACAATCGCAACCTGCATAAAGCTCAATCTGTCTTCCAAATGCAGTAAACAACAGCTTCTGAGGTTGGAAAGTGAACAGCTGTGAGATGGGAGCTTTTATAGCACATTTGCAGCTGTCAAGTAATGAAATGATTCCATGGCCATTCAACTCCCACCCTGCTTACCTCGCATGATCCCCAAGCAGTGTGAACCCTGTGGGTGACCTGGTAAATTCTGAAGGTGTGCAGAAAATAGTTCTTAATGCTCTGTTAACAAAATCATAATGACCTGAATTGCCTCCCTGGCCACTGCATGTGGGGTCTGCTCAGCGTTGACAGACCTGACATTTGGGAAAGGCGAATGGCAGCGGGTTGACAGCAGGGTCCCAGACCGCTGTCCAAATTTTGTTTTCCCCACCCAACCCATCACCAATCAGGCCCACTGACCCCCCGAACAACTCCCCGCATTGTATCAAGTCAGATATGTTGGGCTCGATTTTAATGGAGGAGGCGGGTTGGAGGCGGGTTGCCGGTTGGGCAGTTTCCTGTTCTGCTGTCCGTTTCAGCTGCTCCTGGTTTCCCATTTTGGCTCAATTGGACCAATTAGTCCCATCGTGCTCGCTGCCTGCTGCAATGAGTTGGAGCGGGTCTGTTGGTCTGCACTGATGAGGTCTTTGCTGCTTTGTTTTTAAGGGCTCCATGTAGCCTCAGCCTCTCATTTCTCTTTGCTGCTGTTGCTGGAAAGGGCCAGGATCACCATGAGTGTTGCCACAGGCAAGAAGGCTGCTCCTAGGTTCAATGAGGACTCCCTGCAAGCTCTTGTAGAGGGAGTAAGAGGGCGCAGGGACATTCTGTTTCCTGCCGATGGCCGCAGGAAGCCTCCTCAACAGATGAAGACAGCCTGGCTGGAGATAGCTGAGGTCAGCGCAAGGTCGCTGTGTGGACACACCTGGCTCCAGTGCCGCAAACACTTCAATGATCTTGTCCGAACATCAAAAGTGAGTATCACATCACACGTACCTACACTCTGCTTCCCTTCTCTTATCACCAGCACTCTGCATTGTCAGCCTGCTCCTCCACATCCCACCTTACCCTTACTTCCCTTACACCCTTACCTTTCGATCTCTCTCTCTGTATTGAATCACTTCACCATCCTGCTATGTAGCCCTCACACTCGCTCTCACTGTTACGCAATGACAACAACTAACAACGTACAGGGAGGCTCCTTCCTTTTGCCACCTCACTCCATCCTGGCCTTGCTCTAAGATTCTACCATATGGATTCTTCATACTCACTCCATCACTCTTGCTCAAACTCCACTTGTGTCCGTCCTTGCAGGGAAAGATAGCCCACAATAAGAGGGAGAGAGCCAAGACAGGAGGAGGCACACTTTCAGTCGCCACATTAACTCATGCTGAGGAGGCTGCTCATGACATCATGGGAGGTGGCGAGGAGCTGGAAGTGGAGGACGGAGAGACGGGCGTACTAGAGGAAGCTGGTGACACAATGCATTTTCATCCCTCGCATTTACAATTCATGATTGACTGCAATGGCATATGTTGCGCATAAAGATTGACCTCTGATAATCTACACAATAGAATGTGTCTGCCTGTTCTAAATCTGATGTCTAACTCATGCCTTTATTCTCCTACAGGACCATCAAGAGCCCCCCTCCCCACTTTCCAGGAGGAAGTGCCAGACAAATCCTCAGAGGAACTTGGAGCCTCTGAGGGAGCAGCGTCACCAGGACTCAGCGCACCTAGCACCAGCGCAGATACGCACACCTCGGGGGGTCCTTTGTGACATAGAGTAGTGTTGTCATCTGGCGTATCACAGCTCACAAGTGAGCATCAGCAGATTGTGGAGACAGTGACAGCAGTGGAGAATCCTCATCGGTGGTCGCAGGACTCTCCGAGCTCAGCTCAGCTGCAAGTAGACGCTGTGCCTCTGGGGCCGTCCAGAAAGAGAGTGGTGCTGGAACTCCAGGAACAAGTGCAGGAGTCTCTGACAGGGTTTACAACCATGGTAACTGCGAGTGTGCAGAGAATGGAGGAGTCCATCTCAAACATGAGCACTAAATTTGTGGAGGCAATGGCACATGAACATGTCGACATGGAAAGGGTGGCAACCTCTTTGGAGGACATAAGTAGCCACACTCAACAAGGCATGGTGACTCTTCTAAATAGATGGTCTGCTATGGAGGGCAGATCAGCATCTATTGAGGAGAGACACCAAATGTACATGGACGTCCCCATTATGAGGGCTGTCAATACTGAGATGGGTCTTCATGGCCCTACTGAGGTGCAGCAGGTTGCTCTCCAGCCACTTGCTAGCACTGAAGTGTGGGTGACCCATGAGAGCGATGTTGGTGGCAGACAACAAGGAAGTGTGGGCTCCTCTCCAAGCGCTCACACGACCATGCCACTGCGGAGCCCTCGGTCAGAGCCCTAGGCTCCTGACCCAACTGAGATGGCCATCTCAGCCCCTGCACAGCCGCAGAAAGAGCAGACTGTGGAGGAGCCATCACAGGCTCCCAAACCCAGAGGATGTCTGCCAAAGGCACCTAAGCAAGCACAGCACCAAAGTGAGCACGGTGCCGCTACACCTGCTGAAGCCACATGGGAAGCACCACGTAGAAGCACGCGTAAGAGGAAGTTAAAGCACAAATAGTCACAAGGGTAGTCACTTGGGTGTTTTATAGTGTTGTTAAATATCAAGTGCCATTCTTTTGTGATGTAATCAAACAAAAGTGATGGCAAAGAGTTGAGGTTCTAGCCTATGTGTTCTGGGAAATGGAAGTTCAAGAGTGAGGGCTCAGGACTAATTCCATCTATAATGGATGGTGGTGAGAGTGAGCGGATACCACCATTTATTGGACAGATGATGCATGAGGTTTTGAGAATGTCAGCCTTATATTCATCTCCATCTGCCAGCCACCTGTGTTTGAAGTGTAAGCTTACACAAATCTGTCATGGATGAGTGCTTCCCTTGCCAAATGGCCAGCAATATGGCCGTGTGGAGCTGCATTGGCCACATCCAGCCCCACAATGTGTGGCTCCTTGTCCTCCTCCTCACCCTCTTCCTCATGCTCCTCCTCTTCCTCCTACTTGTCCTCCTCCTCATCCTCTTCCTTGGCCTCTTCCTCTTCTTCCGAGGAGTGTGTGTGCTGAGCCACTTGTTCGTCCGCCAGTACTAAGCTGCGCTGCTGTATGATATTGTGCATGGCACAACAGACCACAATGATTCTGAACACCCTGGCTGGTGCATACTGCATGGCTCCACCAGATCTGTCCAAGCATCGGAAGCGCATTTTGCGCAAGTCGATGGTTTGCTCGATGATGCTTCTGGTGGATAAGTGACTCAGATTTTAGCACTCCTCAGCCTCGTTTGTTGGCCTCCTCATCAGTGTCATGAGCCACTTTTTCAGGGGATAGCCCTTGTTGACAAGTAGCCATCCAGAAAGTTGGATTGGCAGATGGAAGAGCTGAGGCACAGATGAAGGAATCATGGCAACTGCCAGAGTACTTAGTCCAAACATATATGATGATCTTCCTGTGGTTACATACCAACTGGATGTTCAGGGAGCGGAATCCCTTGGGGTTGACAAATGCAGCTGGGTTGTGATAGGGGGCCCTAATGGCCACATGTGTGCAGTCTATGATACCCTGCACCATTGGCAAGCCTGCCATATTGGTAAAGCCAACCGCACATGCGGTCACACTTGTGCCATCCGTGGAGAAGTGGATGTAATTGTGCAACTTTGCAAAGAGGGTATTGGTGACCTGCATGATGCAGGTGTGTGCGGCCGACTGGGAGATGCCACTGATGTCTGCAGCTGATCCCTGGAAGGAGCCCGAAGCAAAGAAGTTAAGTGCGGTGGTGACTTTGACAGCCACTGGCAAGGAGTGTCCACAGGCTCCTTTGGGCTCCAGGTGTTGGTGCAGCATTTCGCAGATGTCAGCAACTACATCTCTCGAAAGTCTCAGCCTCCTTTGGCACTGCTGCTCAGTTATGCTGAGGAAGCTGATCCTCTGCCTGCAAACCCTGTGTTGGTGGTATCTCCTGTGGTGAAGTGCAGCTCTGCGCTGATGCCCTCCACCCTGTGCAGCATCAGGTAGCACTCCTGGTGCTGGTTCTGCTGTTGTGGCTTGTTGTGCTGCTGCCACAGCTGCTCTTCCTCTGAATCTGACGACCAGGATGAGAGGATATAAATGGTTCCCACACCGTTGCTATAGATTTCAGTTGAGGCAAGAAGTTTGCAAGCGCACAGTCAAAGTGGCCTGAAATTATTCCAATCTGGTCACACTGCGGATAGCTGTTAGCTTGAACAGTCACAAGGTCAGTAGAGTTGCAAAATCTTATCCCAAACCTCCAACAACAAAGTTGTGATATTTGAATATCAGCCATGTTGCAGGAGCGCTTTTAAGCGGCTGCAGCAATTGACAACAAAACATGTCCTCGAGAAACCCGACTCATTGCTGCTGGCGTGTTTCTCGGAAGATGGGAAACAGGAGCCAAAAGCACCAAAATCAAAATTGCAGCTTAAAATAGGATTAGGAAGGCACTTAACAGGCCGTTAACTGCCTTAACTGCCTGTCCCGCCGTTTGGTGTAGGGTCAGTTCGGGAGCGGTTGACTGACACTTACGAAATTAGCGTGGGGGGCGGGTTCGCAGCGAACCTGCAATTTTTCTGATTTTTGCTGCCGACCCGCCTCCAAACCCGCCCTCTGAGGTCCATTAATTCTTTCTGTCTCTGTTTCCCTCCAAGTCTGTTGCCTTTCCATTCATCTATTACTTTGATTTTCAGTATCTTTCACTTTCCATTCCTTTCCAATTTATACCTGCAAAATATCATCTTCCTAAAAAGAAAAATATTGGCTTCCTGTCTTATCTCCCGTGGTTACACCACAACAAAAACTAAAATAACTCATTCACTGCAGGCAAGTCATTTCCATCGTGTAACAAACAACTTCCCAATCTCTGTTGGAGTATCTCTGCAAAGACCCAAACAAAATGTGTTGTCCCCTGCAAGGCAGCAAAAGTTTCCAGATGAACAAAAGCTCAACAACCAACAGTACAGTGACATCCTGTGATCTACAACAATACACATATACACAGTAGTGAAAATACTCCAGCTGGATTTATAAATGTAATAAAAAAGAAAACTATGCTAAAATATCAGACTTGTCCAAGGTCAATCAGTCTGCAGCAAGCTGATAGCTTCATGTAGCAACATTTTAGGAAAGGGAAATGCAATTAATGCTGGTAAGAAGGAAATTGAATTTATGGCCATAGGAAAATATGGAATTGTCCTGTCTATTACTCTATTTTATTCTCAGAATTGTGATTTTAATGTGTTTAATGTTTATTATTGCTTTTTTAGTTATTGCATTATGTGTATTTTCATGTTTTGGTTTATCCTTATCCCTGGCTTTGTGTCTTTTTTTAGAAAAGAACTGTTCATTTTTTTACTGTAATTGCAGCTTATCTACAATTTTTACTTTAAAGCATCCTCTTGAGCAGTCAGATCACTGCAGAACAGATTTCTCAATTCATTGCTTTTGCTTTTACTCCCTGCTGCCTATTGTAGAGAATAACATTCTACATGCTGCACATCCTACAGAACAGATTTTAATTGCCATAGAAAAATACATTTAACATTTTGTAAAGAAAATACCAACTGTGCAACAATGGGACAGACCTACAGTTTACCCATTATTTCTCTTCATAATCGGAACTCTCGTTTCCAACTCTCTAACAACATATTGGAAATGTTGTTCAAACATATTCAAAAAAGGGGAGGGAGATAAACCAGGTAACTACAGGCCAGTCAGCCTAACGTTGATGGTGGGGAAACCTCCAGGGATCACAATCAGGGACAACATTAATTGTCACTTGGAAGAACTTGAGTTAATATATTGGCCCAGTAATTCCGTTCCAAACGCGTGAGTACGGTCGGGGTACTCACGCGTCTGGCCGGAGGAAGTGCCGGTTTTCAGCATGCACAGCGCATGCGGGGAAAACCGGCATTTCCTGTCCTCTGAACGAAGGGGTTCAGAGGCACAGTGCGTGCGACTGCACAGGCAGCGCATGCGCAGTGAACTTCGTCGATTTCATTCATGGATTCAGTGAGGTTAAGTCCTTACAACTTACACATGAAAAAAGCATGTGTAAAGTTGCTCCAGAGGCTGCGGAGGAAGATATATTTTATCGTGGAGCTTCTGAAAGGCAATATTTTTGTTTGGGAAAGGGAGGAAAGTTATTTTAAGAAATGCTGAGGTAAGTTTAAATGTTTAATTTTTTTTTTTTAAACGGGTTTTCAGTACTGTAGGTAGAAGGAGCAATTGTGGCTGTGTGAATTGAATTTGCTGTGTTTATTAAATGTGAAAATGACTGTTCTAAAATGAGTAATGTAACATTTCCAACATTTTTAAGAAAGAAACTTTTCATCAGTAATATATTCTTTTAAGTAATTATGTATGTATGTCTGTATATATTCCTTTACGTATATGTATGTATGTATATATTCCTTTACTTATGTGTATGAATGTATGTATTTAATTATGATTTTCCAATAAGTTACTTTCTCTGAAAGTCATAATTAAATACATACATTCATACACATAAGTAAAGGAATATATACATACATACATATACGCAAAGGAATATATACAGACACACATGCATAATTACTTAAAAGAATATATTACTGATGAAAAGTTTCTTTCTTAAAAATGTTGGAGTCATTTTCACATTTAATAAACACAGCAAATTCAATTCACATAGCCACAATTGCTCGTTCTACCTACAGTACTGAAAACCCGTTTTAAAAATCAAAAATAAACTTTAAAACTTACCTCAGCATTTCTTAAAATAACTTTCCTCCCTTTCCCAAACAAAAATATTGCCTTTCAGAAGCTCCACGATAAAAAATATCTTCCTCCGCAGCTTTTGGAGCAACTGTACTCATGCTTTTTTCATGTGTAAGTTGTAAGGACTTAACCTCACTGAAAGCATGAATGAAACCGGCGAATTTTACTGCGCATGCGCTGCCTGTGCAGTCGCACGCGCTGCCTGTGCAGTCGCACGCGTTCTGCCTCTGAACCCCTTCGTTCAGAGGACAGGAAATGCCGGTTTTCCCCGCATGCGCTGTGCATGCTGAAAACCGGCATTTCCTCCAGCCAGACACGTGAGTACCCCGACCGTACTCATGCGTTTGGAACGGAATTACTGGGCCAACATTTTACATGTCAATAAAATGAAAAATTTAACAATTGCAGGATTTGCCCCCTCGCATCTGCGACTGAGGGTCCAAGGAGGTGCAGTGCGCAAGAGGTCATCGTCGTACGTATCCTCACACTGTTCCCTTTTGGGAACTGTATGAAGTGGTGGAAGGATTTCTGGCCACATTAACGCTCCTTCCGTGACCATAACCATCTTCATACAAGCCATTAGGGTGGTTAGTCCTATGGCATGAGGGTTTTACGGGCTCCCACAACCCATCTGAGGGGGGGGTGCACCCACACCCGCGGACGCAAGTATCCCGCTGGATGTCCACCCAGAATTTATAGTTGGAGCTCCGACTCCACTTGCCGGGACTGTCTGGAGCGGGGTTCGAAACCCTACTCCTTCTGGCCCAGCGGCGGGGATGCTTACCGCTACGCAAAAGGCCCACTCCGCGCAAAAGGTGACACCCATACGTTTCCTGCGCCTTTTCCCTCCCCGTGACTGGAGCCCTATGCTGCCACTTGAAAGACCAAGCTATCATCTGTCCTTTTTGCGGCGCCTTGGACTTCTCATTACCAATGATGAGCAGGCGCTGCACCTCCACCTCATTGAGGAGATTGCTGAGGCCATCATCAGTTCAATTGTGAGTTCTTTTAATGCCGTGAATTGTGCTCATTCCAGCCATTTCACGTTGCTAATCGGAGTGGGCCTTTGCGCGTTAGCGGTAGGATCCCCGCCGCTGGGCCAGACTGGGTAGGGTTTCGAACCCCGCTCCAGACAGTCCCGGCAAGTGGAGTCGGAGCTCCGGCTCTAAATTCTGGGTTGACATCCAGTGGGATATTTGCGTCCGTGGGTGTCGGTGGCCCCCCCTCCTCGTATAGCTTGTGGGAGCCCGTAAAACCCTCCCGGCATAGGACTAACCACCCTAATTGCTGGTACAAAGATGGTTACGGTCACGGAAGGAGCGTTAATCACGGCCATAAATCCTTCCACCACTTCATACAGTTCCCCAAAGGGAACAGTGTGAAGACACGTATGACGACGACGTTGCTAAATAAATAAATGGAATGAAAAAAATTCTTTCAGGGCTTTTAAAAGTCTTTAAATTGCTTTAATTCTGTTTAAAACTGCTTCAGATTCTTCAAAATAATGTAAACGTTTTTAAAAGTTTATAAAAGTTACCAAAAGCTTCATAAAAATACCAAAAACCTATTTGAAATGCTGCTCTGCATGTAAAAATGCTTTGCAGCTTGTGAGAAACATTGGGGGCGTGTCCTATTAAAATGAGACCTCAAGGGGCGTGTCTCAGTTGCACAGCGCGCTCCAGGCTTCGCGCTGGCTGCACTCCTGGGCGGCGTGATGTGATACGCTGCCCGGGATTCTTCTCTTTCAAAAAGGAATTCCAGGCGTCCCTGGAGGTGAACGGCAGGCACGTCGGGTAAGTGCAGATCAGGGGCTTGCACGCGCGGCAAGCCCCCGATCCGAATTTCTGCCCCATAATAGCCAACTTGGATTGGTTAACGGTAAATCATGACTGACTAACTTGATTGAGTTCTTTGATGAAATAACAAAGAGGGTTTATGAGGGTAGTGTAGTTGATGTGGTGTATATGGACTTTTAAAAGGCGCTTGATAAAATGCCACATTATAAACATTCTTATACAATTATAATAGTTTAGACACAAAGTCAGAAATGCAATTTTAAAGTATAATGAGGGTGAAATTGGATAGTGTCAACCTGTCGGTGGGAGCAGGGATTGGTCGCTGCGCCAGAATGGGTAGGCTCGAGGCCCACTCGATATTGGGCCTTGGGCCTCATTTAAATTAGACCGGCAAACTGCGGATGTTTACTGCACGTCTCCAGGCAGCTCACCTGCAAAGCAGATCTAAATTTTGGCTTTCTGCATCACCAGCAGTGGCCCTTGGTTAGGTACTGGAGGTGGGGGGTGGTGGGAGTAGGTGACCAGGGGAGAGGGGGGAGGCAAATGGGAGAGGGGGAGGCAATCTGGAGAGGGAGGGAGATGATTGGGAAGGGAGGAGGTGATTCGGAGGGAGTTGAACCTGGGCCAGGAATGGTCATTGGGATTGCTATGGAGCACCCCTGATCCTTCTTCGGGTAAGTATTTTTTTTTAAACTTACTTTTTGTTGCCGGCCTGCAGCAAACCCTTTAAGGACCGTCGGTTAGGCCGGCTGCGTTAAGTGCAGCCCAATTTCGGGACAGGGGTTAGGCCTAATGCCTATTTTAGGCGTGGGTCCTGGACACCTTTACTTCAGCTTTTCTCAATATCGCGTGGAGCGCAATTCCACCTTTCACCACCCACCATATTGGATGGAAAAGCACTTGTTTTACTCTTGCATGATGTCAACAGATTTCTAGACAAGATTTATAAATTGTTTTAATTTAGTTTAGATGGGGTAATTGGTTTCAAGAAACAACTGCCAATTGGGTACAATGCCAGATCAAGCAGGTTGCATAAAATCCATATAGTGCGGCTCCTGCTTATAATACCTTATACCATACGTACTAAGTGAGGATTATTTGTCATGAGCCAATGTTGAGTATCAAGCCATCTGTGAATGATCTAACTAAGATTTTATAATTATGGGCTATTTTAAGGATCAGCAAATTGCTGTAAGGTAATTAAATAAGATGTGGATGTTTGTGAGATCTTAAACTACCTGTATTGTAAAGCAATGCCAGCTTGAAATATCTGAAAGGTTCACAGCAGAATTGTGCTCAACACTCCATTCCAAGTGAACAGCCTGTTTTCTTTGTGTTTCAAAAAATAGTTTTATTCACAATGCAGTGTGTCTCAGAATGAAAGGGGGAAAGGTAAGCTATGTCTTTTGAACATGTAACCAAAGGCAGCCCTGGTAGGGTAAAGAGAAAACTCTTATTACACAATCTAGGATGGGTTTATTAACACTTATTGTCACGGGTATTGTTTTTAAGATGTGCAGTTCATAATTAGGCTACAATATTACTATCTTAACATTCTTTCTAATATAAATTGCAGAATATTGTCATTCTGCTACACAATAGTACATTGCAATTAAATAAGTACAAATGCACCTATAATAGAAACAGAACTTGTGAAAGCTGTTACATGCATTGAGACATGGTAGATGAACTTGTCTGACAAGGCAAAACTCACATTATTGGCATTTGAGGCTAGACTGTGAAGCCCCTTGGGATGTTTTACTGTGTTAAAGGCACTATATTAATGCAAGTTTTTGATGTTGTTGTGGATTGGGTAAAGTTAGACTTGCATTTGCTTTTTTTTTCCAACTCTGGTTCATTCTTCAAAGGCATGTTATTGCTTTTCTTCTGCGAATCTACCAGACAGCTTGGGGGTAAATTTGACTTTGCCAAATAGTGTATAATGGGCGATAGCGAATCAGCAGCCCATTTGAAATCTCTCCCGATTTCCATTTCTATTGAGTTCAGTGGACCCACAGCAATGAGGTTGAGTCTTAACTGCCCTCTGAAATGGCTTGGCAAGCCACTCAGTTTTACCAAAACTGTTATGATAAAGCTATATTAAGAATAAAAGCGGACCGACCATCCAGCATCGACCTCGGCACTAGCTACGGACATCACAACAGCACACCCAGCCCTGTCAACCCTGCAAAGTCCTCCGCACTAATGTTTGGTGACCTGTGCGAAAATTGGGAGAGCTATCCCACAGAACAGTTAAGCAACAGCCAGATATAGCCATATTCACAGAATCATCCCATTCAGACAACGTCCCAGACTCCTCCATCGCCATCCCTGGGTATGTCTGTCTTGTTTTGCACACTTTGTACAAAAATAATAACTTGCACGACAACGGAGTTTTACAGTTTAAATCTTTTATTAAGCATTGGGTCTGATCTTACTCAAAGCAGCACAGTGGGGAAAAGCCTGGCATTAGGACCCCTAACTTGGGTCTTCAAAACAATAGTAGTCCTTACAGATGCCTGCAGGCCAATGACAACTCAGCATGTGATCACATGTGAATATAATATGTATTCCTTACAGATGCCTGTGGGCCAATGATAATTCAATATGCAAATGTTACATCCCCTTTCTTTTAAAAGAAAAATGTTATGCATTACTTTTAAACCTTTCTTCTTCTTAATGTTCTCAGTAGCATAAACATATAAGTAAACTCAGCATTTAACTAGCACTGAAAACATCACAATGTTTCAATAATGATGTACAGTTTTTTTTTAGGGCAGCGATCCGCCTACACCCTTTGACAGTTCACAAGTCAAGGATGACTCTAGGCTTGACCTCTCATCCCGACCTTGTGTGGTATGGAACTGAGCATGCTCCTGAATCGGTCAACAATTCCGGTTCAGGTTTAGGTTCAGGTAAGTATGATATGTTTTGTGTATTGCTCTGTTCATCACACTCTGTTGAACTGATCCTCTCGTTGGAATGATGGTGTTGTTCCTTGGTGTTCAGGAGGTGCCTGCGATTGCGGCGGTACACCTGTCCTTCTGGGGTGCAGACGTGAACAGATCGCTCAGTGTAAGCTGGCTGGATGACGACTGCTGGCTTCCAGTAGTCATGCTCCTGGATTCTGATGGATTCTCTATTGTGCAGCGGCGGCAGTAGTCTAGCTGACCTGTCATAGTATCTCTTTTGGTGTTGCTGTCTCTGTACACATTTTGCATGCACTTGCTTGGAGCTGATGACCTCTGGCTGCAGCTGCTGGTTTGTGCTTGGAAGGATTGAGCGAAGTCTACGGCTCATCAACAGCTGTGCTGGTGACTTGAAGTTGCCAACCGGAGTGTTGTGGTACTCAAGGAGACTGATGTAGGGGTCTCTTTTGTCCGCTTTGGCTTTGTCCATGAGTGTTTTTGCAATCTGGACAGTTTTTTCAGCAAGGCCATTACTTTGAGGGTAATGTGGGCTTGATGTGATGTGTGAAATCCCATGCCTTGGCAAATGACTCGAACTCTTTTGATTTGTATTGGGGGCCATTGTCTGAGACTAAAGTCTCTACCATGCCATGCCTGGCAAAGGCTGCCTTTAGTTTGTGGATCACAGCTGCAGATGTGGTGCTGTGAAGCTTGTCCAGTTCAAAAAATCTGCTGTAGTAATCAACAGTCACTATGTAGTCCTCGTTGTTCCATGTCAACAGATCCGTTGCCGCGACCTGCCAGGGCCTGTCTGGGATACGGTGAGGTATCATGGGCTCTTTGACATTTGATGGGCGGCGTTCTAGACAAATGGAACATTTTCCGACAATGTCCTCAATGTGTTTGCACATTCCGGGCCAAAACATAATGTCACGTGCTCTTTGTTTGCATTTTTCCATGCCCATATGTTCAGCATGAATTTTTGTCAACATCTCTTGTCTGAGACTGGTAGGAATGATGATTTTATCCCCTTTGAAGATGATTCCGTTGATTAGCGACAGTTCATCTCTGTTGTTCCAGAATTCAGAGATGCTCTGAGGGCATTTCCTCCTTTCCTCAGGCTCTCCTTCATGTATGACTTTGCTCAGCAGTTTGAGTTGTGCATCTTTCTCTGTTCCTGCTCGGATCTCCTTCAGTTTTGAGTCACTCACAGGTAAGCTGTTGTACACCATGTGCACCTGCACATCCATGCCTTCACTGAGGCTGCTGTCCTGGTAGCTAAGAGGCTTTCTGGAGAGCGTGTCTGTGACAGGAATGTCTTTGTCTGGACGGTGAATTATTGTGAAGTCGTACTTCTGTAGCTGAAGGATCATTCTCTGTAGCCTTGGTGGGGCTGCGTCTACTGGTTTCCTCATGATTGACTCGAGGGGCTTGTGGTCGAATTCCACAATGACTTGTCGGCCATAGACATACTGGTGGAAACGCTTACATCCAAACAGAATAGCATAAAGCTCTTTCTCGATCTGAGCATAGTTGATTTCACTGTCTGTGAGAGATCTGGAAGCGTAGCCGATGGGCTTTCCTTCTTGCAGTAATACTGCACCTAGTCCGTACTTTGACACGTCCACTTGTAGTCTGAGCTCTTTGTTGGGGCCGAAGTAGGCAAGAACTGGTCCTGGTTCTCTGGTGATTCAGTCTTTCATTTTCTGAAATGCTGTGTCATGTTGTTTGTCCCACAGGAACTCATTGGATTGTTTGAGCAACTGACGCATGGGTGTGTTGATTTCAGAGAGGCTTGGGGCAAACTTGGCTAAGTAGTTAACCATGCCTAGTACTGTCTTTAGCTCTGCGCGGTTCTTCAGCGGCTCCATCTTCTTGAGGGCGGAGATTTTCTCTGGATCTGGCTTAATGCCATCAGTTGAGAGGCGATGCCCGAAATAACTGATCTCGGTGGATCCGATTATGCTTTTCTCGGAGTTAAGCCAGATACCTTTCTCCTGTGATCTTTGTAGCATCGCACAGAGGTTCCTGTCATGTTCCTCTCTATTCCTGCCATAGATGAGGATGTCGTCTACGATTGCAACTACTCCATCGAGGCCTTCATAGGCTTCATCGATCTTCCACTGGAATTCATCCTGAGCTGAGATAAGACCAAATGTTAAACGCAGAAATCGGTAGCGTCCAAATAGTGTGTTGAACGTTGTTAGCTTAGATGACTCTTCCATGAACTTGATAATCCAGTATACTGATCGTGCGTCCATTACACTGAAGTAACGTGCTCCCACTAGCTTGAGTGTGATGTCATCTAGCATTGGTAGAGGGTAGTGAGGGCGTTTGATAGCCTTGTTCTAATCTCTGGGGTCGAGACAGACTCTGAGCTTGCCTGAACGTGGTTTCTCAACCACTACTAATGCGTTGATCCATTCTGTCGGTTCTCTTTCCTGGACGATGACTTCTGTATTCTCCATGCTCTGCAGCTCCTCCTTCAGGTGACTAGATAGAGCAAGGGGTACCCTTCTCGGTGGGCAAACCACAGGGGTTGCTGCTGGGTCAAGGTGAATAATGCATTCAGCTGGGAATAGTCCGATTCCTTTGAAAACGTCAGCAATCTCTTCCATGACTGTCTGCTTCTCAACTGGTGCTGTCAATGATAGCACTAGCTTGACGAGGTCTATGTCTAAACATGCCTTTAGAACTAGCACTGCAGGTGCTCGAGTGTCAACAATGTAAAAGACCAACATCATGTCGCTTTCCTTTTACTTGCATTTCATCATGCATGTGCCTTTTACAATGAGCTGCTCATCCCCATAGCTGGTCAGTCTGTGTGAGGTGGGCTGTAGCTCACAGTCATCCTTCAAGCTGTGATACTCAATCAGAGGAATTACATTAACCTGAGCTCCAGTGTCTAGTTTAAACCTAAGCTCTGTGCCCTGTTTTCCTATCTCAATATTGGCAAAGGCTTGCTCAGTCTCTGAAATCTGTTTTTTCTGTGACACAGAATCAATAAACAGTTCCTCTGCATTTGGCTCTCTATCTGGCATTTGGCTGTCACTCACTGTGTGTACTGCTTGTCCAAAAACAGTCCTGCAAACTTTAGCAAAGTGCTTCCGTTTACCACATTTAGCACATTGCCTTCCTTTGGCAGGGCAAGGCTCCTTTTCCCCATATACCTTGTTTCCACAATATCCACAGTTTCTGAAGCGTTTTATGTCTGTGTTGCTCATTTTTAGAACTCTCTCTGTTCTTTCTGTTCTGAAACACGCTCTCTGGGCGGTGTTCTTTGGTGTGTGTCTATTAACTGCATGCACTGTCTGTTCATGCGAGCTGCTCGTGGTGCTGGTTATGGCTTTCAACTGTGCTTGGGCTATCTCGTGCGATCTAGCTATGTCCATAGCTTTGTCCAGCGTTAACCCGGACCCAACATTAGAAGTTTCTCTCTCACTTTAGCTGAATGTATTCCAAACATGATGCGGTCTCTGACCATCTCATCTTTACCTGCATATTCACAGTCTTTTACCAGCAGTTTTAACTCAGTCATGAACTGTTCAAATGACTCACTAGCTCCTTGTACTTTCTCCTGAAACTTGTACCTAGCGAATATCGTATTTGTCTTGGGCATCACATATGATTCAAAATGGTCAAAATAACTTTTCAGTACCTTTGCTTCATCCGCGGTGAGAGACCATGTGTTAAAAATGTCTCTCCCTTTTTCTCTGATCCACAGGAGTAGGTAGCTGCATCTTTCTTCCTCCCCTTTGCTTTTCAACAGCCCTGAGAACATCAACTCCACGTGTTGCTTGAACTTGCACCATTCATTATGTAAGTTCAGAGATTCCCAATTCATTCAAGGTAAGGGAGCTACAACGATGTCCATTTCAAATCCCTGTTCTGACACCATGGGGTCAATTTTCTGGCTGCCGTCGGGTGGCTTTTCAGGCGGCCGGGGGCCGAAAATCGCTGAAAAAAAGGGTCGGGACCCCCCCCCGCCTGATTCCCCGCCCCGTCCAACTTTCGGACCGCCATTTCCCCGCGACTCGCTTCAGTCCCAGCCGCCGCTGGCAGGACTGGCCGTCGGCACACTAATGACCAATAATTACCTTGTTGAAGAAGATTTTCTGTGGCCGTTGCGACTTTGGGGCTTTCCCCACATCAAACACAACTGCGGGGAACCCCGCTGATGAGACCTGGTGTGAAGCTTGCCGGCTTGCTTGCTCACAGCTGCAGGTCAGGGAAAGCTGCGATTTAAATGTATGTATGTGGAAGGACCTTGTTGTTGCAGGTTTGGGGCTACTTCTTCAAGGCTTAGGCACAGCTGTGGAAGGTTGGAGCCTCACACACTTCTCCAATGCAATCTCCTGGGAAGCCCCTTTCGCCACCCTCACTCAGCGCTTCCTCAGCAGAGGCATCTGCGAGAAGCATGGGACGCCTTTTTTTCCTTCCGTTCTTGCCATTACAGGATCTCCAGCAGCAGAGGTGGCAGCAGCAGAACCAGGAACAGCAGGATGAGCACCAGGAGCACCAGGCTGCTGCTCACTCACCTAAAGCTGCACAGGCCAGAAGGGGCCAGCGCTTGGAAGTGGCTTGAGAGCACCTTGCTGCACTTTAGGGGGCCATGGGGACCCATTTCTGCACTGGCAGTCCTACTCAGAAGGACTTCCATGAGGATCTGGTTTCTCTGTTCAACAGATGGCCAACGCTCCTCAAGAGATGTCATGCTCTTATGAGCACTCGCCATGTTTTCTGTACCCTGGTGAGTTATCTCCTCCATGGAGGTTGCCAACCTTTCCATGGTGATGCGTTCATGCGCCAATGACTCCACAAAGGCTTTGCTCATGGTCGTTATGGACTCCTCCATTCGCTCCACACTTGCAGCGACCCTGGAGACAAAACCTGCCAGAGACTCCTGCACCTGTGCATGGAGATCCATCACCTCTTCACTTGCGGCTGGACCCAGAGGCAGAGGGTCGACATGCAGCACAGCTGAGCTGAGCTGGCAGAGTCCTGCACCCTCCGATGAGGACTCTCCACTGCTGTCCCTGTCTCCAGAATCTGCTGAGGCTCAATTGTGAGCTGTGAAACATCAGGTGACAACACTACTCTATGTCTGGAAGGTCCCTCCAAGGTGTGAGTGTCTGCGCTGGTGCTGGGTGCACTTACTTCTGCTGACGCTGTGCCCTCAGAGGTTGGAGCTTCCTCTGAGGAGTCTGGCTGCACAGCCTCTTCCTCCTCCACAGTGAGGACGGGGGCTCTGGATGGTACTGTGGGGGAGTAAAGGAAGGAGTTAGAGATGTAATGCCAAGGTTCTTCTGGTGACTCCCAGCGAGTTGGCATCTGCTGACATCTGCATCCATGCAGCATTGGTCTCAGTGGGAGGCCTCTTCCTCCCTGACCTAGGGAAGAGGACCTCCCTGTGGGCCCTAACCCCATCCAATAATGCCTGCAGTGAAGCCTCGTCGAATTTGAATGCAGCTCGGGGTCTGGCACTGGCCAAAGCTGCTGCAGGCTCCTATGCCATCCTGTATGGTTCATTTGGAAGCCTTCAGAGAATGCAGTGCTTGCTATGGACCGTGAAAGCACCACAAATGATGGCATCATACTGTGGGGATTTCTGACTCGAATTGGATAATTAGCAAGGTTTCCCACATGCTGGGAATTAATTGGCCAATTGAGGGAAAATTGCGTGGAGCTGGCTGACACTTTTTTACGTGTGTCAGAAACCCCATATTCGGAGAAACCCGACCATTTCCCACACAAGCCGAAAATCGGGGCCCATGTTTTGCACACTTAGTACAAAAATAATAACTTGCAGGACAATGGGGTAGTACAGTTTAACACTTTTATTAAGCATTAGGTCTGATCTTACTCATTGCAGCACAGTGGGGAAAAGCCTGGCATTAGGACCCCTAGCCTGGGTCTTCAAAACAATAGTAGTCCTTACAGATGACTGCATGCCAATGACAACTCAGCATGTGATCACATGTGAATATAATAGGTATTCCTTACAGATGCCTGCGGGCCAATGATAATTCAATATGCAAATGTTACAATGTTCTGTCCCACTGGCAGGACACCCACCAGAGGTGACATCACAGTTCTATACAGTTGGGAGGGAGTGGCTCTAGGATTCTTCAACATTGACTCTGGACCCCATTAAGACTCATGGAGGGGAATTTTAACCGAAAAAAATGGGTGAGTTGGGGTTGCGTAGCAGGTTAAAGAGTTATAAATGAATCCCAACCCCAACCTGCCTCCAAACCTCCCACTTCTGGTTTTAAAGGAGACAGGATGGGGGACAGATGTCCCACCCATTTGCAGGAGACGGGTTGGCACTTTAAATATTATAATGAGGCTGCTTGCCTTATGGTGATCCACCATTTTAAATTTAACTGTGAGCAGCTGGATTTCCGAGGCCTCAGGGAACCCGCCAGCCAAAGGGAGGCGAGGACGCCTGGATCCAGCAAGTAAGTGCCTTTCCATTTACGTGCTGGATCCAACATTCCTGCCTCACCAACCCCCTGTGATTGGGCAGCCCCCTGAACAAGATTGCTACTAAGTCTGGAGGTTCCACACAGGCTGCTCACCAGCCTTACAATGGAAGAAACCGCGCCTGCGCGAAAATTCAAGTAGGCCGCGCAGCCATTTAAAAGGAACGTGCAACAAAAAAAATTAGAGGGCACATTGTCCCCGAACCTTCCCATCTCCCCCCCGACCTCCCCCCGAGGCCACCGACTCCCCTTCACGAGACCTCCAATCTCCAATCTCCACTCCGGCCTTCGATCCCCGGCCTCTGATCCTCCCTCCGGCTTTCCGAACTCCCCCCTCCAGCCCCCAATCACCCCTCCAGCCTTCAGGCCTTCCCCGCTCCAGCCCCTGCTCACTCCTGTGGCCTTCTGATCTCCCCCCTCTGGCCCCCAATCACCCTCCGGTCTTCCGAACTCCATCCTCTAGCCCCTGATCACCTCTATGGCCTTCCGACCTCCCGTTTTCCCGGGTTTCCAGACCACACTGCAGCACCACCCTACCCCTCCCTGCTTCCAAATTAAAATTCCAGCTGTGGTATCAGGTCAAACGTGCGCAAGGAAACCTCCTGCTGATTGCCGCCCTCCCTCAGCTGATGAATCAGTACTCCTCCAGGTTGAACACCACTTGGAAGAAGTACTGAGGGTAGCAAGGGCACAGAATGTATTCTGGGTGGGGTACTTCAATGTCCATCACCAAGAGTGGCTCCGTAGCACCATTACTGACCGAGCTGGCCAAGTCCTGAAGGGCATAGCTGCCAGACTGGGCCTGCGGCAGGTGGTGAGAGAACCAACACGAGGGAAAAACCTACTTGACCTCATCCTCACCAATCTACCTGTCGCAGATGCATCTGTTCATGACAATATTGGTAGGAGTGACCACCGCACAGTCCTTGTGAAGATAAAGTCCCATCTTCACACTGAGAACACCTTCCATTGTGTTGTGTGGCGCTACCATTGTGCTAAATGGGATAGATTCAGAACAGATCTAGCAGCTCAAAACTGGGCATCCATGAGGTGCTATGGGCCATCAGCAGCTGCAGAATGGTATTCCACCACAATCTGTATCCCCATGGCCTGGCATATCCCTCACTCTACCATTACCAACAAGCCAGACGTTCAATGAGGAGTGTAGAAGAGCATGCCAGGAGCAGCACCAGGTGTACCTAAAAATGAGGTGCCAGCCTAGTGAAGCTACAACGCAGGACTACATGCATGCTAAATAGCGGAAGCAGCATTCTTTAGACAGAGCTAAGTGTTTCCACAACCAACAGGTCAGATCAAAGCTCTGCAGTCCTGCCACATCCAGTGGTGAATGGTGGTGGACAATTAAACAACTAATAGGAGGAGGAGGCTCCATGATTGTAATATATGTGGGTAGAACAAATGATGGACAGAGACACGATGAGTTGCTAGTCCATGTGCGTGCTTTACTAGGCCAGAGCGAACTGAGCATGCTCATACTAAACCATGTGGCAAACCATGTGATAATACGTTACACTGCTTTTCCCTTAATTTTTTTTTACATATTCCGCTCTCAAGTACAACAAAACTATGGCCCCACCTTTTCCAGCATTACATGTACCACATAACAAAGACTCCTGGCTTTTTTTTAAAATCAACTACGATGCTACAAATGAACTACAACTCCAGTTTAATAACAAGTTTGCGAAGCCTTCCTGATCTCCTTACAAAAAGATTTTGGTGTTGAACCAATTTTCAGACTGTTTTGTTCAGGTTCTGGACTCAAAGATGATCCTGTTTCTATCTCAAACTTGTTTGAACCTGGTACTTCAGTTTCTGAAGTCTGAACGGAGTCAAACTCAGGTATGTGTTCATGATCAAATGGTTCAAGATCACGACTTGGTTCATCTCTAGCAGAGATCATTTGATCTACATGAACACCTCGGATGTTGTCACCATTTCCAACCAAATATCTCTTGATTCCACCAATCTCTACTATGGTTCCTATATCCCACTTGTGTGAACTCGACTTTCCAGGGGGACTGAGAACAAGAACATACTCATTTTGTCTGAAAATGTGTTCTTTCTGATTGGTGTCATAATAAAGTTTCTGACTCTTCTGTTTTTGTTCAACATTTGAGGCCAAATTTGGTTGAACAAGACTCAATCGTGTTCTCAATCTCCTCTTCATCAAGAGTTCTGCTGGGGTATATCCAGTTGTAATGTGCAGAGTAGTTCTGTACTTCAGCAAGAAATTTGCCAAACGTTGCTTCATGCTGAGTCCCGAACAACCCCGCAACATTTGCTTTTGGAGAGCTTCTTTCACTATTCTGACTGAGCTTTCGGCTGCTCCATTTGAAGCTGGATGATATGGTGGAACGAGAGTGTGTTTGATACTGTCCTGTTTCATGAATTCTTGGAATACAACAGAATGGAACTGAGGGCCATTGTCAGAAACAAACTCTTCAGGTTAGCCATGACATGCAAAGTTAGACCACAACTCATCTATGGCACATTCAGTTGTAGTATTTGAACCCATGTGTTTCACTTCAATCCACTTTGAGTGACTATCTACAAGTACCAGGAAATAATCATTTGCTTTCTCACAGAACTCTACATGTACTCTCTGAAAATGTCTACTTGGCCATGACCAAGGTAGCAGTGGAGTTTTGGGTGGTTTGTTTCTGCAATTTTGGCAAATGCTGCATTTGCTGATAAGTGATTCAAGTTCACTGTCCAATCCAGGCCAGTAATCAACGCTTCTTGCAATTGATTTCATACTGATGATCCCTGGATGTTCAGTATGAAGTTTGGCCAGCATTCTATTTCAAAAAGAAGTAGGTACCACCACTCTGTTTCCCCATATGATACAACCTTGCTCACAAGACAATTCAGTACAATGGTTATGGAATGGTTTCAACTCTGTGTCCAGACACTGATCAGTGCATCCATTCAAGGTGTTTTAATAGTCTTTTCAGTACTGAGTCCTTTTGAGTCTCCTTTGCAATCTCAGTTGCATTCACGGGAAAGTCTTTGTCAACTGCACCTAGCGTGAAAATCTCACCTTCACTCCCAACACGAGTCCTCATGTAGCAACCTGGACGAGACATCTGTGATTGCATTTTGCTTTGAAGTGCGATATTCAATCGTTTAGTCATATTGTGACAACAACACTGCCCAACGTTGCATTCTTGATGCAGCCATTGCAGGGATTGCCAATATTGCTAGGAATTGTTTGTGATTGGTTATCCGGGTAAACTTTCTGCCAATCAGGAACTGTTAGAATTTCTTGATTCCAAACACAATGGCGAGTGCTTCCATTTCAATTTGTGCGTAGTTTCTTTCGCTCTTTGTGAGGGTTTGCAATGCAAATGTGATTGTTTTCTCTTGGTCATCATCCATTACATGGCTTATGACAGCTCCCAGACCATAGCTAGAAGCATCACATGTTAACTTAAGCTCACGTGTTGTATCATAGTGCACAAGTAGAGCATCACTAGAGAGACTTCTCTTACAAGTGTCTTAAACTTCCTGGTGCGATATCAACCACTTCCACTGGTCATCCTTCTTGAGGAGCTCATGCAATGGAGCTAACATGGTCGCTAACTCAGGTAAGGAATGGGCGCAGTACTGGACCAGTCCAAGGAGACATCTTCACTCAGACATGTTCTGTGGCTTTAGAGCATTGATGATAGCATCAACCCTTTCCCTCACTGGCTGCAAGACATTTGCATCAACTTTCAGACTAAGGTAATGTAAGGTTCGCAAAATTTCAGAAAATTTCGACAGCCCCCGAAGATTATTTGATTAAAAAAAAAACCTGGTTGGAATGTACCTTAAAAACCCAGGGCATCAAAGATGGCTGCCAGGCCTCATGGCAAAGGAGAAAGACAGCCTGTCTGAATATCTCACATCACTGGCTGACACAGGATTTGAAAAAAATACCAGCTTCTGAAGTACTTGAGGTACTTAAACCGTCAATCAACTGCGGTTTAGGAAGTTTAACATCGAACAAAGGATTGTTTGTACACAAGCCCTCAGCAGTGTTAACTCAAGGGATCAAGCACTTGAAGCTGTCAATCAATTGCGGTGGGACTGCAACCACAGGAAAATGGATTGTTTACAAAACACTTGAGTACTGTTTACTGAACACTTAATGATTTGTTTGTCCAGCACTTGAGAAATCAGTGGGACATTTTAAACTGAGCACAAACCAGTTAAACAAATGGGAAACACATTCAAACCCATTACAGTCAATGGGGACAGATTGGTCCCTTTTGTGTGACTCAAACACCTCCAGATTTGGGCGCGAAGATAAGGGCTCACAAATGGGGTATAAAGATAGCCCCCCAGGAAGCCATTCTCTCTCTCTCTACAGCCTCACCTCCGGTGCCCTGCTCACCAGAGGAACAGCTCAGCAGCCCGCCCAAAGAAGTGGAATACCAGCAGTTGCTTTAGAATTACTCGGGTATCTCTACTTCGGGGGCAGTGAAGAATTCAAGGCAGGTCGCAGGGGCACCGAGCAGGCATTTACTGGTGAGCATAAACTTTCTGCCCCATTACAAGGCAACCTAGATAGGTATAAGGGGTGGGAATTAAAGGGGAATTTTATTAAATTGTCATTTTTAGTCAATTTTCCCTCGATGTGTCCGTTTTCTCTCCTCCCCGTTAAGTAAAAGTGTGCAAGTGTGCTGTATTCATAATTATTCTCACTGTATAGCAATTTATTCTTTATTTTCAAAAAACATTCATCTTCTTTGCCCCCAACCACGAGTCTCGTTTTGTCTATATCGCTACTGAACTAAATCCGGCGGTCAGAACCAGAAAGGGAAGCGATTCGATCCGCATGGGGCCTGGAGCAGTTCAGAGACACCTGACTGGCCAGACAATAACCCCAACCCCCCTCCCTTTCTAAAAAGTGGCGACCGCGGCAGGACTGTCGGCAACAGTATGCGATGTAGCAGACAGTGGTCTAGGTCTGGAGAGAGCAGCAGTTATTGGTTTTCTTTTTATCACACCCCTGAGATGTCTGTGGTTAGGTACCCACAGGCTTAGGGAAGTTAAAGCAGAGAGTTGGGATAAGGAAATGGAGATTGAAGAATACCAGGCCAAGATAGAGCTCCTGGTGGTCCAGTTTAGTGAGGGCAAAAGCCACACGAGGTACGAGTTAGAGTACCTGAAGTGCCTAGTTACAGAGGCCAAGAGCAAAGAGATGAGGGTGTGGGAGGAGAACACCCGCCTCATACAAGAAGTAAGAGAGCAGGAGGAACAGTGGGTCGTACCCCAGCAACACCGGAGGGAGTTCCTTCAACTGGCCCATGAGGAGCCGGGAGCATGACACCCCGGGCCTGAGACCACCTGGCAATGGGTGGAACAGGTGGGATGGTGGCCAGGATTCCAGGAAGATGTCCGCGAGTTCTGTGTTAGCTGTCTTGTGTGCGCCGCAAATAACCCCGGCCCCCACAGAAGGAAAGTGCCCATGGGACACGTTAGGAGGGTAGAGGGACCATGGCAGTCGATCCAGATCGACTACATCGGGCCCCTGCCCACTGCCCAGGGAGGCTACAAATATTGCCTCATCCTGGTAGACGTGTTTTCCAAGTGGGTGGAAGCCTTCCCCTGCAAAACGGCCACAGCATTCAGGACTGCAAGGATCTTGGTGTGAGAAGTGTTCTCATGGTGGGGACTACCCCAGTTTGTGGAGTCAGATCAGGGAAGCCACTCCACCAGCCAAGTCATGCAGAACACCCTTATGCTGCTCGGCATCAAGGGGAAGTGGCATGTAGCTGAAAATCCACAGTCCTCAGGGATTGTGGAGCACATGAACTGCACCATTAAGGAAAAGTTGAGGAAGGAGACAGTGGAGTCACCCCAAAAATGGGCGGAGGTCCTGCCTCTAGTCCTCATGGGGATCCGGGCCAGCCAGTCCAATGGTACAGGGTATTCCCCGCACAAACTCATGACCGGTAGGGTTATGAGGACCCCCACCCATGTCCTAGCCCCAGTCCTTACTGAAGGGCAGCTTCAAGAAATAAATTGGGACAAATTCACCCGAGCACTCCTCGAGCACCTAAAACAGATTTATGGGCAGGCAGCAGGTAGTATGGGGAAGCATCGGAATAACCGGTTGCTGCTCGAGCCTAACAAGAGTCATCAGTGGGAGATAGGGGACCAAGTGATGGTTAGGAGCTATGCCCGGGTGGGGAGTTTAGAGCCACTGTACATGGGACCCTATAACATAGTCGATAGAGCCAGCCCCATGGTTTATGCAATAAAACTGCCCCGGCGCACAAAATGGTTCCATGTGAATCAATGCAAATTGTTTAAGCCGGAGGCAGGGAAACAGGCAGCTGGGATTGAACCTGAGATTAGAAATCCTCAGCCTGCAGCGCGTACACTCACACAGACTGCACATGCAGGTGCAGTCACGTGCGTGAAGGGAGAAGTTCCCCAGCACTTGGCCAGAGCAATTCCCCCTCTCTTATGGGACTCCGGGGGGGAGCCTGAACCAGGTTTCAGACCTGTAGGGGAAGACTCTCAGCCACCAGCAGCCTGTGGCAAGGGATTGCCCGTCCCCAGCCCAGGTTTGGGAAGGGAGGGACCCGAGGGAGAAGGTCCCCAGCCAGCAAGGACTGTGACCCGAGCTAAGGGTCCGCCCACCAGGGTTGCCCCACCAGCAACACTCCCTAGGAGGTCTCTTCGGATGTCCCAGCCCAAGAAAGTATGGTCACCCACTTTCCAGTGGAATAGGGCGGACTCCCGAATCAGGGAGAAGCCAAAAGACAGAAGTCCCCAACCAGCAGCCATAAGCTGCGAGGGACTTAAGTTGGGATTAGTCCAGCTTCGCTGCAGGCAGTAGCCTGCAACAGTCCAAACAGGGATTAGGCTGGCCACCTGGAGATGGGCGGCGCTTGTATATAGCTTTGTTCAAGTAATGTTTATAGAGGATTAAGTTAGAATGTGTTAATTTTTAATTTTATATTGCAATTCGGTAGTGTTAAGTATTAGAGTATAAGTTTCAAGTATGGTACCGTTCCAGAGTGTTGTCTATGTGAGCCGAGGTCGCGGGACCCGATCACATTCCCACGAGCCAGGGAACCTGGCTAGATGTTTTTTTACGTCTTTTTCAGAGTTTCGGAAGGTGCAGAGGACCATCGTGTTTTTGGACGCTCGGGGAAGGGAGTACCCCTAGCCCACGAAGGGAGGGGTCTGCAGGAGGCTGATGCCCATGAGGTGCAGCTGGCCAGGATGACTGGGATCCAAGGCAACCCAGTATTCTAGTGAGACCGGTTTCACGTATGGGGAGGCCTCCCTCCAGTGCCCGAGGATACGAACCGTCACCCCAAGAAAAGATGTTTCAGGAATACAATAAATTTGACTTTTCGGAGGTCAATAAGACCGAATTGTAACTAATCATGGGTGATGGCAGACGCTATCCGTGAGAAGTAATTTAAATTTTCTTTTCAGCTTCACACACTAGAACACATTGATTGATGTATAGAACATGTAACAATAATTGGCACATTATTGTTCACAGCAATTAAACTGTTATTGGAAATCCAGATTAAGATTAAGAGTTTACAAAAGGCTTGTTAATTATTTTATATTTGTATTATGTTCTGGTCCCATCTCCAAAGGAAATAATGTGTGAATTTAGTTCCTAACTGTGAGATTGTACTACTTGTTTAGAGTCAATTGAACAAATTGCATATGCCTGTGGATTGTTGCGTTTGTAGATTGTGGAAGTTTGAAAGATATTTATGGCTGATGAATGATGCCATTTATTAAAGTGTCAGGCAATTGCATTACAAAAGATAAGGGAAACTCATTTCTTCGGTTTGTATTTTTAACAGATATGTTTTGGCTTGGTGGTAATCTCATTAAATATGTTGTATCATGTTAAAACTATGTCACAAGTGGTGCAGGGGCATTGGACCCCCTCCATGCTTGAATTATTGTAAATACTCAGTGGTGCAGGGGCATTTGACCCCCTCCATGCTTGAATTATTGTAACTAATCATTTTTTTTCTATCGATAGATGCCTACTGTGCCCTGCGATGCTCTCTGAGGAAGAGGGATGGAGGTGTTAAGGGATCAGAGATAGATATAGATAAGGATAAGGGAAGGTTGTTTGTGTGGGGTCAGAAATTCTTGCTCACCTTTAAACAGGATACTACAAGCAAGTTTTAGTGTCTCAGGGGGGCCTGTAAGGTTCGCAAAATTTCAGAAAATGTCGCCAGCCCCCGAAGATTATTTGATTAAAGAAAACCTGGTTGGAATGTACCTTAAAACCCCTGGGCATCAAAGATGGCTGCCAAGCCTCGTGGCAAAAGAGAAAGACAGCCTGTCTGAATATCTCACATCACTGGGTGACACAGGATTTGATAAAAGTACCAGCTTCTGAAGTACTTGAGGTACTTAAACTGTCAATCAACTGTGGTTTAGGAAGTTCAACATTGAACAAAGGATTGTTTGTTTACAAGCTCTCAACAGTGTTGACTCAAGGGATTAAGCACTTGAAGCTGTCAATCAATTGCGGTGGGACTGCAAACGCAAGACAATGGATTGTTTACAAAACACTTGAGTACTGTTTATTGAACACTTAAGGATTTGTTTGTGCAGCACTTGAGAAATCAGTGGGACATTTTAAACTGAGCACAAACCAGTTAAATGAATGGGAAACACATTCAAACCCATTACAGTCAATGGGGGCAGATTGGTCCCTTTTGTGTGACTCAAATACGTCCAGGTTTTGACGCGAAGATAAGGGCTCCCAAATGGTGTATAAAGATAGCCCCTCAGGAAGCCACTCTCTCTCTGCCGCCTCGCCTCCAGTGCCCTGCTTACCAGAGGAACAGCTCAGCAGCCCGCCCAAAGAAGTGGAATACCAGCAGTTACTTTAGAATTACTGGGGTATCTCTACTTTGGGGCGGTGAAGAATTCAAGGCAGGTCGCAGGGGCATGGAGCAGGCCTTTACTGGTGAGCATAAACTTTCTGGCCAATTACAAGGCAACCTAGGTAGGTATAAGGGGTGGGAATTAAAGGGGAATTTTGTTAAATTGTCATTTTTAGTCAATTTTCCCTCGATGTGTCCATTTTCTCTCCTCCCCATTAAGTAAAGTGTGCAAGTGTGCAGTATTCATAACTATTTTCACTGTATAGCAAATTTAAACATTGGTCTTCTTTGCACCCAACCACGAGTCTCGTTTTGTCTATATCGCTACTGAAATAAGTCCGGCGGTCAGAACCAGAAAGGGAAGCGATTCAAAACCGCACGGGGCCTGGAGCAGCTCAGATACGCCTGACTGGCCAAATTATAACCCCAACCCTCCTCCCTTTCTACAGTACCCAACCTCGGGCTGCACAAAAGCACATTTGCTTCTTTTCAATTTGACATTGTGGGAATTCAACATTTGAAGCACTAAATCTAACACTTCTAGATTTTGTTCCTCGCTGCTTGTTGCGATCAGCTCATTGTCTTGATTGCATCAGCAATTTGGATCTCCTTGCAAAATCTTATCCATTGTCACCTGGAAGATTTTGAGAGAGGACTTTACACCATACGGCAGCTTGGTGTATGAGTACAGTCCGTTTTGTGTGTTGATAGTGAGATACTGTTGACTGTCTTTGTCAACATTCAGCTGAGCATAAACATGCCACAGGTCAAGCTTGGAGAAAACCTTTGACCCAGAAAGTGCTGCATACAAATCTTGCAATGTCGGTAATGAGTACTGCTCATCGTCAACTGCTTGGTTGATAGTAACCTTGGAGTCACCACACAAGCATACAGTTTTGTTTGCTTTGGGCACTACCACAATTGGGGTCGCCCATTCACTTTTGTCAGTTTTTACTGGCACTCTGTTCATTCTGAGCTTCGCTAGCTATTCCCCCACTTGACTTTTCAACGCATAAGGGACTGGCCTTGCCTTACAATGGACAGGCTTTGCATTGGATTTCATGCAGATATGCGCGTCATACCCTCATAACTGTCTGAGAACATGTTTTTATATTTGTTCAGCATTGTGTCGAGTCGCTTCTATGAAGCATCTACACTGAAGATGTTTTTACAGTCTAGTTCTAACTTTCTAAACCAGTCATTGCGCATGAGGGTTGGCCTGCTGTTGTAGCTTGCTACAATAATAGGCAGCTTTACTGACTGATCATTGTGCTGAACTGTACATTCCATTTGTCCACATGCCTCTAGGATTTCTCCGGAGTAGGTTATTAACTTTACAGTACTCTTTGTAAGTGGTATTTGATTAAACTCACTCTCATATGTGTCCTTACTCATGATAGAGCAGTGCGCCGCTGTGTCAATACACATATCAATATATTTGTCATTGATCTAAAGATTTGTACGGAAGTCTTTCTCACGACTGCTAGCATTGCCGCTAGTGGCATAGATATTGTAGAAGCCTATTTCTTCAACCTCAGGTGTGTTCACTTCAATATTGTGAACTCCTCCCTTTTATTGTCACTGCTTTGCATTGCCACAAGAATGGTTCTTACTTCCTGCTTTAGATCTAGCTCTGCAAGCTGTTGAAATATGGCCTTGCTTCTGGCAGTGCAAACACTTCACATTTCTGTATTGGCAGGACTGTGGTGAGTGATTTCCATTGCAGCAATAACAATTCACTGAACTGCTCTCACCAACTTGCTTTTGACTCGGTCTTGCAGCTTTTGGTTCGGCGGTGTCTTTGTGAATGTAGACCTGCACTAGTCACTTGAGTTGGATGGGGCTCCCTAGCATTCTTAGCCACCATTTCCATAAATAGGGCAATTTTCCATGCTATCTCAAATGTTAGGTTCCGAGTGTTCAGTAATTTGGACTGTGCGCTCATCCACCAGTCCACACATAAACTTATCTCGCAATGCACAATCCAAAAATGTGCCAAAGCTACAATGCAAAGACAGGTTTTTAAGAGCTACAATGTACTCACTGAAAGTTTCACTTTGTTTTTGGTTTCTGGTACCAAACTTATAGCTCTCTGCTATTTCTAATGGCTTTGGGTTGAAATGGTCCTTGAGTTTCTCGACAATGTCTTCAAATGACACATCCTTCACTTTCCCTGGTGCAAGTAGGTTTGTCAACATTCTGTAGACATCTGGCCCAGTCTCCATTAGAAAAATTGCTTTTTTATGTTCGTGAATTATTTTATTTTGAGCTTGAACATTCTCATCTGCACCTTCGGTCTCTGTGATATCCGAGTGGTAAGGTCAGAAACTGAGATAAGCCAGACTTCAGGAACCAAAACTCAACTTTTTAATTACACGGTTCAGCAGAGAACATAGCTCTTACAGCTGCAGCAAACACACTCTATTTCTTACTGTGCGATCACAAAGATGGAGGATCAACCTCTGAGTCATACCCAGAATGCAATGCCACTACCTTAATAAGTCGTGTGCCAGGACATTACCTTAATACTGGTAAATATGATCCCTTAATATTTGTCTCCATCTGGTGGATAACTTAAGCATTACATCCCAGATTACTATAGTCTCATTAATGTTATTGGCCTTAGAAAACACCTCCATCCACTCAATGTAAGAACTGAATGGTTTGCAAGCTCAGTTGTACATGCTGAGGCTTCCGATGAATCCTGTAGGCATGGCCATGATTGTCCCAATCCCATTGAACAGTGACTCAGCATGGTACCTGTTTACCTGTGAGAATCAATGCCACTGTTGCTGTTTCTACATGCACACAAAGGTGAAGCACAGATGATTATGCATCAGCATTAACAGCAAAACATCACAAAATTTCAGTTTAGGTGTCTCACATTCACCTTAAACTTTTCCACTCAAAGGTTGAACACTGTGTCCTTCCATGATCCCTAAAAATGGCTTTGGGATCCCATTCTCATCACCAAAAATTTAATATATGTGGGTAGAACAAATGAAGGACAGAGACAGGATGAATTGCTAGTCCATGTGCTTGCTTTACTAGGCCAGAGCAAACTGAGCATGTTCATACTAAACAATGTGACAAACCATGTAACAAACCATGTAATAATACATTACAATGAACATCCCCATCCTCAATGATGGCGGAGCCCAGCATATGAGTGCAGAAAAAAAGGCTGAACTATTTACAATCTATGTTAATGACTTGGATGAAGGTAACAAGTGTACTGTAGCCAAATTTGCTGATGCTACAAGGATAGGTGGGATAGCAAGTTGTGAGGAGGACACAAAACATCTGCAAAGGGATATAGATAGGTTAAGTGACTGGACAAAAATTTGGCAGATGAAGTATAATGTGGGATAATGTGAGGTTATCCACTTTGGTAGGAAGAATAAAAAAGCAAATTATTATTAAAATGGAGAGACTACAAAATGCTGTGGCACAGAAGGATCTGGGAGTCCTCCTGCATGAAGCACAACAAGTTAGCATGCAGGTACAACAAGTAATTAGGAAGGCAAATGGAATGTTGGGACTTACTGCAAGGGGGATGGAGTATAAAAGTGGGGAAGTCTTGCTACAACTGTACAGGGCACTGGTGAGGCCACATCTGCAGTACTGCATGCAGTTTTGGTGCCCTTATTTAAGGAGGAATATACTTGTATCGGAGGCAGTTCAGCGAAGGTTCACTAAGTTAATTCCTGAGATGCAGGGGTTGTCTTATGTAGAAAGGTTGAGCAGATTGGGCCTATACCCATTGGCATTTAGAAGAATGAGAGGTGATCTTATTGAAACATAAGATTCTGAGGGGGAGTGACAGGGTAGAAGCAGGGAGGATGTTTCCCCTCATGGGGGAATCTAGAATTGGGGGCATTGTTTCAGAATAAGGGGGTCACTCATTTAAAATGGAGGTGAGGAGGAATTTCATCTCTCAGAGGGTTGTGAATCTTTGGAATTCTCTAGGCCAGAGAGCTGTGGAGGCAGAGTCATTGAATATATTCAAGGCGGAGATAGACAGATATTTGAACTACAAGGGAGTCAAGGGTTAAGGGGAGTGGGCGGAAAAGTGGAGTTGAGGCCAAGATCTTATTGAATGGCAGAGCAGGCTCGAGGGGCCAAATGGCCTACTCCTGGTACTAATTCTTATTTTCTTAGAAAGCATTTGCAACCATCTTCAACCAAAAGTGCTGAGTGGATGATGCATCTCGGACTCCTTCTGTAGTCCCCATAATCACAGAAGCCAGTCTTCAGTCAATTTGATTCACTCCATGTGACGTCAAGAAATGGTTGAGCACAATGGATACAGTAAAGGCTATGGGCCCCAACAATATCCTGAAGACTTGTGCTCCAGAACTAACCGTGCCTTTGGCCAAGCTGTTCCAGTAGAGCTACAACACTGGCATCTACCGACAAAGTGGAAAATTGCCCAGGTATATCCTCTCCACAAAAAGCTGGACAATCCAATCTGGCCAATTACCACCCCATCAGTGTACTCTCAATCATGAGCAAAGTGATGGAAGGTGTCGTTGACAGTGCTATCAAGCAGCACTTACTCACCAATAACCTGCTCACTGATGGTCAGTTTGAGTTCCACCAGGACCACTCGGTTCCAGACCTCATTATAGCCTTTGTCCAAACATGTATAAATGAGCTGAATTCCAGAGGCGAGGCAAGAGTGACTGCCCTTGACACCAAGGCAGCATTTGATTGAGTGAGCCATCAAGGAGTCCTAGTAAAATTGAAGTCAATGGGAATCAGGGGAAAACTCTCCACTGGCGGAAGTCATACCTAGCACAAAGGAAGGTGTTTGTGGTTGTTGGAGGCCAATCATCTCAGCCCCAGGACATCACTGCAAGAGTTCCTCAGGGCAGTGTCCTAGGCTCAACCATCTTCAGCTGCTTCATCAATGACCTTCCCTCCATCATAAGGTAAAAATTATGGAATGATCACTGATGATTGCAGTGTTCAGTTCCATTCGCAGCTCCTCAGATAATGAAGCAGTCCGAACCTGCATGCAGCAAGACCTGGACAACATTCAGGCTTGGGCTGATAAGTGACGAGTAACATTTGTGCCACACACGTGCCAGGCAATGACCATCTCCAACAAGAGAAAGTCAAACCACCTGCCCTTGATATTCTATGGCATTAGCATCATTGAATCCCCCACCATCAATATCCTGGCAGTCACCATTGAGCAGAAAGTTAACTGGACAAGCCACATAAATACTATGGCTGCAAGAGCAGGTCAGAGACTGGGTATTCTGTGGTGATTGACTCACCTCCTGACTCCCCAAAGCCTTTCCACTATCTACAAGGCACAAGTAAGGAGTGTGATGGAATACTCTCCACTTGCCTGGATGAGTGCAGCTCCAACCACACTCAAGAAGCTCGACACCATCCAGGACAAAGCAGCTCGCTTGATTGGCACCTCATCCACCACATTAAACATTCACTCCCTCCACCACTGCCACACCGTGTCTGCAGTGTGTACCATCTACAAGATGTACTGCATCAATTCACCATGGCTTTGCCGACAGCACCTGCCAAACCCACGATTTCTAACACCTATAAGGACAAGGGCAGCAAACATATGGGAACACCATCACCTCCAAGTTCCCCTCCAAGTCACACACCATCCTGACTTGGAAATATATGGCTATTCCTTCATCCTGGAAATCCTGGAACACCCTATGTAACAGCACTATGGGAGTACCTTCAGCGGTTGAAGAAGGTGGCTCACCGATAACTTCTCAAGGGCAATTAGGGATGGCCAATAATTGCTGGCCTTTCCAGTGACGCCCACATCCCATGAACGAATAAGAAAAAAGGAATTAGAAAGCTGAAGAGATGATGTAAAATGGGCTGCTGAATCGCTATCACTCATTTTACACAAATTAGTCCCTTTGAATCCTTATGAATTAATTATGCCAGTGAACAAACACATGCAGCATGTTTGGAGGGCTTAGAGATAAATGAAAAAAAATACTGAAAACCAATCATGCCTCTTTATGTGTGTATATTTGTGGGGGAAGGGAATCATTGAAGTCTTCACTCCCTTCCGACAATTTCATTGGGTTTCAATCATTCATACCTTTTTTTGAAAGTTTTGTCATTGCTGTTTTACTATCTATATACTTGCAAGTTATATTCTCCACCTCAGAGATTGTGTGGACCTTCTGCAGAAAGGAGCTTTGAATTGCTGTGTGTTGATATGAATGTACATATTTTAAATGCAGATTTGGAACAGTTGGGGGTCAAATAAAATCGAGAGCCAAAACTTATTTCTACTGATGAACACCATTATACAGTGTTCATGGCTGGGTGATGTGCTTTTATTTGTTCATTGACATTGGCGTAGAAAAACATATTTTAAATCTGGCAATTGGCATTGACAGTGTATTTCAATTTCTTAGGGATTTTTGTCATGTTTAATAGTTTTTTAGTGGCGGCTAACTGAACCAGTTGTGAGATTGGTCATTTCTAGCAGCTTGCTTTAGAATCTTATTGTTGCTTTTCCTCTCCTACTGCCATCATGGGGTGGGATAGAACAGCCTTTGAAAATCGTATGTCTGGCTCTCTGTTGAATGCTTTTGATGGAAAATGTGCAAAAAAACACAATCTATTTCAGGGATAAGCAGATAAAGAGAATATTATTTACATTTTTTTTCCTGGTTGAACACATATACATTTATTTTGCTCTGTGTGTTAAGAGTAAAAATACGCTAATATAGTAGTGTGCTAAGGGTAGTAATTTTATAATTTGGTGTTAGTTAAGCAGGTGTTAATTTTTGCCAGTGCTCCTAAACTTACTCTTTGGAGTATATCTTTCTAACGCATGTGAATGCATATAACCAACGTTAACTTATTTTTCCTTGATAACTGCCTGTTAAGTAGCAATTAATAGCAATATACAAATTTAGTTAGGATTTACCTGTATTAATATTTCCTATCTAAAGCACCAGAAAGAGCTGGCAGAGTTCAGCAGTAAGCAAACCAGGAGATATTGCCTACTAGTCAAGTTTTTCTGTGAACTCTGCAACATTGGTGTTCTATTAAGCTTATTAATGACAGTTTTGTTGAAGAAGAGCAATATCTGCATGAGACTAGTGGCCAGGAGGCTTGAGGTCCGAGGAGCTGAATCTTCAGGATTACTCAATGCTTAATGAATGCCACTGACGTGTCACCAACCTGGACCTCAGTGAGGTACAGTGTAAGGTGTTTATACCTTGACTGGGAAGTAACCTTATTCCTGCGTCTACGTCTGGAACCCTATGTTCCAGCATGCAGTCTCTGCTTTCCAGACTCCGACCTTCTCTGTATGCCCCATTTGAACCTGATAAAAGTGAAAATCATTGGCACAGCAACAATGTTTATTTACCATAGCATAAACCAAAGACATTATCATCTCCAGAAAACTACAAGTCCTTCAGTCCTTGTGTGACCTCCAAAATGTTGATATTATGATAATAATGCTTAAGTGGTTTTATCTGTGCGCGCCATCACCAATCCTGGTACAGTGGCACGTTAAAGACTGTCTTCTTTCACTAAGAAAAGAACAGTACGGATTACTTGAGATGCACTCTTGCAAAAGTGGCAGAACAGTGTATTATGGCCATGTTTAGCAGAATTAAATTTAAAATATCTTGTTAACTAACAATGGAAAAGCAGAGTGAATACTTTCATGTAATCAGCTGTGCATAAGGATAGCTCATGAACAATCTTTCTCATCTTTTAATAAGCAGGTTTGCCCTTTCTGACCTGTTGTATTATCTCAGAAGTATTCCCATTTTCTCTTTCATATTATCCTTCAGCTAAAGGTACTGGGTGAATCCAGGTTAGCAATATTCTTGTGTGAAACTATCAGGCAATCATGGTTCACACTTGCATCCTCTTTTGATAGAAATTTATATCAAAATAATTTAATAGGCACTCATACCAGTATATGGTGATGCAAAGTCATTGACAGTTGTACCCATATACATTCCCTGTAAACTGCACTTTGTTCTACGGCCTGTTCCTTTTAATGCGCGGCCCCTTTAAATTTCTGTGCTTGCGCGGTATTTGCAATGTAAAAGCCGGTGAGCGGCCTGCAAGGGACCTTTCCCTTACTGTGTGGCAGTGCTTAGAGGGAACATTGCCCATATATAGCAGCATGACATAATTGACAGTGATCTTCAATGCTTTTCTTGCAATAGGACATCTTCTTCCATATATCTCCTCAAGTGTGGAAAATTGTGAGGATCTCTTGTGCATTTGCCTCCCACATCTGCAGAACCTTCTGCTTATTAGCAGGTTATCATTCTGACCTATGGAAGGCTCTTCTACATTCTCTCGCATGGCCCAGAATGATCTGAAGGGCTTATCAGTAAAACAGGCCTTTCTCCATGTACTTTCTTCATTAGTGCTTCAAATTGCATACTCTAATATTTTATTAATGCAGTGAGCATTATTTATAAGGATTAATGGGTAATTCAGCACCATTGTTGAAGGTTCTTTTGACTGGCTGCTTTGTTGTGTGTTAGTTGTATTACGTCCAAGCTCCACGAATGTGTTATGAATAAATTGCTGTATTCCTGAGAGAGCAGTAAAAATGGGAGAAAAAAGTACTTCTCATTTTACACACAATCAGTGTGCTAAAAGTAAATTAAGTGCCATCATGGGCTAATGTTTTTGAAGATGCAATTTCTTTCTCTTTGCTTTTTTGATGAAGCCGGCTTGTTCTGGAAATGTCTGTGGCTTGGTTATCAGTGAATGGATGGTTAGGAATGTGTGAGGATTGCGGTCAGAACCTCAAGCTGACCTGGATTCTCAGTTATACAAACTCGTTAATATGTGTTCTTAAAGCTTCATTCAACACTTTAAAGCAAAAAAAGAGTTTATGACCCTCATATTTTATCCTGGAGGATCTTGAGATAAAAAGAAATAAGTTTAATATAAAAATACAGCAAATATGTTTCCCATATCAGCAAGGCATAAATTTGCTTATTGCTGCTTTGATGCACATATGCAGATTGTACTCATAAAACACAACTTCCAGTTGATTGGGACAAACAGTGCTTCCAACCTAGTACTAAATTTTAACAGTGAAATACTGCGGATGCTGGAAATCTGAAATAAAAACAGAAAAAGCTGGAAGTACTCAGCAGGTCAGGCAGCATCTGTGGAGAGAGAAGCAGAGTTATTGGGCTGGATTTGCATGGGGAAGGCAGGTTGGAGGCAGGGGGGCTCTGAGGTGGTAGGGAAACCCGAGAGAAAGGCATTCCCACAGCCCTTCCCGACTTTAATGGCGTTGCCTGCTTTGCATGCGAGGCCTCTGTTTCCCACCGCAGCCAGCCATTTGAGAGGCTGGCTGGCACCGGGCGGGGGGCGGGGGGGGGGCTGTGGGGGAGGCCTGGTCGAGACATCTGAGGCCTGGGGGTGGTGGGGGGTGAATTGAAGGCGTTGTGGAGGGATTGGAGGCCTCCTGGAGGGATTGGAGGCCTTTGGGGGGGGGGGATCAGAGTCCTGGGGGTGGTGGGGGGCGATTGGATGTCTCGTGGAGTGATCAAACGCCAGGGGGGCAATTGGAGGCCTGGGAGTGAGACAATCGGATGCCTCGTGGAGAGATCGGAGGCCTGGGGGTGGGGGGAGGGGGGAGCCCTCGTAGAGAGATCGGAGGCCTGGGGGTGGGGGAGGCCTCATTGAGAGATTGGAGGCTGGTAGGAGAGGCCTCGTCGAGAGATCTGAGGCCTGGAGGTGGCGGGGGGGGGGAGGCCTCGTGGAGGTATCAGTGGTGGCTTCAAGCCTCATTATCATATTTAATTTGATATCCCGCCTTCTGACAGTGGGTTGGATGCCCGCCCCTTCCCTCCTCCATTTAAACCAGAAGTGGGCAGGCTGGAGGTGGGTTCAGGTCAGAATTCTGATTTTTAACAATTTAATACCCCCACGTTAACCCGCCCATTGTTTTTAGGTTAAAATTCAGGTTGACGACCTTTTGTCAGAACTGATGAAAGTTCTGACGCCAGTTCTGATGAAAAGTCATCTGTTCCTAATATCCTGTAATATGTATTTTAGCGTATACATCAATTCTAACACAATCTGAGTTAGTGCCTTGGGACCCTTTAATATGTTAAGGTGCTATATAAATGCACGTTGTTATTGTTGTTATTATAGATCATAATTAGAGTAAATTAATTTGTACAATTTCACACTTCATATACTGTAAAATCTTTGGACTAAATCATTTTTCTATTATCAACAACAATAACAACAACTTGCATTCATATAACACCTTTAACAGAAAAACATCCTAATGCACTTTACAGAAGTGTAATCAGACAGAAATTGACACCAACGAAAGAGATATTTGGAGCAGTGACTAGAAGTTTGGTCAAAGAGGTAGGTTTTAAGGAGGGTCTTAAAGGAGGAAAGAGGTGGAGATGCAGAGAGGTTTAGGGAGGGAATTCAAGAGCTTAAGATCTAGATGGCTGAAGGCAAGACCGCCATAAATGAAGCACAGCTTGTGTCTGCACAAGTGGAAGTTACACATAATCAGCAGCTGAAAAATAATGTATTAGGGCTGGAATTTTTCAAATATAAAATAGGACTAAGTGCAAAACCATACATGTGGAGAGGTGTACAAGATATTCTCAAAAACCTCTCCAACAGCAGACTTCAATCAGCCAAATAGAAAATGGGAAACCTCAAGCAGTTTAGAGTCAGAGTTGGTAAATGTAATGCATGACTGCTTCATGACCCAATGCATCAAGGAAGCCACAAGAGAAAGTGTTCCTCTTGACCTGGCATTTGTTAATGACCTTGGCAATGTATAAGAAATAGAGTTTGTAGAATCCCTGGGTGACAGCAACCTCAGGTTAAAATGATTGGGGATTCAAATATACCAAAGACCAGGGGCCAGGTATATAACTTTAAAAGAGCTCAATTAATTGAAATCAGCGAAAACCAAAATAAACAGATTGGAGGAGATGTTCAAGAACACTTCAGTAGAGAAAAGCAGAACACTTTTACAGAAATAATGCTGAACATGAAGGATAAATACGTACCTGGAATCAACAGCTCAGACTAAACAAACATGACAGTAAATGGATTAACAAGCAAATGAAAAGTGGTAGGTGGGAAAATTGGTTGTGAAGTGCCTTGGGACATCCTGAGGACACAAAAGGTGCTATATAAATGCAATTTCTTTAAATAAAGAATGTCTAAATCAAAAGGTGTGAAATATCTTATTATGCATATAGTGGAACAATTGTTCTCTCTGCTGTGTGTTGGGAATAACAGCTACCTGGAGCTGACAATCTTCAGTGGTTTGTTCTGTAGCTCATCATTTCGATCATAAAGTAAATACTGTTAGAGCCTAAAGATATTTTAGCAAGGTGCATTGATATTTGATATTTTCCCTTTTAATATTTGTCACCCCTTTTAAAGCAGCTAAAAGCAAGAATTTTATGTGATATTAGATTACTAGGTATTGGACGATGTGATGTTATGTGAAGGGGAGATGCACTAAGAGTTTTGATTTATCTTGTATCTGTTAAATTTGACATGTTTAGATGTGGAATTTAGTTTTCTTCATTTTATGATTTAAAATTGTACAATATTTAAAAAAATATACAATTCCTGGAGGTAAAAAGTTTGGCCGCGTAGCTAAACTCAGAGACCAGTGGAGGTAAAGGTTTTACAATTGAGTTTTCTGCTTTTGAGGGCTGAATTTTTACTTTGAAGAGAGTGCGGGTTTGCGAGCGGGTGGGCAGTTAAAAGCACTGAAATTGACAGCGCATCAGGAAGCTGGCTTCAACCCGCCGGCATCCCCCTTTAACACAAGCACATTAATCAGCGTGCCAGAGACCCACTCGGGAGAGGTGAGTGAGCTAAGTAAAGTAGTTGAGATAGCAAAATACTGAAGATGCTGGAAATCCAAAATAACAACAGAAAATGCTGGAAAAACTCAGCAGGCCAGGCAACATCTGTGGAGAGAAATTAGAGTCAACGTTTCAGGTCAAAATCCTTTATCAAGACTAAAGAGGCACAGGGAATGAAACAGATTAAGAGGCCGGGCTGGGAGAGAACAAAAGAGAAGCAGAGACATTAAGAGGTATTCAAAACGAGATGAGATGGTGATAGGACTCGTGGAGACAAAAGACAGCTTCTAGACAGCTCTAATTTCTCTCCACGGATGTTGCCTGGCCTGCTGAGTTTTTCCAGCATTTTCTGTTGTTATTAAAGTAGTTGAGAGCTCATTAAGAGGCTATTAACAACCTTTTAACCTGTTGTTGCAGCTTTTATTGTATGTCCATGGGAGCCACGGGCTTGCTGAACCTCACCAATGAAAGCAAAGCAAGACCAGAGCGACCATTGAAGAAGTTGAACAATAGACAAAAAAATCACATACTCACACCTCACACCTGCTACCTTGCCTAAGGGACAGGCTCTTGCTGACAGCATTTGTGCTGAGAGATTGATTTTAGGAGTTTCCAGGTGATTTCTAAAACTTCAGATGTTACTTTCACTAAATTGGAAGTCACTCTCACTACATTACAGGATTGTTTGTCTGATATCCACTTTACCTGGCATATAACAGATCATCATGGGCGGCGCTTATGCTGTTTCACCTTGGACCTCAGATGAGGACCAAGATGAGCCCTAGCACCAACAACACCAGCAGAAGCAGCCTTCTACTCACCGACCTGCCGCTCCACAGGAGAGAGGGTATGAGCACATGCATGCACCTCACAGGAGGCGTTACCCTCAACACAGGGTATATAGGCAGAGGATCAGCTTCCCGGACATGACTGAACACCAGTGCCTCAGGAGACTCAGGCTATCGCGTCAGGTCATGGTAGACATTTGTAGACTGCTAGAAGTCCTGCTGACAAGTGGACCTGGTGGACATGCAGTATCAGCGACTGTCAAAGTCACCACCACCCTCAATTTCTTCACCTCAGGCTCCTTCGAGGGATCTGCAGGAGATATTTGCAAGATCTCGCAGTCAGCCGCCTACAAATGCATCACCTGAAGCCAGTCAGGCTGAGCGGGCACTCGGCTTTGCAGCTCTGGGTGGCTTCCCACAGGGGCAGGACATCATTGACTGTACACATTGTTATGTTCATTAATAACTAGACATTCTTATTATGAACACAGCTAGCTTTTGCTAGTTACTTTTATTGAGCACATGTGGACTTGTACAGCATCTTGTAGAGGCTTCCATCTTGACTGTTGCCTTGTGGGTAGCCTAGCCTCATGGGTAATGTAGCCTTAGTATAATATATAGCTGAGTAGTGTAGTCTTATACATACAGATATATACAGCTCTACGGCTCCACCTAGTGTCCACTATAGAATGACATGCTATTGATCACTACACACATGTGCCCATCAAGGCACCCCCAGATCACCCAGGAGTGTTTGTCAACCATAACCACCCACCCACCAACACCATGAAGCACTCCCTCAATGTGCAGCTTGGCTGCAACCACAAAAAGATCATCATGCCTGTGTGTGCCAGATTTCCAGGGAGCAGTCATGATTCATTCATCTTGCACTAGTCCACCCTCCTTCAGCTCTTCACATCTCCAAACAGACTTATCGGCTGGCTGCTTGAAGGCAAGGGGTATCCACTAAAGACGTGGCTAATGAAGCCCTTGAGGAGGCTAAGCAATGAGGCTGAAGAGCGCTGCAATCAAAGCCAGATGATGATGAGATGTGTAATAGAGCAATCTGGATGCTGAAGACGCGCTTCAGATCCATAGACAGATCTGAAGGACCCCTTCAATATGCACAAGCCAGTATCTCCAGAATCATTGTTGTTTGTTGCACATTGCGCAATACAGTGCAGCAGTGAGGATTGGAGCAAGGCACAGGGTGTACAGCCTCTTTGGAAGAGGAGGAGGAGGAGGAACCTAAAGTGGACATGGAACCAGCAGTAGCGCATATTGCTGCCCAGGAGGCCCGAGATGGCCTCATAATGGCACGATTTAGATAGGTTCCACCAGTGCACCCATATGGCACCCAAATGCTGAACCAACTTCCCCCCACCCACCCACCAACACCATAAAGCAGACCTAAAATGGCAAAAACCATTCCTGTCACACTCACGCATTCACTTCAACTGACAAGGCCACTTTCCAGGTAGCGGGCAAAAATGGACAAGACAGGAAAGTGTTGCAATGAAATAAATTTATGTGGCTCATAACTTCAACAGAAACTTAGCCCTCTAACAGACTGGCAGCTCAATATTCTGGGGTATAGAATCTTCAGGTGAGACAGAGGGGGGGTAAAAGAGGAGGGGGTGTCGCAATATTAATTAAGGAGTCAATTACTGCTGTAAGGAGGGATGATATATTAACAGGTTCCTCTAATGAGGCCATATGGGTAGAACTTGAAAATAAAAAGGGGGCAAGCACTTTGCTGGGAGTGGGGAGATAGAGGGAGATAGAGGAACAGATATGTAGGCAAATCTCAGAGAAATGTGCAAATAATAGGGTAATAATAGTGGGGGATTTCAACTTCCCCCATATTAATTGGGATAGTCAGAGTGTGAAAGGTTTAGAGGGTGTAGAATTCTTAAAGTGCATCCAGGAGAGCTTTTTGAGCCAGCATGTAGAAAGTCCTACAAGAGAGGGGGCGGTACTGGACCTAATTCTAGGGAATGTGGCTGGGCAAGTGGTAGAAGTGTTAGTAGGTGACCATAATTCGGTGAGATTTAAGGTAGTCATGGAAAAGGACAGAGATGGACCAGAAATAAAGGTTCCAAATTGGGGAAGGCCAATTTTAATATGATAAGGCAGCATCTGGCCAAAGTGGACTGGGATCAGCTACTTGTAGGAAAATCCACATCGGAGCAATGGGAGTCTTTCAGAAAGGAAATTGAGAGAGTACAATGGCAACATGTTCCTGTAAAGGTCAAGGGTGGGACCAAAAAGCCCAGGGAACCTTGGATGTTAAGGGATATGCGAGAATAGATTAGGAAAAAAAGGGGGGCTTTTGGCAGATACAAAAGACTAAAGACAGAGGAAGCCCTAGAGGAGTATAAAAAGTGCAGGGGGATAATTAAAAAAGAAATTAGGAGAGCGAGGAGGGCCATGAAATAACACTGGCGAGCAAAATAAAGGAAAATCCTAAGGTGTTTTATAAGTATATTAAGGGCAAGAGGATAACTAGAGAAAGAGTAGGGCCCATTAGGGACCAAAGTGGCAATCTATGTGTGGAGCCAGATGATGTAGGCGGGGTTTTAAATGAATTTTTTGCATCTGTGTTCACTATGCAGAAGGACGATGTAGGCATAGAAATCGGGCAGGGGGACTGTGATATACTTGAACATATTAGCATCGAGAGGGAGGAGGTACTAGCGGTTTTAGCAGGCTTCAAAGTGGATAAATCCCCAGGCCCAGATGAGATGTATCCCAGGATGCTGTGTGAGGCAAAGGAGGAGATTGCAGGGGCTCTGACACTAATTTTCAAAACCTCTCTGGCCACAGGGGATGTGCCAGGGGACTGGAGAACAGCTAACGTAGTACCATTATTCAAGAATGGTAGTAGGGATAAACCAGGGGATTACAGGCCAGTGAGCCTAACATCAGTGGTAGGGAAAGTATTGGAAAAAATTCTGAGGCACAGAATTAGTCTCCACTTGGAGAGGCAAGGATTAATCAGGGATAGTCAGCATGGCTTTGTCAAGGGAAGATCATGTCTGACCAATTCGTTGTGTGGAGCCAGAAGATGTAGGTGGGGTTTTAAGCATCGGTGGGAAACCTGAGCGGCAGAGCGGGGTATAAAAGTCCCCAGAGACCAGGTAAGGCCTCACAGCGTCGGCGGGAAACCTGAGCGGCAGAGCGGGGTATAAAAGTCCCCAGAGACCAGGTAAGGCCTCACAGCGTCGGCGGGAAACCTGAGCGGCAGAGCGGGGTATAAAAGTCCCAGAGACCAGGTAAGGCCTCACAGCATCGGCGGGAAACCTGAGCGGCAGAGCAGGGTATAAAAGTCCCAGAGACCAGGTAAGGCCTCACAGCATCGGCGGGAAACCTGAGCGGCAGAGCGGGGCTATAAAAGTCCCCAGAGACCAGGTAAGGCCTCACAGCGTCGGTGGGAAACCTGAGCGGCAGAGCGGGGCTATAAAAGTCCCCAGAGACCAGGTAAGGCCTCACAGCATCGGCGGGAAACCTGAGCGGCAGAGCGGGGCTATAAAAGTCCCAGAGACCAGGTAAGGCCTCACAGCGTCGGTGGGAAACCTGAGCGGCAGAGCGGGGCTATAAAAGTCCCCAGAGACCAGGTAAGGCCTCACAGCATCGGCGGGAAACCTGAGCGGCAGAGCAGGGTATAAAAGTCCCAGAGACCAGGTAAGGCCTCACAGCATCGGCGGGAAACCTGAGCGGCAGAGCAGGGTATAAAAGTCCCAGAGACCAGGTAAGGCCTCACAGCATCGGCGGGAAACCTGAGCGGCAGAGCAGGGTATAAAAGTCCCAGAGACCAGGTAAGGCCTCACAGCATCGGCGGGAAACCTGAGCGGCAGAGCGGGGCTATAAAAGTCCCCAGAGACCAGGTAAGGCCTCACAGCGTCGGTGGGAAACCTGAGCGGCAGAGCGGGGCTATAAAAGTCCCCAGAGACCAGGTAAGGCCTCACAGCATCGGCGGGAAACCTGAGCGGCAGAGCGGGGTATAAAAGTCCCCAGAGACCAGGTAAGGCCTCACAGCGTCGGTGGGAAACCTGAGCGGCAGAGCAGGGTATAAAAGTCCCAGAGACCAGGTAAGGCCTCACAGCATCGGCGGGAAACCTGAGCGGCAGAGCGGGGTATAAAAGTCCCCAGAGACCAGGTAAGGCCTCACAGCATCGGCGGGAAACCTGAGCGGCAGAGCGGGGTATAAAAGTCCCCAGAGACCAGGTAAGGCCTCACAGCATCGGCGGGAAACCTGAGCGGCAGAGCGGGGCTACAAAAGTCCCAGAGACCAGGTAAGGTCTCACAGCGTCGGCGGGAAACCTGAACGGCAGAGCGGGGTATAAAAGTCCCCAGAGACTAGGTAAGGCCTCACAGCGTCGGCGGGAAACCTGAGCGGCAGAGCGGGGCTACAAAAGTCCCAGAGACCAGGTAAGGCCTCACAGCGTCGGCGGGAAACCTGAGCGGCAGAGCGGGGTATAAAAGTCCCCAGAGACTAGGTAAGGCCTCACAGCGTCGGCGGGAAACCTGAGCGGCAGAGCGGGGCTACAAAAGTCCCAGAGACCAGGTAAGGTCTCACAGCGTCGGCGGGAAACCTGAACGGCAGAGCAGGGTATAAAAGTCCCCAGAGACCAGGTAAGGCCTCACAGCGTCGGTGGGAAACCTGAGCGGCAGAGCGGGGTATAAAAGTCCCCAGAGACCAGGTAAGGCCTCACAGCGTCGGCGGGAAACCTGAGCGGCAGAGCGGGGTAAAGAAGTCCCCAGAGACCAGGTAAGGCCTCACAGCGTCGGCGGGAAACCTGAGCGGCAGAGCGGGGTATAAAAGTCCCCAGAGACCAGGTAAGGCCTCACAGCGTCGGCGGGAAACCTGAGCGGCAGAGCGGGGTATAAAAGTCCCCAGAGACCAGGTAAGGCCTCACAGCGTCGGCGGGAAACCTGAGCAGCAGAGCGGGGCTATAAAAGTCCCCAGAGACCAGGTAAGGCCTCACAGCGTCAGCGGGAATCCTGAGCGGCAGAGCGGGGTATAAAAGTCCCCAGAGACCAGGTAAGGCCTCACAGCGTCGGCGGGAAACCTGAGTGGCAGAGCGGGGTATAAAAGTCCCCAGAGACCAGGTAAGGCCTCACAGCGTCGGCGGGAAACCTGAGTGGCAGAGCGGGGTATAAAAGTCCCCAGAGACCAGGTAAGGCCTCACAGCGTCGGCGGGAAACCTGAGCGGCAGAGCGGGGCTATAAAAGTCCCCAGAGACCAGGTAAGGCCTCACAGCGTCGGCGGGAAACCTGAGCGGCAGAGCGGGGCTATAAAAGTCCCCAGAGACCAGGTAAGGCCTCACAGCGTCGGCGGGAAACCTGAGCGGCAGAGCGGGGTATAAAAGTCCCCAGAGACCAGGTAAGGCCTCACAGCGTCAGTGGGAATCCTGAGCGGCAGCGCGGGGTATAAAAGTCCCCAGAGACCAGGTAAGGCCTCACAGCGTCAGCGGGAATCCTGAGCGGCAGAGTGGGGCTATAAAAGTCCCAGAGACCAGGTAAGGCCTCACAGCGTCAGCGGGAATCCTGAGCGGCAGAGTGGGGCTATAAAAGGCCCAGAGACCAGGTAAGGCCTACCAATCTCCAGTCTGGAAGGAGAGAGGTAAAAAGTAATCCAAGTGTGACGTCACCAGAAAGCAGGTAAGTGATTGGTTGGTAAGTATTTCTCCCTTTTAAGCTTAAATCTCTTTGGTTTATAGTTTCTAAGGTATGATATTCACCATCTAGAATCGGGGCAGAGGATATATAAGAATAATATTAATAAATTTAATTAATTACATAGAATGGGAGATCAGGTGATGTGTTGCTGCTGCAATATGTGGGAGCTGGTGAACACCATTGAGGCTCACGGTGATCACATTTGCAGTAAGTGTTGGCTGCTCGAGGAACCCTGGCTCCATGTTGAAGAGCTGGAGTCCGAGCTTCAAACACTGAGACACATCAGGGAGGGGGAGAGTTACCTGGACTCTGTGTATCACGAGGTAGTCACACCAATTAGATTAATTAATTCAGATGTAGTCCGTGGCCAGGGTCAGGATGGTGTGACTAGAAGTGAGGCAGGTACGGGGATCCAGGAGGTAGTGTTGGAGGAGCCACAGCCCTTGCACTTGTCCAACAGGTTCGAGGCTCTTACTCCCTGTGGGGATAGGAGCAGGGACTGCAGGGAGGATGAGCAACCTGGCCACAGCACCGTGGAGCAGGGGGCCATTCAAGTGGGGGGTGTTAAAAGAAATGTTGTAGTGGTAGGGGATAGTATCGTTAGGGGGATAAATAGAGTTCTTTGCAGCCGAGAGCGAGAGTCCCGAAGGCTGTGTTGCCTGCCTGGTGCCAGGGTTAAGGACATCTCCTCTGGACTGGAGAGAAACTTGGAGTGGGAGGGGGAGGATCCAGTTGTCATGGTCCATGTTGGTACCAACGACATAGATAGGACAAGGAAGGAGGTTCTGCTGAGGGAGTTTGAGCTGCTGGGGGCCAAATTAAAAAGCAGAACCACAAGGGTAATAATCTCTGGATTATTACCTGAGCCACGAGCGAATTTGGCTAGGACAAATAAAATTAGAGAGTTAATTGCGTGGCTCAAAGATTGGTGTGGGAGAAATGGGTTTTGCTTCCTGGGACACTGGCACCAGTACTGGGGCAGGACGGAGCTGTTCCGTTGGGACGGGCTTCACTTGGCCAGTGCTGGGACTAGAGTCCTGGTGGATCATATAACTAGGGCTGTAGAGAGGGCTTTAAACTAACTTGTGGGGGGGAGGTACCTAGAGAGCAATTAATAAAAATGACAACAGAGAAGGTCATAGACTTAGGTAGCAGTGGGGAAATTAAAAACCAGAGCATGTCAGGAAGGGGCAGAAGGTATGGAGTAAAAGGTTAAGTAATAAAAAGAGCAAAAGCAGGAACTAAGTGTCACAAAACATCTTTGAAAGTTTTCTCTCTGAATGCACGTAGCATTCGTAACAAAATAGACGAGTTAATGGCACAAATAACTACATATGGGTATGATCTTGTGGCCATTACAGAAACATGGCTGCAGGGTGACAATGCCTGGGAATTAAACATACCAGGTTATTTAATGATCAGGAAGGACAGGCAGGAAGGAAGGGGAGGTGGGGTGGCTATGTTAATAAAGGAAGGAATCACTGTAATACAGAGAAATGACATTGGGTCAAAAGATCAGGATAATGAAACAGTTTGGGTGGAGGTAAGGAATAATAAGGGGAAAAAAACACTAGTGGGCGTAGTCTATAGGCCTCCGAACAGTGGCAACTCTGTTGGACGGAGTATCAATCAGGAAATAGTAGAGGCTTGTAATAAGGGAACATCTATAATTATGGGGGATTTTAACTATCATATTAATTGGACAAATCAAATTTGGCAGGGCAGCCTTGAGGATGAGTTCATTGAGTGTATTAGGGATGGGTTTCTTGAGCAGTATGTAACTGAACCGACCAGGGGGCAAGCAACCTTAGATCTGGTCCTGTGTAACGAGACGGGATTAATTAAAAATGTCCTAGTAAAGGATCCCCTTGGAATGAGTGACCATAACATGGTTGAATTCCATATTCAATTAGAGGGTGAGAAGGTTGGATCTCAAACAAGCATGCTAAGCTTGAATAAAGGAGACTATGAAGGTATGAGAGCAGAATTGAGTAGAGTGGATTGGGAAAATAGATTAAAGGGTAAGATGATACATGATCAGTGGTGTACATTTAAGGAGTTATTTTACAACTTCCAAAAAAAATATATTCCACTGAGAAGAAAAGGGTGTAAAAGAAAAGACAGCCATCCGTGGCTAAGTAAAGAAATTAAGGATAGTATTCGACTAAAAACAAGGGCATATAAGGTAGCCAAATCTCGTGGGAGGTTAGAGGATTGGGAGAACTTTAAAAGACAGCAAAAAATAACAAAAAGATTGATTAAGAAAGGGAAGATAGATTATGAAAGTAAATTAGCAAAAAATATAAAAACAGATAGTAAGCGTTTTTATAGTTATATAAAAAGAAAAAGGGTGGCTAAAGTAAATGTTGGTCCCTTAGAGGATGAGACCGGGAAATTAATGGTGGGAAATATGGAGATGGCAAAAACACTGAATGAATATTTTACATCAGTCTTTACAGTAGAAGACACTAATAATATCCCAACACTGGACAAACAGGGGGCTAAAGGGGGGGAGGAGCTAAACACGATCAAAATCACTAAGGAAGTGGTACTCGGAAAAATATTGGGACTCAAGGTGGATAAATCACCTGGACCTGATGGCTTACATCCTAGGGTCTTGAGGGAAGTGGCGGTAGGGATTGTGGATGCATTGGTAATAATTTTCCAAAACTCCCTGGACTCAGCAAACGTCCCGGCAGACTGGAAAACTGCTAATGTAACACCCTTATTTAAAAAGGGCAGTCGACAGAAGGCTGGAAACTATAGACCGGTTAGCCTAACATCTGTGGTAGGTAAAATTTTGGAGTCCATTATTAAGGAGACAGTAACAGGACATTTGGATAATCATAATTTAATAGGACAAAGTCAGCATGGCTTTATGAAGGGGAAGTCATGTTTGACAAATTTGCTGGAGTTCTTTGAGGAAGTAACGTATAGGGTGGATAAAGGGGAACCACTGGACGTAGTGTATTTAGACTTCCAAAAGGCATTTGACAAGGTGCCACACAAAAGGTTATTGCTTAAGATAAAAAATCACGGGATTGGGGGTAATATTCTGGCATGGATAGAGGATTGGCTATCTAACAGAAGGCAGAGAGTTGGGATAAATGATTCATTCTCAGACTGGCAATCAGTAACTAGTGGTGTACGCAGGGGTCAGTGCTGGGTCCCCAACTCTTTACAATCTATATTAACGATTTGGAGGAGGGGACCGAATGTAACATATCAAAGTTTGCTGATGATACTAAGATGGGAGGGAAAGTAGTGATTGAGGAGGACATAAAAAGCCTGCAAGGGGACATCGACAGGCTAAGTAAGTGGGCAGAGATTTGGCAGAGGGAATACAATAATAGAAAGTGTGAGGTTATGCACTTTGGCAGGAAAAATCGTAGAGCAAGTTATTATCTTAATGGCAAGAAACTGGAAAGTACTGAAGTACGAAGGGATAGAAACATAGAAACATAGAGATAGGAACAGGAGTAGGCCATTCGGCCCTTCGAGCCTGCTCCGCCATTCAATGAGATCATGGCTGATCTTCGTCTGAGATCTTAGCTGATCTTACCAGTTCAGTACCCCGTCCCCGCCTTTTCTCCGTAACCCTTAATCCCCTTAGCCTTCAGAAATATATCCAATTCTCTCTTGAAAATATTTATTGAATTAGCCTTCACAGCCCTCTGTGGCAGGGAATTCCACAGGCTCACCACTCTTTGAGTGAAGAAATTCTTACTCATCTCTGTTTTAAATGATTTGCCCGCTATTTTTAGACTGTGGCCCCTGGTTCTGTGCTCCCCTGCCATTGGAAACATTCTCTCTGAATTCAGCCTTTCCAGGCCTGCCATAATTTTATATGTTTCGATGAGATCCCCTCTCAATCTTCTAAACTCCAGTGAGTACAAGCCCAAACTATTCAATCTCTCCTCGTAGGTCATTCCCGCCATTCCAGGTATCAGCCTGGTGAATCGCCGCTGCACTCTTTCCATGGCAAGAACATCCTTCCGCAGATGGGGCGACCAAAACTGTACACAATACTCCAGATGCGGTCTCACCAGCACCTTGTACAGCTGTAGTAAGGTATCCCTATTCCTATACTTGAACCCCCTTGATATGAAGGCCAACATACCATTTGCCTTCTTAATCGCCTGTTGCACCTGCATGCTCTCCTTCAGTGACTGGTGCACAAGAACACCCAGGTCCCTCTGCACTTCCCCATCTCCCAATCTATTGCCATTTAGATAATAATCTACCCTCCTGTTTTTACCCCCAAAGTGGATAACCTCGCATTTATCCACATTATAGTGCATCTGCCACGTATCCGCCCATTCCCCCAACCTGTCCAAATCGCACTGTAGCCTCCTGACATCCTCATCAGAGCCCACCCCTCCTCCTAGTTTAGTGTCGTCAGCGAATTTGGAAATATTGCATCCAATTCCCTGATCCAGATCATTTATATATATTGTGAACAGCTGGGGTCCCAGGACAGATCCTTGCGGCACCCCGCTGGTCACTGCCTGCCACTCCGAAAACGAGCCGTTTATTCCAACTCTCTGTTTTCTATCCGCCAGCCAGTTCTCTATCCACGTTAATACTTTGCCCCCAATCCCATGAGCCTTAATTTTGCATGATAATCTTTTGTGTGGAACCTTATCGAAGGCTTTCTGGAAGTCAAGGTACACCACATCCACTGGCTCCCCCCCATCTATTTTACCAGTTACTTCCTCAAAAAATTCCAGCAGATTAGTCAAACACGATTTACCCTTTGTAAATCCATGTTGACTCTGTCCGATCCTTTCCCCATTTGTCAAGTGCTCCGCTATTTTATCCTTAATAATGGACTCTAGCATTTTGCCCACAACCGATGTAAGGCTTACTGGTCTATAATTCCCTGCTTTCTCTCTACCCCCCTTTTTAAATATTGGGGTAACATTAGCTACCCTCCAATCCACGGGTACTGTTCCCGAGTCAATGGAGTTCCGGAAGATGATCCTTAGAGCATCTGCTATCTCCAGGGCCACCTCCTTAAGTACCCTAGGATGTAGTTTATCAGGCCCCGGGGATTTGTCGGCCTTCAGTCCCCTCAACTTACCCAACACCATATCCCTAGAGATACTAATTTCTGTCAGCTCCTCCCTCTCATTAGTCCCTATGTTTGCCGATATTCCTGGGAGGTTATTTGTGTCCTCCTTTGTGAATACAGAACCAAAGTATGAGTTTAATTGGTCTGCCATTTCCTTATTCTCCATTATATATTCTCCCGAATCGGACTGCAAGGGACCGACTTGGAATTTTACCAGTCTTTTCCTCCTGATATACCGATAAAAGCTTTTGCAGTCTGTCTTTATGTTTGCTGCAAGTTTACTTTCGTATTCTATTTTCCCCTTCCTGATTAATCCCTTTGTCCTCTTTTGCTGTATCCTGTACTGCCCCCAATCTTCCGGTCTGGTGCTTTTTTTTGCCAGTTGATATGCCCTTTTTTTTGATTTTATGCTGTCCCTAATTTCCCTCGTTATCCACGGTTGAGCCACCTTTTTAGGTTTATTTTTATGCCAAACCGGTATAAACATGTTCTGGAATTCTTCCATTCTATCTTTGAATGCTTGCCATTGTCTATCCACTGTCAATCCCCCCAGAAACACCACCCAATCAATCTTACCCAATTCCCGTCTCATACCCTCGTAATTCCCTTTATTTAAGTTCTGGACCTTAGTCTCTGATTCAATTTCCTCACTCTCCATCTCGACTGAGAGCTCGATCATATTATGATCGCTCTGACCCAAGGGGCCTCGTACAAGAAGATTGTTGATAAGTCCCTTCTCATTGCACAATACCCAGTCTAAAATGGCCTGATCTCGAGTCGGCTCCTCGACATATTGGTCCAGATAACCGTCCCGAAAACATTCCAGGAATTCCTCCTCCTCAGAATTTTTACTAATTTGGGTAGTCCAATCAATATGTAAATTAAAGTCACCCATGATGACAGCTGTGCTCTTATCGCACGCTTCTCTAATTTCCCTTTTTATGCCTTCCCTCACCTCCATATTACTATTTGGAGGCCTATATATCACACCCACTAACGTTTTCCTCCCCTTGCTATTTCTCATTTCTACCCATACAGATTCCGTTTCATCCGAGTTAATATCCTTCCTTTCCATTGCATTAATCCCCTCCTTTACCAGCAATGCTACCCCACCTCCCCTACCTTTTTGCCGATCCTTCCTAAATATTGTATATCCCTGGATGTTAAGTTCCCAGCCTTGCCCACCCTGCAGCCACGTTTCTGTAATCCCAATCAAATCATACTTGTTTACCTTTATTTCCACAACTAATTCATCCACCTTGTTCCTAATGCTTCTAGCATTAAGATACAAAGCCTTCAGGCTTGCTTTTTTCACACTCTCATTATGAATTAGTTTGGCCCTTTGTGTTTCTCTCCTTTGCTTATTGCTTCTCACCTTTCTACCATCTATTTCTGACTTCATATGACTTCCCTCTTTTCCACTATCTAGGTTCCCATCCCCCTGCCAAATTAGTTTAAATCCTCCCGAACCGCCCTAGAAAATATTACCCCGAGGACATCGGCTCCCTCACAGTTCAGGTGTAGACCGTCCCCTTGGTACAGGTCACTCCTCCCCAAGAACTGGTTCCAATGCCTCAAGAATTTAAATCCCTCTCCCTTGCACCACTGCTCAAGCCACGTATTTAGCTTATCTATCTTACTCTCTCTAAACTTATTAGCTCGTGGCACTGGTAGCAATCCAGAGATTACCACCTTTGAGGTCCTACTTTTCAATTTAGCTCCTAACTCCCTAAATTCAGCTTGTAGGACCTGCTCCCTCTTTTTACCTACATCGTTGGTACCTACATGTACCACGACAACTGGCTGATCCCCCTCCCCCTTCAGAATGCTCTGCACCCGCTCCGAGACATCCTTGACCCTTGCACCAGGGAGGCAACATACCATCTTGGAGTCTCGGTCTCGGCCACAGAAACTCCTATCTATCCCCCTTACAATTGAATCCCCTATCACTATAGCCCTATCCCTCTTTTTCCCGCCCTTCTGTGCAGCAGAGCCAGTCATGGTGCCCTGAACCTGGCTGCTGGTGCCTTCCCCTGATAAGTCATCTCCCCCAACAGTACCCAAAACGGTAAACCTGTTTTGGAGGGAGATGACCGCAGGTGACTCCTGCACTACCTTCCTGCCTTTACCCTGCCTTTTGGTCACCCATTTACTGTCTGAGCTAGCCTTTACCTGCGGTGTGACCAACTCACTGAATGTGCTATCCACAACATCCTCAGCATCGCGTATGCTCCAGAGTGAGTCCATTCGCAGCTCCAGCGCCGCCATGCAGTCTGCTAGGAGCTGCAGCTGGACACACTTCCTGCACACATAGTTGTCAGGGACAGTGTCCCTGATTTCCCACATGGCACAGGAGAAGCATGACACGGGTCCGAGCTGCCCTTCCATGACTTAACCCTTACAATAACCTTTTATTTACTACGATTTAGCTTAATTATTGAATTCTACTTAGAATAAGTTTGTGAAAGTACTCACCAACCAGTCACCTACCTGTTTTCTGGTGTTGTATTTTCACTGCCGCCTCCTGTCCTGGAACCTTCTCCACCTAGGTTAGGCTCCTGAAATAAAATAAATTGAACCTACCTTTTCAACTTCCCCTAACCCCTAAAAGGTTAGAGGAGGTGGAAGGGTGGGAGACACTACACTGTAGTGTTTCGGGTTTAGCAACAGCTCCACCTATATAAGAGTTACTGGCCTCCTGCTCTCCCGACTGCACCAGCTGTGAAAGAAAAAGCCCGCGAAAGGTGAGCTTTTAAACTCACCAGTTACTGGCCTCCTGCTCTCCCGACTGCCCCAGCAGTTACTGGCCTCCTGCTCTCCCGACTGCCCCAGCAGTTACTGGCCTCCTGCTCTCCCGACTGCCCCAGCAGTTACTGGCCTCCTGCTCTCCCGACTGCCCCAGCAGTTACTGGCCTCCTCTCCCGACTGCCCCAGCTGTGGTCTCGGGCCTCGCCTCTCTCCGGTTTTTATACCGGGCTCTGACTCACTGCTCCCGACTGATCTCGGGCCTCGCTGGTCGCCGGGTTTTCTCCCGAGCTCCTCCTCGCTGCTCCCGCTGGTCCCGACTGGTCTCGGGCCTCGCCTCTCTCCGGTTTTTATACCGGGCTCTGAATCACTGCTCCCGACTGGTCTCGGGCCTCGCTTGTCGCCGGGTTTTCTCCCGAGCTCCTCCTCGCTGCTCCCGCTGGTCCCGACTGGTCTCGGGCCTCGCCTCTCTCCGGATCTGGGGGTCCTGGTGCACGAAACTGAAAAGGTTAGTATGCAGGTGCAGCAAGTGATTAAGAAGGCCAATGGAATGTTGGCTTTCATTGCTAGGGGGATAGAATATAAAAATAGGGAGGTATTGCTTCAGTTGTACAAGGTATTGGTGAGACCGCACCTGGAATACTGCGTACAGTTTTGGTGTCCATACTTAAGAAAGGACATACTTACTCTCGAGTCAGTACAAAGAAGGTTCACTCGGTTAATCCCGGGGATGAGGGGATGGACATATGAGGAGAGGTTGAGTAGATTGGGACTCTACTCATTGGAGTTCAGAAGAATGAGAGGCGATCTTATTGAAACATATAAGATTGTGAAGGGTTTGGATCAGGTGGATGCGGGGAAGATGTTCCCGATGATGGGTGAAACTAGAACTAGGGGGCATAGTCTTAGAATAAGGGGCTGCTCTTTCAAAATTGAGATGAGGAGGAACTACTTCACTCAGAGGGTGGTAGGTCCATGGAATATGCTGCCCCAAAAAGCTGTAGAAGCTACATCATTACATAAATTTAAAACAGAAATAGACAGTTTCCTAGAAGTAAAGGGAATTAAGGGTTACGGGGAGCGGGCAGGAATTTGGACATGAGTCTAGGTTCGGATCGGTCATGGCCCTGTGGTTAGCGGAGCGGGCCCAGGGGCCGTGTAGCCTGATCCTGCTCCTATTTCGTGTGTCTAATTCTGTTAGATTCAGGAGATGGTTCTGTGATAGTGGATTGGCGGTTAGGATCAGATCAGCCATGATCTTATTGAATGGCGGAGCAGGCTCGAGGGGCCGATTGGCCTACTCCTGCTCCTATTTCTTATGTTCTTATGTTCTTATTGAATTTTTCGAGAGGGTGACTAGGTGTGTGGATGAGGGTAGTGCAGTGGATGTGGTATACATGGATTTCAGTAAGGCTTTCGATAAAGTCCCACATAGGAGACTGGTCAAGAATGTAAGAGGCCATGGGATCCAGGGTGCCTTGGCACATTGGATCCAAAACTGGCTTAGTGGCAGAAGGCAGAGGGTGATGGTCGAAGGTTGTTTTTGCGACTGGAAGCCTGTGTCCAGTGGGGTACCGCAGGGATCGGTGCTGGGTCCCTTGCTGTTTGTGGTCTACATTAATGTTTTGGATGTGAATGTAAAAGGTATGATCAGTAAGTTCGCAGATGACACGAATATTGGTGGTGAGGTAAATAGCGAGGAGGGTAGCCTTAGGCTACAGGATGATATAGATGGGTTGGTCAGATGGGCGGAACAGTGGCAAATGGAATTTAACCCTGAAAAGTGTGAGGTGATCCATTTTGGAGGGACTAACAAGGCAAGGGAATACACAATGAATGGTAAGACCCTAGGAAAGACAGAGGATCAGAGGGACCTTGGTGTGCATGTACATAGATCCCCGAAGGCAGCAGAACAGGTGGATAAGGTGGTTAAAAAGGCATATGGGATACTTGCCTTCATTAGCCGAGGCATAGAATATAAGAGCAGGGAGGTTATGATGGAGCTGTACAAAACGCTGGTTAGGCCACAGCTGGAATACTGTGTGCATTTCTGGGCGCCACACTATAGGAAGGATGTGATTGCTTTGGAGAGGGTGCAGAGGAGATTCACCAGGATGTTACCTGGGCTGGAGCGCTTCAGCTATGAAGAAAGACTGGACAGGATGGGGTTGTTTTCCTTGGAGCAGGGAAGGCTGAGGGGGGACCTGATTGAGGTGTACAAAATTATGAGGGGCATAGATAGGGTAGATAAAAAGGAACTTTTTCCCTTAGTAGAGGGACCAATAACAAGGGGGCATAGATTCAAGGTAAGGGGCAGGAGGCTTAGCGGGGATTGAGGAAGAACTTTTTCACCCAGAGGGTGGTTGGAATCTGGAACTTACTGCCTGAAAGGCTGGTAGAGGCAGGGACCCTCACAACATTCAAGTAGCATTTGGATGAGCACTTGAAATGCCATTGCATACAAGGCTACGGACCAAATGCTGGAAAATGGGATTAGATTAGACAGGGCTTGATGGCTGGCATTGACGCGATGGGCCGAAGGGCCTCTTTCTGTGCAGTATAACTCTATGACTCTATGACTCTATGACTCTAACATTTTATAACACATTCATGTACATACCTTTGTGCATCTAAAATTGTGTCTGTTTTATTTTTCTGCTACTTCTACGAGGTGCAGCCCCTGTGGCTTCAGCAGAGGCAGAGACAGGCTTTCACTTCCATGCTGTGACTGCTTTGATACTTTTGGCGGACGTCCTCTGGGTTTTGGAGCCTGCGACGGTCCCGCCAAAGGTTGCTCCTCCTGCAGCTGTGCAGAGGCAGACTCGGCCATCATGATACGAGGCAGCATGTGGGGCTCTAACTGAGGGAGAGGGCAATTGAGGAGAAGTGGGATCAGTTTGAGCAGAGCCCCCACTTCCGTGTCCTTTCCCACCATCAGCCCTCTCATGGCCCAGCCGCACTTCCCTGCTAGCAAGGAGCTGGAGAGCACTTTGCTGCACATCAGTGGGGTGATGAAGGACCAACTCTAGGTTTGTATCCATCCTAGAAGAGGCTGCAATCAGAGTCTGCAAGTTGTTGCTCACAGCAAGCATGCACTCATTGGGCTAGCGCATTTGATGCTCCCTGCAGATGGCCACCCTTTCCATGGACAAACACATCCTAGCCATGGCCTGTGACATCGTACTGCTCATGTTGGAGATGGACTCCTCTATTCTCCATACAATCAAGCACATTTCAGCTGCAAAAACTGACAGAGCCTCCTGCATATTTTGTTGCTGCACAAGAACCATCCACTTTGTTGACAGCCCCAGAGGTATAGCATCTTCATCCAGCTGAGCACTGCTTGGAGCATCCTGCGCCCTCTGACAAGGACCCTCCACTGCTGTCCCTGTCTTCACCATCTGCCACTTGTGATCTGTGAGACACCAGGTGACAACACTACTCTCTCTCTTACAGGACCCACTGATGTGTGTGCATCTGCGCTGTTGCTGGGTGTACTGGGTCGTGTGATGTTGCACCCTCAGAGACCACAGCCTCCTCTGAGGAGTTGTCTTCCTCCTCTGGCTGGACAGTGAGGGGGGGCACTTGATGGGCCTGTGGGAATGTAATGAGATGAATTAGAACTGTTATAAGAACATTTTAAGTTACCATTATGCACATGATCATATTTCACTGGCTGCTGACATCAAGTCACCATATGAGTGACTGTTGTATGCCATGTGGCTGTATGATATTGAATTCTGTCACCAGGTTGCTGGCAGGTCCCCCTCTCTCCATGTCCCACCGCCAACAGCTCTGCAACTCCGCTGATCTCCAGCACTTCCTCCTCTGCTGCAGTCAGCATTGTCGTTACTGGTGTGCCACTTCTGGTTCGCTGCCTCTCCCGGGTGTTCTGTGCTCTCTTCTCCTGCAAGGAGAGAAACAAGAGACTTTTGAGTGGGAGTCATGGAATGAGTATAAGTGATGGATGGGCGACATCTGTAGAGGGTGACCTTGAGGGAGAGATGTGATATTGTTGAATGGCCTCCTTCTGTGATGTTAATGATTCTAGGATTGCATTAAGATGAGGGTGAGTGTTAGTGGTGGATGGTCAGATGGAGATGTGAGTAACTGCATAGACAGAGAGGGTGAGTGCGCCTGCAAGGTAGGTTGGTGTGAGGAGTGATGTGCAGGAGTAGGCTTGGGAAGGCAGAGTGAGGGGGTTGGGGTGACACGCATATCAGGATTGTTGGGTTTTGCAAGAATTTTGAAAATCTCTACAGCTCTGAAGACTATTTTTTGATTTTAAAAAAACCTGGCTAGAATATACCTTTAAAAATCCAGGGATCAAAATGGCCATCAGACCTCGTGGCAGAAGACAAAAGACAGTCTGCCTGTATCTCTTCAAGCACGGGCTGACAAAAAGGACTTGAAATCACCAGCCTGTGTGAATGCATGAAGTACATAAAACTGTCAATCAATTGCAGTTTAGGCAGTTTCACCACAGGACAATGGATGTTTGTTTACTCAAAGGCTTAAACACTTAAAGCTGTCAATCAATTGCAGTTGGGCATGACCGCATGACAATCAGATGTTTACACTAACCTCCAAGGGCTGTTTACCCAGCAATTAAGGAAACAGACATGTTTTTTTCAAACTGAGACAGCTTTAATCAAACCCATCACAATGAATGGGGACAGATCGAATCCCTTTTGTATAGCCCATATGCATCCGGAATTGGGCACGAAGATTTTGGCTGCAAATGGGGTATAAAAATAGCTTCTCAGAAAGCCATCTCTCTCTCTCTGCCATCTCACCTCCGTGCTCTGCCTACAGAAGAGCAGCTCAACAAGCCTGCCCAAAGAAGTGGAGTACCAGCCGTTACTTTTAAACACTGGGGTATCTCCATTTCAGGGTGGTGAAGACTACAGACCACAGGGGCACGGAGCAGGCATTTCACTGGTGAGCATAGATTTTCTGACCCATTAAAAGGCAACTTAGATAGGTATTTAGGGGTGGGAATTAAGGGGAATTTTGTTCAACTGTAATTTTAGTCAATTTTCCCTCGTTGTGTACATTTCTGCTCCCCTATTTAAGTAAAAGAGTGTTGTACTAAGCAAAAGAGTGCTGTAGTAGACATAAGTGTACTGTGAGAAGTAAAAGTGATATACTTTAAGTAAAAGAGAGTTGTACTAAGCAAAAGAGTGCTGTAGTAGACTAAAGGGTACTGTGTTAAGTATCAGTGCTGTATTAAGCATAGGTGTGTTGTATTGATTATTTTCAAGTTATTTCTTTTTGTTTCAAAAATACTGGTCTGTTTTGCACCCACCCATGAGTCTCGTTTTGTCTACATCGCTACTGAATAAGTCCGGCAGTCAGAACCAAGAAAGGGGAGTGATTTGAAATGGCACGGGGCTCTGGAGTAGCTCAGATACTTCTGACTGGCCAGAGGCAATAGTTATAACCCCATCCCCATTAATTCCTACGAAATGGCGACTGTGGCAGGACCATCGGCAACAGTGTGTGATGTAGCAGACGGTGGTTTGGGTCTGGAGAGAGCAGCAGTTATTGGTTTTCTTTTTATCCCGCTGGTCTGTTTGTGGTTAGGTGCCCGCAGGCTTGGGAAAGTTACCCGCAGGCTTAGGAAATCTAGAGCAGAGAGTTGGGATAGGCAAAGGGAGGTTGAAGAATGCTAGGCCAAGATAGAGCGCCTGGTGGTCCAGTTTAGTGAAGGCAAAACCCACACGAGGTACGAAGTAGAGTACCTGAAGTGTCTAGTTGCAGAGGCCAAGAGAAATGAGATGAAGGTGCGGGAGGAGAACGCTCACCTCATACAAGAAGCAAAAGAGCAGGAGGAAAAGGTTAGGGAGGCAAAGGCAGCATATAAGCTGGCCTGCAAGCAAGGGTTTGAGGAAGCAGATCATGGCAATTGTAGGGAAGAGATAGAAAGCTTGAATGTGGCTTCAAAGAGGGCAAAGGGGATGATATGTCTGATCAGCCCGAAGGCAGGTCAGCCGGATTTTACCGGCAACCCAAATAAAACCGTCCCACAGGCAACACCCAGGAAAAGGTTGGTCAGGGAATCAGAGGTCGCACGACCTCCACCCACGGCTCCAAACTTTCAGGAGCCCTGGCAGCAAAGGGGGGTGGAGGATGAGGTGGTAGAGGAAGCACAGCAGGCCACGCTAGATAGGCCGGGACCAGGACCAGTGTACCCCCTCCAACAACGGAGGTACGGGCCGCCCGTTGATGAAGATGACCCAGGGGCCATCCAGAATCAGTTTGTGGTGCCGTATGGCACCCACCAGCTCAGGGACATGGTTAACCACATCCCCAAGCTCACTAAAAAGGGAGACCCCTCTCTACACTTCAGGGAGATAGAGCAGGCAGCTTGTGTAAATGACTGCGATGACGCAGAGCAAGCAAAAATGCTGCTGTTTTCCCTGGCAGGTGATCTCCTCCAGTCCCTATCTGGTGAGTGCAAAAGGGGGCAGAGGGATTATGAGGGTCTCAAGAATGAGATATTGGAGGCCATGGGACTCAATGATGGTAGTCCGTTCGCCCGGGGAGAAAGAACGATGCAGCTCCCAGGGGAGTCCCCGCAGGCATTCGCAGACAGGCTGTGGCCAGTCTACCGGGGCGCATGCCCGGGAATGCCAGGGTGAGCAGCACTGAATCCAGTCCAATTGACCCACTGGATCTGTTGTCTTATGACAAACAGCCTACCCCAGATCCAATCCCAGGTCGTGGCTTGGTTTGACCCCCGAAACCCCCAGACCACCGAAGAAGCAGTGATCCGTCGGCTCACAGTAGTCTTCAGAAACATGAGGTGTATCGAGGTGCCCCAACCCAAGGGAAGAGTCGATGAGGTTAAACCTGGGAGCCAGAGTAAGAAAGAGTGGCACCAGGAGGGGAATAGTCCCTCCCAGGCTAGGGTAAATTGTTATGGGTGCGGGAAAGACGGTCACTGGAGAAAAGACTGTAAGAATCCCTGGAAGGATAACCAGGGACAGGATCCCACAGCCCCAGCCCAAAAGGCAGGGCCAGATATTCCTCCCGCTGCAATCGAGTCATTTTTACATTCCCTGCGGTCTCTTCTGACTGGCCAGGGGAGAGTAGCAGCCACCACCGGTGCTTTGACCCCATCTGCCCCATCCCACTCCCAGCAATGACTAGAGCTAGCGCAGCCTGTTGACCTGTGTCCCCGCAAAAATGCTGAGGGGAGCAGGCTCTATGTTAAGATGGGGGTGAAGACGGTGCAGGGGAGATTTTTGGTGGACACTGGAGCCTTCAGCATTGTGGTCCACTCGGAAGACCTGACCAATTCACCCCGGTCTAACAAGGTCCCATTCAGCTTAATGGGACCCACAGGGAAACAGGCAGCTGGGCGTGAACCTGAGGTCAGAAATCCCCAGCCCGCAGTGGGTACAAGCTCACAGGCTGCACAGGCAGGCGCTGTGGCTTGTGTTAGGGGAGGAGCCATTCATAACCAGTGTAAGTTGTACAAGCAGGGGAACAGGGAAGGAGAGTTCTGGGACCCCTGTAGAGCAGGTCCGGTAGCAGTAATCCGGGACAGGGGAGGCACACAGGGGATAGCTTTGGCCCCGGACCAAAAGCAGGTCCAAGCCCAAGATTCTGCCTTAAAGGCCGCCCTGGTGAGGGAAAAGGGTTTTGAACAGGATTACTGGCAGGCTGCCAGTTATATTAAACAATGCGGGTTGGTTAAGCTGGAGGCAGGGAAACAGGCAGCTGGGATTGTACCTGAGATTAAAAATCCTCAGCCTGCAGCTCATACACACACACAGACAGCACACGCAGGCGCAGTTGTGTGCGTGAGAGGAGAAGTGCCCCAGCACTTGGCCTGAGCGATTCCCCCTCTCTTGTGGGACTCGGGGGAGGTGCCTGAACCAGGTTTTAGACCTGAAGGGGAAGGCTCTCAGCCACCAGCAGCCAGTGGCAAGGGATTGCCTGTCCCCAGCCCAGGTTTGGGAAGGGAGGGACCCAAAGGAGGAGGTCCCCATCCAGCAAGGAGTGTGACCCGAGCTAAGGGTCTGCTCACTGGGTTAGCCCCACCAGCAACACTCCCTAGGAGGTCTCTTCAGGTACTCCAGCCCAAGAAAGTATGGTCCCCCACTTTCCAGTGGAATAGGGTGGACTCCCAAGTCAGGGAGAAGCCAAAAGGCAGAAGTCCCCAACCAGCAGCCATAAGCTGCGAGGGACTTGAAGTTGGAATCAGTCCAGCCACATCACAGGGAGCAGCCTGTGGCAGCCCAAACTGGGATTAGGCTTGCCGCCTGGAGACGGGCGGCGCTTGTATATAGCTTTGTTCAAGTAATGTGTGTAAAGGATTAAAGTTACAATGTGTTAATTTTAATTTTATTTTGCAATTCAGCAGTGCTAATTATTAGTGTATAAGTTTTAAGTATGGAACCGTTCCTATGTGAGTCGAGGTTGCGGGTCCTGATCACACTCCCCCGAGCCAGTGGACCTGGCTAGATGTTTTTTTTTAGTCTTTTTCAGAGTTCCGGAAGAGAGGTGTTTTTGGGTGATTCGGGAAAGGAAGCACCCCTAGCCCACGAAGGAAGTGGTCTGCAGGAGGCAGATGCCTACAACATTTAAACTGTTATTGGAAATTCGATTAAGATTAAGAGTTTACAAAAAGCTTGTTAATTATTTTATATTTTTGTATTATATATTGGTCCCAACTCCAAAGGAGATAATGTGTGAATTTAGTTCCTAACTGTAAGATTGTACTACTTGTTTGGAGTTAATTGGAACAAACTGCATATGCCTATAAGAACATAAGAACATAAGAAATAGGAGCAGGAGTAGGCCAATCGGCCCCTCGAGCCTTCTCCGCCATTCAATAAGATCATGGCTGATCTGATCCTAACCGCCAATCTACTATCACAGAACTATCTCCTGAATCTAACAGAATTAGACACACAAAATAGGAGCAGGATCAGGGTACACGGCCCCTGGGCCTGCTCCGCTACCCACAGGGCCATGACCGATCCGAACCTAGACTCATGTCCAAATTCCTGCCCGCTCCCCGTAACCCTTAATTCCCTTTACTTCTAGGAAACTGTCTATTTCTGTTTTAAATTTATGTAATGATGTAGCTTCTACAGCTTTTTGGGGCAGCATATTCCATGGACCTACCACCCTCTGAGTGAAGTAGTTCCTCCTCATATCAGTTTTGAAAGAGCAGACCCTTATTCTAAGACTATGCCCCCTAGTTCTAGTTTCACCCATCATCGGGAACACCCTCCCCGCATCCACCCGATCCAACCCCTTCACAATCTTATATGTTTCAATAAGATCGCCTCTCATTCTTCTGAACTCCAATGAGTAGAGTCCCAATCTACTCAACCTCTCCTCATATGTCCATCCCCTCATCCCCGGGATTAACCGAGTGAACCTTCTTTGTACTGACTCGAGAGCAAGTATGTCCTTTCTTAAGTATGGACACCAAAACTTTATGCAGTATTCCAGGTGCGGTCTCACCAATACCTTGTACAACTGAAGCAATACCTCCCTATTTTTATATTCTATCTCCCTTGCAATGAAAGCCAACATTCCATTAGCCTTCTTAATCACTTGCTGCACCTGCATACTAACCTTTTGAGTTTCGTGCACCAGGACCCCCAGATCCCTTTGTACTTCAGTGCTTTCCAGTTTCTTGCCATTAAGATAATAACTTGCTCTACGATTTTTCCTGCCAAAGTGGATAACCTCACACTTTCCAGTATTGTATTCCATCTGCCAAATCTCTGCCCACTTACTTAGCCTGTCGATGTCCCCTTGCAGGTTTTTTATGTCCTCCTCACTCACTACTTTCCCTCCCATCTTAGTATCATCAGCAAACTTTGATATGTTACATTCGGTCCCCTCCTCCAAACTGTTAATATAGATTGTAAAGAGTTGGGGACCCAGCACTGACCCCTGCGGAACACCACTAGTTACTGATTGCCAGTCTGAGAGTGAACCATTTATCCCAACTCTCTGCCTTCTGTTAGATAGCCAATCCTCTATCCATGCCAGAATATTACCCCCAATCCCGTGATTTTTTATCTTAAGCAATAATCTTTTGTGTGGCACCTTGTCAAATGCCTTTTGGAAGTCTAAATACACTACGTCTACTGGTTCCCCTTTATCCACCCTATATGTTACTTCCTCAAAGAACTCCAGCAAATTTGTCAAACATGACTTCCCCTTGATAAAACCATGCTGACTTTGTCCTATTAAATTATGATTATCCAAATGTCCTGTTACTGTCTCCTTAATAATGGACTCCAAAATTTTACCTACCACAGATGTTAGGCTAACCGGTCTATAGTTTCCAGCCTTCTGTCTACTGCCCTTTTTAAATAAGGGTGTTACATTAGCAGTTTTCCAGTCTGCCGGGACCTTTGCCAAGTCCAGGGAGTTTTGGAAAATTATTACCAATGCATCCACAATCCCTACCGCCACTTCCCTCAAGACCCTAGGATGTAAGCCATCAGGTCCAGGTGATTTATCCGTCTTGAGTCCCATTGTTTTACTGAGTACCACTTCCTTAGTGATTTTGATCATGTTTAGCTATGAATTGTTGTGTTTGCAGATTGTGTAAATTTGAAATACATTCATGGCTGAAGAATAGTGCCATTTAATAAAGTGTCAGGCAATTGCATTTTAATAAAAAAAGGGGGAAGCTGGTTTCCTTCTATTTATATTTTTAACAGATATGTTTTGGCTTGGTGGTAACCCCATTGAAGATGTTGTATCATGTTTAAAACTATGTCACAAGTGGTGCAGGGGCTTTGGAACCCCTCCATGCTTGAATTATTGTGAATACAAGTGATGCAGAGGCATTGGACCCCTCTGTGCTTGAATTATTGTGAATACAAGTTGTGCAGGGGCATTGGACCCCCTCCTTGCTTGAATTGTTGTGAATGCAAGTGGTGCAGGGGCATTGGTCCCCTCCGTGTATTGATTATTTAACTAATCTAGTTTTTCTTTTGATAGATGCCTACCGTGTCCTGTGATTCTCTCTGGGTAGGGGAGATGGAGGTATTGGGGGATCAAAGATAGACCTAGATAAGTATAAGGGAACGTTGTTTGTCAGGGGTCAGAAATTATTGCTCACCTTTGGACAGGATACTACAAGCAAGTTTTAGTATCCGATGGGGGACTGTAGGGTTTCGCAAGAATTTCAAAAATCTCTACAGCTCCAAAGACTATTTTTTGATTAAAGAAAAACCTGGCTAGAATATACCTTTAAAAATCCAGGGATCAAAATGGCCATCAGACCTCGTGGCAGAAGACAAAAGACAGTCTGCCTGTATCTCTTCAAGCACGGGCTGATAAAAAGGACTTGAAATCACCAGCCTGTGTGAATGCATGAAGTACATAAAACTGTCAATCAATTGCAGTTTAGGCAGTTTCACCACAGGACAATGGATTTTTGTTTACTCAAAGGCTTAAACACTTAAAGCTGTCAATCAATTGCGGTTGGGCGTGACCGCAGGACAATCGGATGTTTACACTAACCTCCAAGGACTGTTTACCCAGCAATTAAGGAAACAGACAGGTTTTTTTCAAACTGAGACAGCTTTATTCAAACCCATCACAATGAATGGGGACAGATCGATTCCCTTTTGTATAGCCCAGATGCATCAGGATTTGGGTGCGAAGATTTTGGCTCCAAATGGGGTATAAAGATAGCTTCTCAGGACGCCATCTCTCTCTCTCTGCCGCCTCACCTCCATACTCTGCCAACAGAAGAACAGCTCAACAAGCCCACCCAAAGGAGTGGAATACCAGCCGTTACTTTTAAACACTGGGGTATCTCCATTTCAGGGTGGTGAAGACTACAGACCGCAGGGGCACGGAGCAGGCATTTCACTAGTGAGCATAAATTTTCTGACCCATTACAAGGCAACTTAGATAGGAATTTAGGGGTGGGAATTAAGGGGAATTTTGTTAAATTGTAATTTTAGTCAATTTTCCCTCGTTGTGTTCGTTTTCTCCTCCCCTATTTAAGTATAAGAGTGTTGTACTAAGCAAAAGAGAGCTGTAGTAGACATAAGTGTACTGTGAGAAGTAAAAGTGCTGTACTTAAGTAAAGGAGAGTTGTACTGAGCAAAAGAGTGCTGCAGTAGACTAAAAGTGCTGTATTTAAGTAAAATAGAGTTGTACTGAGCAAAAGAGTGCTGTAGTAGACAAAAGTGTACTGTGTTAAGTATAAGTGCTGTATTAAGCATAGGTGTGTTGTATTGATTATTTTCAAGTTATTTCTTTTTGTTTCAATAAATACTGGCCTGTTTTGCACCCACCCATGAGTCTCGTTTTGTCTACATCGCTACTGAATAAGTCCGGCGGTCAGAACCAGGAAAGGGGAGCGATTCCAAACCGCACGAGGCTCTGGAACAGCTCAGATACTTCTGACTGGCCAGAGGCAATAACCCCAGTTATAGCCCTATCCCCATTAATTCCTACAGGATGTAGGGCTATGTGGAATTGTACTCATGAGGTCATTAAAGGGCTTCCTGCACTGGATCCATGACCTGAATATCACACTCCTGCTGCTCACTTCTTCCGCGATCTCTAGCCATACCTTCTTTGTCTGGACAGCTGGCCTCTCCCTCCCATCAGCAGGGAAGAGGACATCCCTGCAGGCCCTGACTCCTTGGAGCAGGAGTTCTAGGGAGGCATCACTGAATCTCGGGGCAGCTATTTAGCACTGAGTCTGCATTTTTGATTATCGAGCAATATAAATTTAGTTTCCAACAAGCAACTTACTATTGACACAATCCACTCTCTTCCCCAACAACCTCTCTTCCACCTCCCACCAACCTTCAGCTGTCAGCTGTGCATTGCTCCTTTAAATATCTCAGCTGAAGTCCAGTCACCCGTGACATCATCGGACCCACTCCAATTAATTGGGTGGGAAACCGGATGTCTGATTCAATTGCAGTGGCTTCATTACACTGACAATCCATGCACCCCCGCACCCATCCCGACGGCAAGGTAAAAATTCAGCCTTATATCCTTGCATCATTCCATCAAGTATCAAGTTGAACTCATGTTGGGTTTTGTGACTATGAACTCTTGACTTCTTATAGAGAGTACACAGCTTTTACATGTACATGTATGATGCAGCCACCTTACACAAATCAGCTTCAGACAGGGGCTTTCTAAAGCTATTAAGAATTAGTTAGCACTAAATGTTGTAAAGTTACCAATTTGTTTTCATGTAGGTCGTGTGTAAAGTGAAGAGTTTTCTGCCTTTCACATTATTGCTAACAATGATCATTATTTTAATGATTGGGCACGATTCTAGATTCCATGTTAGATTTTAAGGAGCAAATCAACTAAATGTAACCATTTCTAGCAGAATTGCCTGTTTCCATCGTATTAGATCCTGTCAATCTGACAAATCTGCTGCCTTAACACTTAACACATTAATTATTCCTCTGTTTGGTTTTGCACGTGGTGTGGTCAGAAACAACTATATCACTATTAATGCAGCTGACAGAGCTTACAACTGAGCTTCAAAAAATTGCACTCAAGACAAAATTGTTCAGTTATCATCATTGTATTACATATGAAAAATTAAGGTTGCTACTGCCTGGGGGCAGGAGGGAATTCCACATAGAAAGCCAGATTTTAAATGTTTCAATAATTTAGCACCATCAGCCCTTAGGAATACATTGCATGATTTGTTCCGAACATTACATGCCGCTTGGAACAGATCCTTATAGAAGATGATTGTATCATGGGCTTGACCAATTTTGATAAATGTGGTGTTCTTTTGCTCCTTCCTTTGGAATTGTATTCCTTTTGGAATAATTTATCTTCCTTTACTTCAATCTTTTAGGAGAATCCCCACTATTCTCTTTTAATCAAGCATAAATCCAATACCTGGTGATGTTTTAACCATTCATTTTCTTGTCTTATATCATTGGTGATATCTGTCCCTTTGTATAACTGTATAATGGGAGACAGTAACATGGGAAATATCTTTCTTTTGGTTTTAAAAAACACTACTTGGAAATTAGAAACATGAAGAAACCACTTTAGAATAACTTAGGCATCTTTGTCTCTTCTATACTGAAGGTTACAAATCATGCAAGGGTTCATCTCTAATCTTCATGTGTGAGGCTAAACACTGAGCATCAACATAAAATGCTGAAGATATTCAGCAGGTCAGGCAGCATCTGGGAAGAGAGAAACAGAGTTAACGTTTCAGGTCGATGACCTTTTGTCATCGACAAAATGTCATCGGCCTGAAACGTTAACTTTGTTTCTCTCTTCACAGATGCTGCCTGACCTGCTGAGTATCTCCAGCATTTTCTGTTTTTATTTCAGATTTCCAGCATCTGCAGTATTTTCTTTTTTTATTGAGCATCAACAGGCTATTGAACCTCTGTTCTGTCATCTCATTTCACTTTCAGCTGAGGACACTGTTTAACAATCGAGGGTGGGAAGCCTGGCTGACAATTTGTCCCCTTTCCAGCCCACGCACACTCATGCCAACTACCACTGCTCCAACTCGGATCAGTGAACTCAATCTTGACCAGGGATGGACCAGGAACCTTCCTGCTCTGTAAGTGTCACTAACACACCAGGCAGTACATTAGCTATTGAACTATTGTAGGAGGCGACTGAACCTTTCTTGAGCAACTATAATGAACCTTTTTCATATGACACAGTACTCTTCAGAGATTTTTTCCCATTGAATTAGCATTAGAAAGATACTAATCACAGCTGAAATATAAATAACAGGTACAGAGCAAATTAGTTAAAATTCTAAATTATTCATCTTTGGTGATGATTTAATGATCAAATTAAAATGGAACAGCAGCTTCAATACTTTCTATCCTCCCCCCATCACTACCATTTGTCATAGTAAGATATACCCATTACATTTCCTAGGAGATCCCTAATGGCTCAGATCATAAATGCTGTGGCACTGAACCATTCGGACTAGAAATATTCCAGGTTCAATTCAAGATAGTTGACCTCAGCTAGAGTGTCAGTAGTAGCATTACATGAGCTAAGCCCAGTAGGGTTAAAATCAGCCAAAAGTCTTACCCCTGATTGCTGTTCGGTGGCCTCTGATGGAAAAATCCCACATGCACCATTCAGGTGAAGATTGGATCAGCTCAGTTGTGATGCTCCTGGTGGTAAATAGTCTGCTGCATTCAGGAACATGAAAAAAATGACAACTACAAAAGTGCCATGAAACTATAACGCTTTCAGAAGAGAAGGGGAAAAAGAAAACAGAAGTATTAAATTAAGGAGCTTTAGTTAGTTCTCTACTCTGTGTTGATTTGCGCTCTACTCAGAGCTCCGGCACAGCAAGAGAGACCCAGGTGGGCAGAGGAAGTGCTTCAAGGACACCCTCAAAGCCTCCTTGAAAAAGTGTAACATCCGCACTGATACCTGGGAATCCCTGGCCCAAGACTGCACAAAGTGGAGGAGAAGCATTCGGGAAGGCGCCGAGCACCTCAAGTCTCTTCGCCGGGAGAAAGCGGAAGCCAAGCGCAGGCAGCGCAAGGAGTGAAAGTCAACCCAAGCACCCAACCCACCCGTTCCTTCAATCACCGTCTGCCCCACCTGTGACAGAGACTGTAGGTCCCGCATTGGACTAATCAGTCACCTGCAAACTCATTTTTAATGTGGAAGCAAGTCATCCTCGGTTCCGAGGGACTGCCTAAGAAGGAGAAGAAGAGCTGATTTGGTATAGGTGATTATTTTAACATTTCTCAATGCTTAATAATCTACCAGTTGTTTAGACAATTTTAATCAGATTTATTTTTAACAAAATGGCATATTGTAGATTATTTGCTTTACCTCAGAGCTCTCAAATATCAAAATTGGGTAATTTGCAATTAATGCACATAGTCTTATAGACCAAATTCTGTTTTAAAAAATTACATGTAATATCCCATACTTATTTTTTAAAATGTAAGATTTTGTTTTCAAAAAGAAAATCTGAGGTCAACTACATCTTCTAATGGTAATAATGTCATAAAATCAATGTAATTTGATCAACTTCATTAACTTTACACATCCTCGAATCAAAATGGTTTTTAAATATGTTTCATACCCTTGAATCTAATAGTCTTGTTACCGTAACTTGAGAATATGTTCTTATCCATAATCCCCAAGAAGAACAATGTTTATCTTAAGATCTAGTAATACTAATACGCTACCTTCTCTATACTATGGTAAATCTGATGTCAGAGGATCTCTTAATGTCCAGTGAAGAAAACTTAACCAACAAAATCTACCCTGTCAGGGCTTAATATCCTTTTATTGGTCAGTTAGTTTGTCCATCCATCTTATGTAATGGCAGCCAGCTTGTTGCATGATGTACATAAGCTGATTTTATATGCTTTGCACTTTGTTCTTGCCATAGCCTTTAACTACTTGGATTATCTTAACTCTCATTCCTTCACTGCAAAACCAACAGTACATGAAAGTCAACACTTAATTATCTACCCTATAGTAAGATATAAGGAACATCCTAGGGCAAAGCCATCATAGATTACTAATTACCACACTATTACAGAACAATTCAGCACTGATACTTATCAGGGTGCAGTAAATTGTCATGTATTACAAATTACAGAGCTTGAGCAGGCCACAGGATAAGCAGTTGAATGACTAGCGCTAATGTTGCAACTTGATGTCATGAAAGAAGAGTGCCTTTTGCTCACAATATTATATTATTTCTAGTTCATTAATATAACAACTGTAGGATTTCGCAATAATTTCAAAATTTCCTACAGTTCTGAAGATTAATTTTTGATTAAAGAATACCTGGGTAATATACCTTTAAAAAATCCAGGGGATCAAAATAGCCATCAGACCACATGGCAGAAGATAAAGGACTTGAAAGAGCAGCCTGGGTCTGTGGAAAAGGTTCAATGGAGCAGTCAGATCTGCCAATCAAAGGGGAGTTCCCCTCCCTGCCGCAGACAATCGATGTGTTTACAGAAACTGCTACTTTGTGTACACAAAGGATTATCCATTTTAGACTGCGGTTTTGGGTGACCACAAGGACAATTACTTTCTGTTTACAATACCTTCATGGCTGTTTACTCAAAGCAATCAAGGACCTGCTTTTTTTTTCACCAAGGCAGTTTCATTCAAACCCAACATGATGAATGGGAATACATTCAAAGCCCATTCACAGACAACGAGGACACATTTAAACTGAACAGGAACAATTTAAACGAATGGGTAATTTATCCAAACCCATCCTAGACAATGGGGTAGCTTGGATCCCTTTTGTTTTAGCCCAGATACATCCGGATCTGGGCTGGAACATTTCGGCCCCAAATGGGGTATAAAAAATAGCTTCTCAGAAGCCATCTCTCTCTCTGGCCTCGCCTCTGTTCCCTCTACAATGTGGGAGTCTGCCTGAAGAAGTGGAACACCAGCAGTTTACTTTTAAAATACTGGGGTGTTTTTACTTCGGGGCAGTGAAGATCATAGATCGCAGGACACGGAGAGGGCATTTTCATTTGTGAGCATATATTTTTCTGGCCCCTTTACAAGGCAACTTTGGATAGGTATAGGGGTGGGGATTAAGTGGGAATTTTGTTAGAACTGTGATTTTAGTCGATTTTCCCTCGTTGTGTCCGTTTCTCCTCCCCTATTTAAGTAAGATAGTGTTGCACTAGCAGAAAAGTGCTATAGTGAACACTGAGTTCTGTATTGAAACTGTATTAAAAGGGGTGTTGCACCAAGCAGAGAAGTGCTGTGGTGAACACTGTGTAGCTGTTTTTAAAGTACTGTGTTTAAAACTGTATTAAAACGGGTGCTGCACCAAGCAGAGAAGTGCTGTGGTGAACACTGTGTAGCTGTTTTTAAAGTACTGTATTTAAAACTGTATTAAAAGGGGTGTTGCACCTAGCAGAGAAGTGCTGTGGTGTACACTGTGTAGCTGTTTTTAAAGTACTGTATTTAAAGGAGTGTTGCACTGAGCAAGGAGCGCTCTAGTGGACACTGAGTGTACTGCATTAAGCAAAAGTGCTGTACCAGGCATAAGTGCTGTATCGATTACATTTTAAGTTGTTTCTTTCTTTTGTTTCAATAAATACTGGTCTGTTTTGCACCCAAACCATGAGTCTCAGCGTTTTTCTGTCCACATCGCTACTGAATAAGTCCGGCGGTCAGAACCAGGAATAGGGGAGCGCTTCAAAACCGCATGGGGGTCACTGGAGCAGCTCAGAGGCTTCTGACAGCTCAGAGACAAATAACCCCAACCTCGCTAGTGTTAATTCCTACACAACAAAATAATGAACACACGTCATTTTGTCTGAAAATTTAAAAACAAATAAGTTTAATTGATGTAGTTAGAACCATAAGGGCGAGAAATTCAGTGCATTTGTGTCGCTCTTTAGCACCCCCAGCGACTGATTCAGGAGGCGGGAACAGAGAGGCAGAAGGCTCGCTGGGTGCTAACTAAAGGGGAGGTGGTGGGTGGGAAAATAAAATATTCAACTGATTTACTTGTCACGGCCCATTGCGTCTTTGAACACGGGGTCCATGCATGATCTGGCAGCCTGGCACTCCTCTTGAGTGCCGGGCTACAGGCACACCACCCTGCTCCCCAGTGGTTCAGCTTGGGCCCCGAGGAGTTGGGGCTTGGAACTTCACCTTTATTGAGGGAAAGAGCCCTTCTATGCGGCAGTGCTACGTGGCTCAGTGCGTAGCGCTGCAGAACGTACCACCCAGATATTCGGAGTTAGCACTCTAAGAAGGAAGTAGAGTGCTTGAATCAATGCTCCACCTCCCTCTTGGGGCGCTAAAACTGAACTTACTGATCGCCGGCGCTATTTTTCACCGGGCGGTACATTAACCACCCAGGCGATGTTAGCGACCCAAAATGGTCGCTAACAAACTTTTCTCCCTAAATATTTAAACACAAAGGGAAGCCATTTGGCTCATCGTGGCTGTGGCAGCTCCTTGCTGGAGCAATCCAAAACTAATCCCATTGCCCTAAACTATCTCCATAGCCCTGTATCTCCCTCTGCTTCAAATAGTTATAAAACTTTCTCTTAAAAGTCACAATGAGATGTGACACTCTCTGTGGCAACGCATTTTATGCTCCAACAACTCTGCAAAATGTAATTTCTTTTCAGCTCTCATATCATTCTCTTTGTAATTAATGACTCCTTATCATTGGCTCACCAACCAGAGGAAACCGTCTCTCCCTATTTGCTATATTAAAATCCTTCCTTCTTTTGAAAACCTTTATTCAATCTTTCCAAGTCATCTTTGCTTCAATGGAAATAGTCCTAATATTTCAAGTCTCTATTCCTAATTCCTAATTAAGTTCCCTTTTCAAGATAACATCCTGGTAAACCTATGGTGTATGTTCTCTGTAATAGCCTTTCCGTAATCTTCTTCTTCTTAGGCAGTCCCTTGGAACCGAGGATGACTTGCTTCCGCATAAAAAATGAGTTCTCAGGTGACTGATGAGTCCAATGCGGGACCTACAGTCTCTGCCACAGGTGGGGCAAACGGTGGTTGAAGGGGCGGGTGGGTGGGGTGCTTGGGTTGACGTGCGCTCCTTGCGCTGCTTGTGTTTGGCTTCCACTTGCTCCCAGCGAAGAGACTCGAGGTGTTCGGCGCCTTCCCGTATGCTTCTCCTCCACTTTGTGCGGTCTTGGGCCAGGGATTCCCAGGTATCGGTGGGGATGTTACACTTTTTCAAGGAGGCTTTGAGGGTGTCCTTGAAGTGTTTCCTCTGCCCACCTGGGGCTTTCTTGCCGTGCCGGAGCTCCGAGTAGAGCGCTTGTTTTGGGAGTCTCGTGTCGGGCATGTGGACAATGTGACCCGTCCATTGGAGCTGATCGAGCGTGGTCAAAGCATTGATGCTGGGGATGTTGGCCTGAGGGAGAACACTGACATTGGTGCGCCTATCCTGCCAATTGATTTGCAGGATCTTGCAGAGGCAGCATTGGTGTTACCTCTCCAGTGCTTTGAGGTGCCTGCTGTATATGGTCCATGTCTCTGAGGCATACAGCAGGGCGGGTATCACTACTGCTCTGTAGACCATGAGCTTAGTGCCGGGCTTGAGGTCCTGGTCTCCAAACACTCTCTTTCTCAGGTGACCGAAGGCTGCACTGGCACACTGAACGCGGTGTTGGACTTTGTCATCAACATCTGCCCTTGTTGACAGTAGGCTCCTGAGGTATGGAAAGTGGTCCACGTTGTCCAAGGCCTTGTCATGGATTTTGATAATCAGGGTGGCAGTACTGTGTGGCGGGGGCAGGTTGGTAGAGGACCTTTGTCTTTTGGATGTTTAGTGCAAGGCCCATGCTCTCGTACGCTTCGGTGAAGGTATTGATGATGGTTTGGAGTTCGACCTCCGAGTAAGCGCAGACGCAAGCATTGGCTGCATACTGTAATTCAATGACAGAGCATGGGACGACATTGGATCTGGACTGGAGGTGACGGAGGTTCAACAGTTCCCTGTATGTTCTGAAAATTAGCTCCACTCCAGTGGGGAGCTTACTGAGGGTGAGATGGCGCATTGCAGCAAGGAAGATCAAGAAGAGCCTTGGTGCGATGACACAGCCTTGCTTGACCCCAGTTCGTACGTGAATTGGGTCTGTGGTGGAACCGTTGGTCAGGATCATGGCTTGCATGTCGTCGTGAAGCAGGCAGAGGGTGGTGACAAACTTTTGAGGGCAGCCGAATTTGAGGAGGACATAATGGGGTGTCCAATACTGCACGTAATTCTCTAACTGTGAACAAACCAATGTTTTGTACAATTCAGCATCACTTATTTATTATTGTATTCTATGTCCCTATTTATAAAACCCAAAATACTTTTGGCATTTTTATGGTCTATCTAGCTGCATTTGCACTTTCAGGGAGGTATGTATTTGAACCCTACTGGGGAGAAATTCCCCTAGAGGGCTGTTTGGGGTGCTTAGTGAAAAATGTTTGGAAAGTTAGTGCCAGACCAGGCGCTAACCTTTTCAAACATTTGTTAAATTCCCTCTTTTTGCTCCAAGAGGGGAGTGGAACGCTATATCAAGTGCTCCACCTGCCTCTTGGTGCACAAGAGGCGGGGAATGTCCCGATCCGGGGTGATGTGCTCAGCAGTGCCACACGTGGCCAAGCGTGGCGCTGCCGCATTGTAGGGGCTCTTCCCTGCTTTAAAGGGAAGGGCCCCACGCTGCAAGCTCTGCAGGTTTCATTGTAGATTTCTGGGTCACTGGGGAACGGGAGTTCTGTGCGATCAGCCTGGCACTCATGCAGATTGCCAGGCTGAGCGATCGCAGCACGGACGCTGCAACCATTGGCCGAAAATACTTTTATTTTAAGAATCGCCTTTTTTTTTGGCCGGCCGCCCACTGTGCCATTAAGTTGTGCCCCGCGCGCTGTCGGTCTCAGTGTTCACAACCCCTACAGCAGTCAGTAACATCGCCCGGTGCTGCTGCAGGGCACGAGTGTGAATTTTTCTTCCAAGGCACTACCAGGGCGCTGCACCCGGAGATGAGGTCATGGGCCCCGATTTTCCCGAAGGTGCAGGGAATTGTCGGGTTCCCCGAATGTCGGGTTCCGACCCGAATCTAAATGGGTCAGCCAGCTGCACGCAATTTTCCCTCAAGTGGCCAATTTATTTCCAGCGTGTGGGCACCCTTGCTAATTGTCCATTTCCAGTCAGAAATCCCCACAGTATGATGTCATCATTCATGGTGCTTTTAAAGTGTCCAGCAAGCTTTTCAACCTCTGTAGGCTTTCCAACCAGTCTTGCAGAATGGCAGAGGAGCCTGCACCAACTGCTGCCAGTGGCAGAGGCCGAGCTGCCGCCAAATTTGACGAGACGTCACTCCAGAAATTGGTGGATGGGGTAAGGGCCCACAGGGAGGTCCTCTTCCCTAGCTCAGGGAGGAAGAGGCCTCCCAAAGAGACCAGGGCTGCAGAGGTCAACTCTCAGGGAGTCACCCGATGGACCTGGATACAGTGCAGGAAGCGCTTCCATGACCTTCACCTTACAGGAAAAGTAAGTATGAAGTTTCCATCACCCTGAACCTGATCCCCATTGCCTTTCCCCAACAGCACTCAGCTTCATCAATCTCTTCCTCCACATCCCACTTCACAGTCACATCCATGCAACCTTACCCATTCCCTATCTCTCTATGCTCACCTTCACATAACTATTCCACCATGCAGCCCTCACATTGCCTCTCACTCTGATGCTTGGAACACAACTGACAACACACAGGGAGGGCCCTTGGTCTTGCAGCCTCGCACCATCTTTGTCTCCTTCTAAGTATCTATGCTATGCAATCTCTACACTCACTCCTGCAATCTCACTCAAACTCCACTTGTCTCCCTCATTGCAGGAAATGAGAGCTCACAATAGGAGAGAGCGTGTGAGGACTGGAGGAGGACCACCTGAGCCCCTGGGAGGAAGCTGTGATGGAGATTGCTGGGGCTGACGTGCCTGTGGAAGCTGGGGCAGGAGAGACCGGAGCAAGCCCGCAAGCTGGTGACAGAATAGTTTCCCATCTCTCTCATTGACATAGCATGAGTCGCTGATATGATTCTGAAGCTACATCATTTGGACTTATGAGCATATGCCAAATCCAATGTGCAAGTCGCCTTGGCATCACACCTCTAACTCTTTCCTTTACTCCCCCACAGGACCATCCAGAGCCCCCGTCGCCACTGCCGAGGAGGAAGAGGCTTTGCAGCCAGACTCCTCAGAGGAAGCTCCAGCCTCTGAGGGCGCAGCTTCAGCAGAAGTAAGGGTACCCAGCACCAGTGCAGACACTCACACCTCGGGGGGGCCTTCGGGACATAGAGTAGTGTTGCCACCTGATGTTTCACAGCTCACAAGTGAGCATCAGCAGATTGTGGAGACAGGGGCAGCAGTGGAGAGTCCTCGTCGGAGGGCGCAGGCCTCTGCCAGCTCAGCTCAGCTGCATGACGACCCTATGCCTCTGGGTCCATCCACTAGAGAGGAGGTGATGGATCTCCATGCACAGATGCAGGAGTCTCTGGCAGGTTTTGTCTCCAGGGTCGCTGCGAGTGTGGAGCGAATGGAGGTGTCCATCGCGAACATGAGCAGAGCCTTATTGGAGTCATTGGCGCATGAAAGCATCACCACGGAAAGGATGGCTACCTCCATGGAAAGGCTGGCTACCGCCGAGGAGAGGAGGGTTGCAGCCGAGGAGAGGAGGGCTGTGGCCAAGGAGAGGAGAGCTGTGGCTGAGGACAGGAGGGCTGCGGCCATGGAGGAGCTTGGTCGCCAGGGTATTGAAAACATGGTGAGTGCTCAGAATAGAATGACATCTCTTGAGGAGCGATGGGCATCTATTGAGCACGGAAACCAGACCTTCATGGAAGTCCCTCTGAGCAGGACTTCCAGTGCAGGGACGGGTCCCCATGGCCCCCCCTGATGTGTAGCAAGGTGCTCGCCAGCCACTTGCAGGCACTGAGGGGGAGCTGACCCATGAGAGGGAGGTTGCTGGCAGACCTCAAGGAAGTGGGGGCTCCTCTCCACGTGCTCTCACTTCCATGCCACTTCAGAGCCCTCGGTCAGAGCCCCGCCGGAGTCCACACCCAAGTGAGATAGGAGTCTCAACCCCTGCACAGCCGCAGGAGCAGCAGACTGCTAGCAAGCCCTCACAGGCTCGCCACCCCAGAGGACGCCTGCCAAAGGTGTCGAGACAGGAGCAGCAGCAAAGTGAGCAAGGGGCTCCACATCTGCTGAAGCCACAGGGGTAGCCCTACGTAGAAGCATGCGTAAGAGAAAAATAAAGCACCCCTAATCACAAGGGTAGTCACTTGGGTGAGAAGCCTTGTATATAGTTTTAATGCCATCACTTTGTTGTACATAAAAAATCTGGTGGCAACTGCTGGAATTGTGGCGTCTGTCATTTGGCAAATGGGGATTTCACATTGAGGCCTTAGGATTACTTGCAGATGTCAGCAAGCTGGTCTATTAGGTAGAAATGCGCAGGGATGGGCCACTGTCCATGGTCAGTTAAGAAGCAGCGAGGCAACAGTGTTTGAGGTACCAGGCTACGCTAATCTGCCCAGGATGAGTGCGTTCCTTGCATTCCGCCCAGCAATATTCTCGCGCACTGGTGCCACTGGTTGACGGGCATCTGCAGGATGCTCGTTTCCGTCCTCCTCCTCCTGCTGCTCCTCCTCCTCCTCCTCCTCCTCAGCATCATCCTCATCCGAGGCGGCTCTGTGAGGAGCCTCTTGGTCCTGCGGAATTGGCATGCCACGACGCTGTGCCATGTTGTCAAGCACACAGCATACCACAACAATTTTGGAGACCCTGGCTGATGAGTACTGTAGGGCTCCACCTGATCTATCGAGGCATCTGAAGCGCATCTTTAGCAATCCGATGGCTTGCTCAATAATGCATCTGGTGGAAATGTGGCTGGAGTTGTAGCGCTCTTCAGTTTCGTTGGCTGGTCTCACCGGCATCATTAGCCAACTCCGCAGGGGATATCCCTTGTCTCCAAGTAGCCATCCCTGAAGTTCGTTTGGTGGACTGAATAGCAGAGGCACAGTAGACTGGCGCTGTATGAGGGAGTCATGGCAGCTGCCAGGGTACTTGGCATGAACATGCAAAATCTCCTTCTTGTGGGCACACACCAGCTGAACGTTAAGGGAGTGGAAGCCCTTGCGGTTGACAAAAACTCCTGGATTGTGATGGGGTGCCCTAAGGGCCACATGTGTGCAGTCAATGACACCCTGCACCCTTGGAAAGCCTGCCAGCTGAGCTAATTCACGTGCTTGCGTCCTCACACTTGCGCGATCCCAGGTGAAATGGATGTGATTGTGTGCGAGGGCAAAGAGGCCATCAGTGACCTGTTTGATGCAAGTGTGTGCGGCCGCCTGGGAGATGCCGCTGATGTCTGCTGCTGATCCCTGGAAGGAGCCTGATGCATAAAAGTTGAGTGCGGTGGTGACTTTGATTGCCACTGGTAAGGAATGTCGACCTGGTGCTCTTGGCTCCAGGTCTTGCTGCAGCATTGCGCAGATGTCAGTCACTACCTCTCGCGAAAGTCGGAGCCACCTTTGGCACTGCTGCTCAGTCATGTTGAGGTAGCTCACCCTGTGTGTGTAGACCCTGTTTGGGAGGTATTTCCTGCGCCGACGGCCTTCCATGCGCTGGCCCCTTCTGGCCTGAGCTGCCTCAGGTGGCTGAGCCCGTAGCCTGTCGCTCCTGCTGGTGCTGCTGTTGCTGCTGGTGCTGCTGTTGTTGCTGGATCTCTGCAGCCTCCTCTGCTGTTGCAGATCCTCTAATGCCAAGAAGGGAAGGAACAAAAGGCCTCCCATGCTTCTGGCAGATGCCTCCGTTGAGGAAGCGCTGAGTGAGGGTGGTGAGAGGGGCTTCCCAGGAGCTCGCACTGGAGAAGTGTGTGAGGCTCCAACCTTCCACAGCTGTGCCTAAGCCTTCAACAAGTTGCCCCAAGCCTTCAGCAACAAGGTCCTGCAGCCTACAAATCTCTTCAGTCCTGATTGACCTGCAGCTGAAAGCAAGCAAGCCAACATTGTTCACGCCAGGTTTCATCAGCGGTGTTCCCACCAGGTGGGTTTTACGTGGGGAAAGGCTGAAAATTCCAAGGGACCCTAAAAATAGGATTAAACATGCAAATTATTGATCGTTAGGCTCCCGCCGACCATTTCCGCCTGCTGCGGGCGGGACTGATTCGGGTCGCACTGAAACATGGGGGCGAAGGTCGGGCGGGGCGGGGAATCGGGCGGGGGGCGCTGCGACCCCCTATTTCTGCGATTTTCAGCCCTCGCCCGCCTGAAACCCCACCCGACGGCTCCAGGAAATTCGGGGCCTTGATCTCCGTGCGCAGAAATTCGGGACGATACCCGATAGCGCCGCCACTAACCTCCTGCGGAATTTAGCAGGCGGTGCCGTTATCGCCTCAGTGGGGCGCAAAGCTATTTGCGCCCCGTTAGCACCTCCCACCGGAGGCACAAACGAGGGGAATTTTGCCCCCCAGGTCTCTCTGTTCATCCACAATGTTTTTCCATCTATCTATCTATCTATATTTATATTATCTATATATATAAAATCGGTACTTCTGTCTGTTTGTCATTCTGTCTGTCATCGCGTGTGCGTCTGTCGGGTATGCGCTCAAAAGTTACAGGGCGTACCTACGCGCGCATTACCTCCAAAGAAAGCTTACGCTTCCGAGACGGTTTTAAGCGTATTTACGTTTCGGCCGGGCTAAAATCGCGCCCGCGGTATCCGAAAAACCTTAACTTTCCGCTCATTACCATCTCATTATCCGCTCATTAGCGACAGAGTGACCTCGAGCTCGACCAATCGTACGCCGGGTTGCTGGCGTGTGCCGCCGGGCCAATCGGTGCGTGTGTGGCCGGGCCTTATCATTCTGAACTGAGGTGAGTCGCCGCCATCTTGATTCCAAACTTTTCCTTTCTTTTTCCCGCTTTCTGCGTCTTTAAAAAAAACATTGCTTTTAAAACACATATTGTTTTTAAAAAAAATGATTTTGAAAACGAATTAACTTATCTAATCTCATTAATTTTCCTACCTTTCCCCGTTTTTCCAGGTAGGCCTCGAAGCCTCGGCTTCTCCTTCGCACCCATGCCCGAGCTAGGCACCTCCCGGCCCCACTCGAAGGCTGGAGGGCCGAGCCTCAGCCCAGCGCCGCTAGGGCGCGTGCGCAGCAGGAGCTGAGACGCGGCGTCTCTCTCTGGCTCGGCCGGGGGGCGGGACTTGCTGAGCGTCGAGCGTCACCCTGGCAACCGGCCACCCGGCCGTCTCACACAGCCGCAATCGGCGGTCTTCACCTCGGGGGGGGGCGCGACCCTCGGGGGGTGGCCGCGACCCTCGGGGGGGGGCCGCGACCCTCGGGGGGGGCGCGACCCACGGGGGGGCCGCGACCCTCGGGGGGGTGCCAAGCGTCACCCCGGGAACCGGCCCCCCGGCCGTCTCTCACAGCCGCAATCGGTGGTCTTCACCTCGGGGGGGGGGAGCGCGACCCTCGGGGGGGGGCGCGACCCTCGGGGGGGGCCGCGACCCTTGGGGGGGCCGCGACCCTCGGGGGGGGCCGCGACCCTCGGGGGGGCCCCCTCCGCAACCCCCCCTCCCCCCCTTCCCTTCCCCCCTTCCATTCCCCCCTCCCCTCCCCCTCCCCCCTCCCCCCTCCTTCCCCCCCTTCCCTCTCCCCCTTCCCCTCCACCCCCCTCCCCCCCTTCCCTTCCCCCCTCCCCCCCTTCCCTTCCCCCTCCCTTCCCCCCTCCCTTCCCCCCCGCTCTCTCTCTTCCCCCCAGTCGCTCTCTCTCTTCCCCCCAGTCGCTCTCTCTCTACCCCCCAGTCGCTCTCTCTCTTCCCCCCCAGTCGCGCTCTCTCTCTCTCTTCTCCCCCCCCCCCAGTCGCTCTCTCTCTCTCTCTTCCAACAACAACATGCCCTCGAAAAAGCCTCGGCACCGCCGGGCACTTCAGCTAGTCTATATCTATATATATAAAGGAATCGATCTGTCTGTCTATCTGTCTGTCCTTCTGTCTGTCTGTCCTCACGTGTGCGTCTGTCCGGCTATGCGCTCGAAAGCTATAGAGCGTACCTACGCGCGCGTTACCTCCAAAGAAAGCTTATGCTTCCGGGACGCTCGTAAGCATATTTACTTTTTGGTCGGACAAAAATTGTTCGCGCCTTAAGCAAAAAACCTTCAAAATTAAACTTATTATCTGCTACTTAGCATTGATTGACTGACGTCAAGGTTCCACCAATCCTGTGCCGTCACGATTGACCAATCCTACAGTACGGTCCCCTGATGGTTGGCCAATCGGTGTGTGTGTGGGTGGGACTAATCATTATCATCTCAGGGATGTGGCAGCCATTGTTTCACTGCTTCCAGCTCAAACTACATCCAGCTTTGAAAAAGTTAGTATCTCCTTTAAAAATAACAAAAGATTTACCAAAAACATTTTATAACTACTTTCACTTTCATCTTTCAAGGTATTAAAAGGTAGAAATGTTGCCCCGCAGCAGATTGAGAGAGGAACACAGACAGGGCCCAAAAGCCTGGGACTCGATTTAAAATGTTGCCCGGCAGCAGATTCACAGAGGGACAGAGAGGCCCCAAAGCCTCGCACTCGATTTAAACCGCTATATATATAAAAAGGATAGATCTGTCTGTGTCTGTCTGTCTGTCTGTCCTTCGGTGTGTCTGTCCGGCTATACACTCTAAAGTTATAGAACGTACCTACACGTGCGTTACATCAAAAGAAAGCTTACGATTCCAGAACGGTCGTAAGCATATTTACATTTCGGCTGGACAAAAATTGCGCCCGCGGTATCCAAAAAATGTTCAAAATTCCGCTCATTATCTGCTTATTAGCATTGAGTGACGTAGAGGTTGAACAATCGTACGGTCGAGCGACCCGACGGTCGACCAATCGCTGCGTGGCGGGGGAGGGTTCCTGGCGCGTGCGGCGGGCCCTCCTAGAGTCGAGTGACGGGATGATTGACCAATCCTACGCTTCGGTGACCTGACGGTCGACCAATCGGTGCGTGTGTGGGCGGGCCTTATCGTTCTGATTCGAGGTGAGTCGCCGCCATCTTGATTCCAAACTTTTCATTTCTTTTTCCCGCTTTCTGCGTCTTTAAAAAAAAGTTGCTTTTAAAACTCATAGGCCTAGAAATTCAGTTGCTTGCGCCAGCCGGTAGCGCCTTAGGAGGAGGAGATGTTGGGCGATAGGTGGCTAGCGGCCGGGCGCAGCACGATCTGCGCCCCTCCCCAACTTCACTAGAGATTTAGTGTCGGCGCAAAGTCTTTGCGCGCGCTCAGCTGCGCGCGTAGATCCTGACGTCATTTCATCGTGCAACGCCCTTTGTGCGCCCCAAACCGGAACTTCAGTGGCGCCGCCCTTCTTTGCGCCTGGCGCCCCCAGCGACTGGTAGAGGGGAACGGTTCCCAGTCGCTGCGGGGTGCGGGGGGCGCTATTTAAAGGGGACTCCTCCTGCATTATAAGTGACAGCCATTTTGTGCCAATCCTTCTGTGTGAGAGACCAAGGCAGAGAGCTTTCTGCTTTGACTCAGCGCTCGCACAGGTACTTCTGGCTTCAGGCCAGAGCTTTGCACTTGGATTTCACTTTCAGTGCCATAGCCTTGAGTCATCACATATACTGTAATGGGGGCTACAATGGGTGGAAACGTTGGCTTTCTGCATTGCATTCAAAGGGATCAGAGAAGCCGTGAGAGAGTGCCAGTCATGGCCAGACGGAGAAGGGCCAACAGGTGTCGGCACAGGAGGCCTTACCCACCCAGGGTATACCGCCAGCAGTTCTCATATCTGAACATGTCTGAGGAGCAGTGTGTTCGGAGGCTGCAATTCAGAAGAGAGGTGGTCACTGAGATCTGCCACCTGCTTCGCAGAGATCTGCAGCCACAGCTGAGGAGCAGGACGTCTCTGTCGGTGGCAGTGAAGGTGATGGTGGCTCTCAACTTCTATGCCACCGGCTCCTTCCAATCCGCTACTGGGGACATTGCCAACATCTCCCAGTTCGCGGTCCATTGCTGCATCCGACAGGTGAACAATGCCCTTTTCAGAAGGAGACGTCAGTACATCTCCTTCCCCATGACCCTGGACAAGCAGCAAGAGCGTGCAATGGGATTTGGAAGAATAGCGGGCTTCCCCATGGTCCAGGGCGTAGAACTGATGAACCAGCATTGGTCAGGCCTTGCTTCAGGGCTGCAGTGCGCAGGGCATGGCAGCCAGACAAGTCCACCCTGCCCCTTTAAGAGCTGACCGGCGCCAGAGTGTCTGCTGTCAATCAGCAACTCGCCGCACCTGCGCTGCGCACGCCCTCGGGGGTATCGCCCCGGACCGCCAGCTTAGTGCCTAATGATAGTCGTGCATCGCCTGTTTTAGCGCAGCAGCAACCTCTTGGGGCAATGCGACTGAATATCGGCGAAGGTGGCGCGACCTTGCGCCAGGCGCAAACTTTAGCGGCCGCCTGACTGTAGCGCCCCGAACGTGTCTATACTGAATTTCTAGGCCATATTGTTTTTAAAAAAAGTTAATTACTTTCTAAATCTTTTATCTAATCTCATTAATTTTCCTACCTTTCCCCGTTTTTGCAGGTAGGCCTCGAAGCCTGGGCATCTGTTGCCAGCCATGCTGGACACTAGGCAATTGTTTTGTGCAAGCTCCTCCCACCCCTCACCCCCCACCTCCACGCTGGGCCCGATTCCGAACCAGCGGCCAGCCATCTTGGTAAAGGCTGGCTGGGCTCACTGCAAGCTCCTCGCGCTTCATTCGGGGGGGCGGGGCTCGGGAGGGGAGGGGGAGCGGAGAGGGTTACCCCGGCAACCGGGCTGGCCAGCAGCAATCGGCCGTCTCAAGCTGCTCAGGCCCAGGCCCGGCCCCGGAGATTGGGAGGCAGAGAGGGGAGGAGGGTTACCAAGGCAAGCGGACCCGGCCAGCCGCAATCGGCCATCTCAGGCCCGGCCTCGGGAGGGCGGGGCTCGGGCTCACCGGTGCGCTGTGCTCGGCATGTCAGTGCGTGGGGCGGCACGCAGCTGAGCGGAGCCATCGCCGGCAGAGGGGAGAGGGTCTGCTGGCTCCCCCACTGCCTTTCTCCCCCCCTCCTTCCCCCACCTCCCCCACCCCTCCCCTCTCCCCTCCTCTCCCACTGCCCTCTCCCCTCCCCTCCACTACCCCTCCCCTCTCCTCCTCTGCCACTCCCCTCCCCTCCCCTCCCTCCCCCTCCACTACCCCCTCCCCTCTCCTTCCCTCACCCTCCCCCTCCCTACCCTCCCCCTCCCCCCCCTCCGCATCCCTCCCCCCCTTCCACACCCCCCACTCCCCCTCCCCTTCCCCCACTCAAGCCTCCCCCCTTCCTCCACTTCCTACCCCCCTCCACTTCCTCCCCCCCTCTCCTCCCTCCCCTTCCTCACCCCCACCTCCCCTCCCCTCTTCTTCCTCCTGCCCCCTCCCCTCCACTTCCTCCCCCCTCCCCTTCCTCCCCTCCGCCCCTTCCTCCCCCCTCCTCTTCCTCCCCACTCCCCCTTCCCCTCCCTCCCCTCACCCCTCCCCCTCCCCTCCGCCTCCCCTCCCCCTCCCCTCCCCTCCCTTCCTCACCCCGCCTCCCCTCCCTCCCCTTCCTCCCCCTCCCCTCCCCTTCCTCCTGCCCCCTCCCTCCCCTTCCTCCCCTCCCCTCCTCCCCCTCCCCTTCCTCCCCCCTCCCCTTCCTCCCCCTCCCCCTTCCCCTCCCCCTCCCCTCACCCCTCCCCCTCCCCCTCCCCTCCCACACCCCCTCCCCTCCCCCTCCCCTCCCCCTCCCATTCCTCCCCCTCCCCCCTCCCGGCCCTCCCCCCTCCCCCCATTCCTCCCCCCCACTCCCCCTCCCCTTCCCCCCTTCCCCCTCCCCCCCTCCTCCCCTTCCTACCCCCCTCCCCCTTACTCCCCCCCTCCCCTCCCCTCCCCTTCCTCACCCCCGCCTCCCCTCCCCTCCCCTTCCTCCCCCCTCCCCTCCCCCCGTCCCCTTCCTCCCGCCCCCTCCCCTCCCCTTCCTCCCCCTCCCCTCCCCTCCCCTTCCTCCCCTCCCCTTCCTCCCCCTCCCCTCCCCTTCCTCACCCCCGCCTCCCCTCCCCTTCCTCCCCCCTCCCCTCCCCTCCCCTTCTTCCGCCCCCTCCCCTTCCTCCCCCTTCCCCTCCCCCTCCCCCTCCCCTCAACCCTCCCCTCCCCCTCCCCCTCCCATCACCCTCCCTTCCCCCCATCGTGCTCTCTCTCCCCCCCTTCCCCCCTCCCCCACTTCCCCCCTTCCCCCTTCCCCTTCCCCCTTCTACCCCCTTCCCCCTTCCCTTCCCCCCCTTTCCCTTCCCCCCTTTACCCCCACGTCCCCCCTTCCCCCCAGTGGCGCTCTCTTTCCCCCCAGTCGCTCTCTCTCTTCCCTCCCCAGTCGCTCTCTCTCTTCCCCCCCAGTCGCTCTCTCTCTTCCCCCCAGTCGCTCTCTCTCTTCCCCCCCAGTGGCTCTCTCTCTTCCCCCCAGTCGCTCTCTCTCATCTCCCCCAGTCGCTCTC
>NC_140988.1:192523030-192670232 GCF_052327205.1 Somniosus microcephalus
GGAGGGAGGGAGGGAGAGGGGGAGGGAGGGGGAGGAGGGAGGAGAGGGGAGTGGGAGGGGGCAGGGAGAAGGGAGAGAGTGGGGAGGGGGGAGGGGGAGGGGAGGGGGGTAGGGTGAGGGGAGGGGTGTGTAGGGGGGAGGGGAGGGGAGAAGGGGGGAGGGGAGGGGAGGGGAGGGGAGGGAGGAGGGAGGAGGAGAGGGGAAGGGGGGAGGGAGGGAGAGAGGGGGGAGGGAGGGAGAGAGGTGGGGAGGGAGGGAGGGAGAGTGGGGGGGAGGGAGGGAGAGGGGGGAGGGAGGTTGAGGGGGGAGGGAGAGAGGGAAGGGAGGGGGGGAGGGCAGGGAAGGGGGGCAGGGAGAGAGGAGGGGGAGGAGAGAGGGAGGGGGAGAGAGAGGGAGGGGGGGAGAGAGAGGGAGGGAGGGGGAAGGATGAGAGGGAAGGAGGAAGAATCCGGGCAGCCCAGACTAAAGATGGCGCTCGTGTTCGAGGGCCCACATTGAAGTTCCGCCATGATCAAAAGATGGCGTCACGAGGAAATTGTTGTGCCGCCCAGGATCAAATATTGGCGCTTGTGGTGTCGCTACATTGAACTGCTGCCAGGATGAAAGATGGCCGGAGCCCAGTTGCCGGTGTAAACCCTCCTCCCCTCCCGATCTCCAGAGCCGGTTGCCGGGTTAAACCCTTGAGAGGGGGTGGGAGAGAGGGGGATAGGGGGCGGGGGCAGAAGAAGAAAAAAAAGCTGTCTGCCAGCCTTCAGGGTGGGTGCGGCCAGCCTTGAAGGTGCGTGAAGAAGCCAGCGGCCATTTTTCTCATGTCGGATTGGAAGCACCGGAAATTTTTTTTTTCTTAATTAAAAACTGCAAAATTTCTTTACTTTTAAGAAAAGTAGCTGCAAGGTACAAAATCGGAAATCTTCTAACTTTATATGTTCTTTCCTTAAAAACTTTCGGCTTTTGTATATCTTCTAACTTTATGTCTTCTTTCGTGAAAAACTTTCGGTTTTTGTATATCTTCTAACTTTATATCTTCTTTCCTTAAAAAACTTTCGCCTTTTGAAAACCGAAAGTTTTTTAGGGAAAGAAGATATAAAGTTAGAAGATATACAAAAGCCGAAAGTTTTTAAGGAAAGAAGATATAAAGTTAGAAGATATAAAAACTGAATTATTTATTCTCTATCTCTTCACTTACATTGCAATAGTTGTTGCAGTCACTCCAGTGCTCGCGAAGACTAAAGTAACTTTTTTTATTTCTGTCTTATTAAGCATCAGGCCCCGCCCACACCCGCCATAGGATTGGTCAACCATCCACGTGATGGGGGAGACCGAAGGGGGCGGGGGTGAGGGGTGGGAGGAGCTTGCCACAAAACAATTGCCTAGGGTCCAGCATGGCTGGCAACAGACGCCCAGGCTTAGAGGCCTACCTGCTAAAACGGAGACAGGTAGTGAAAATTAATGAGATTAGATAAAAGATTTAGAAAGTAATTAACTTTTTTTAAAAACAATTTCTGAAAGTAATTAACTTTTTTTTAAAAGAATTTCTGTTTTAAAAGGAACTTTTTTTTTTGAAGACGCAGAAAGCGGGAAAAAGAAATGAAAAGTTTGGAATCAAGATGAAAAGTTTGGAATCAAGATGGCGGCGACTCACCTTGGTTCAGAACGATAAGGCTCGCCCACACAGGCACCGATTGGTGGACCGTCAGGTCACCGAAGCGTAGGATTGGTCAATCGTCCTGTCACTCAACCGTAGGAGGGCCCGGCCGCACGCGCCAGGAACCCGCCGTACGATTGGTCGACCTCGACGTCACTCGATGCTAATGAGCAGATAATGAGCGGAATGTTGAACGTTTTTTGGATACCGCGGGTGCAATTTTTGTCCGGCCGAAATGTAAATACGCTTATGGCGGTTCTGGAATCGTCTGCTTTCTTTCGACGTAACGCACGTGTAGGTACGCTCTATAACTTTCAAGTTAATTCAAGATAAATACCAGCAATATAATTACATACAAACTCCTGGGACAAAGAAAAACAAAAGGAAAAAAGCAGTGTTATTTCTCTTATCCATCATGGGATGCTTATTATTCTACTCTGTGTACCTGACAATGAGCTGTTATGTGCTCACTGAGAAAATCATTGTGGTACTTTTCCCAATTGTTACCAGCAATTTCCTCAAAAGTTGGTCTGCACACCATTGCATTTATAATTGTATGAGTTACCAGTTTCTCAGCTCAGACAGAATAGTTCACTATTGAAGTTCAGTTGTCATTCAAAAGCTGAATTGAGATCCTTCAGTTGAATCACAGCCTTATAATTTGCTCTTGCGTATCTATTATTCGATTTCCAATTTATAAAAGTTTAGGGAGGGTAAACACGGACTAGCTGAAATGGCAGATTTACACAGGTGAGCTGTAACGTAAATAGATGCTGTGTGACTAAACCAGTCTCTTCGCCGGGAGCAAGCGCAGGCAGTGCAAGGAGCACACGTCAACCCAAGCACTCCACCCACCCGCCCCTTCAACCACCGTCTGCCCCACCTGTGACAGAGACAGTAGGCCCCGCATTGGATTCATCAGTCACCTGCGAACTCATTTTTAATGTGGAAGCAAGTCATCCTCGGTTCCGAGGGACTGCCAAAGAAGAAGAAGGATGTGAAAATGGCCTGAGGATGAGAAAATTCAAATGTGTCACTACTACAGATGTTGAGTGTACCTGGTCAAGCAGCTCTCCATGGTAGCCAGCATTGTTGATCGTGTGTTAATCACCACCAATAGGGCTGGTGACAGTGGTCTGTGCAGCAGGCGAGCTCTTGCTGATGGATATAAATGAAATGAATTGATTCTAGAAATTTTAACACTTTCAGCTCTCCACAGCACATTAAGAATATTAATGTGTACATTATTGGGTTGTGCCACACTAATGGATCAATTATGTCAAGGCAGACACAGAAGGTCTTGAATCAATGCCAGACTTTCCAAGCACCACTCATTAAGTGTGGTATTCATTCACTGAGATACACATTTTTAAAACTTTTTAAAAAATCTTTATTTGTGGCATATTTAGATGTTTATCAAGATAATGGATATCTGTGCTGGGGAATGGAACACATTTTATGTTCATCAATCAGTGTCAGCAACAAGCTGTTGCAGGTCAGGTATACTCCCTTTATTCTTCCCCCAGCATTATGCATTAATCCAACTTTCAGAACCCCCCACAGCCCCATTCCTCCTGTTCGATGCTTCCCACACCTCATCCATCCTTATGTCCTGTCTAATGCTGCATTTATGTAACATTGCTGCTGCTGCTTCAGGGACCAAGCAGTAATATGGAGTCCTGGCACATCCAGTCAAGAATGGTGGTGGACAAATAAACAATAAACAGGAGGAGGAGGATCCATGAATATCCCCATCCTCAATGATGGTGGAGCCCAGCACACAAGTGCAAAAGCGAATGCTGAAGCATTTGCAACCATCTTCAGCCAGAAGTGCCGAGTGGATGATCCATCTCGGCCTCCTCCTGAGGTCCCTGCCATCACAGCAACCAGTCTTCAGCCAATTCCATTCACTCCACGTGATATCAAGGAACGGCTGAGCCACTGGTGTAAGATTTTGGATCACAAGTGTAGGGTTCTCAAAATTCCCACATTCCCCAAAAATTGCTAAGAAAGGGACCCTGATTTTGGACAAGTTATTAAAAAGGGTACCCAAAAGAAAATGGCTTCTGAAGCCTCGTGACAGAAGCCTGCAGGATTTAAAAAAGCAAGGCCCTACAAAGGCAGATCCATTCAAAGCTTTGAAAAGAAACCTGACATGCATGGACCTGTGAAAGACTTTGCCATTTCTACAGCCAGACAGCTAGATAAACACAGAATATGCATTCTTCATCTTGCAACAGATCAACTCAGGATAGACCTAATCTTGAGGCCATTAACTTATTGCATAAATAATCGGTAACAGCTCAAAGTAACTACCAAGCCAGGAAAACGCTGATTGAACTTCCTAAATGAAAAACAGCCAAGATATTGAAGCCATTAAGCAAGGAGACAACCGCTCCAAAAGCAGTTAAGGTGAATGGCTGTAATCACCTTAGACGAGCCCGCCAAAATTAAACAAAGAACTCGACCTGATTTGGCGCGCAGATAAGGGATGAAGAACTTGTATAATTGTAGGCCCACAGGTAGCCAGGGGTTCTCCTCTCTTCTCTTCTCGTCCCACGTGGACACCGAGGAAGCTCACCATAACACCGGGGGCCAAACGCGCAGCAGAAGAGGGCCAGCCATCGGGGCACGATGAAGAATAGAGCCAAACAGCAAGACTGAGGTAACAGAACAACGGGGCAGGCTCGACCGAGGACAACTAGGCGGCAAAAGACCAAGCCGACACCGAAGGCCACCAACCGAGCCCAGCCGCAACGAAACTCGACGACCAAACCACCACAAGAAGAACAAAACCCAAGGTTTCCACTCTACAACCTAAGGTATCCAACAAAAGACTTTACTATCCCTATTTCTACCAAAAGAAAAGGGGACTTAGCGGACAAATCCATAACCGCACCGTTACCGCATCAGGGGACTCAACCCAACTGAGGGACTTTCGCGGTTCCCAAGACTGAGATCCAACGGACACAAAAAGCGAACCCCAAAACCACACCCGGCTTAATCGACAGGTTTTGAACTGTCAAGGAAACCCCATTGGTGAGCTTAAAATCCCTGGCCCCTCTTAGCTCAATCTAGTTAGTTATTGGGGGTGGGACAAGGGTAGGGGGATTATTAATGTGATTGTTCCCTCATTGTGCCATGTGTTCCCCATTCCCAACTAAGTGTACTTTTATGTCTGTAATTATTCTAGTAATTTCCAGTGTTGTAATATTGTTGTGCCTTTAATAAAATTACGATTTTCTTGTACCAAACCAGTTGTCTACTCTAATTCTGTATCGTCACCTGTACCTAAGTCCAGTGTCTAGAACCCAGGGGTGTGGGAGCGATTCGAACCACTCAGAGACAGTCAGGGGCAGAGCTGACTGGGCACACCACCACCCCCTACACAGGACACACACAGATTACCTAGATAGTCTTAGGAGTTGAAAGGTGTTTTATTAAAGAGCTACATTTTAAGCATAATCACGTATTATATGTGATTGAAATAGATACAGTCGACATACAACCCATGACAGATGAGAGCGATCTACGGCCCTGGAACGGAACGCAACGACCAGGCGTACGGTGAGGCAGTATGGTGGTCCCAGAATGGGTGGTTTACTGCAGTCCATTGGATTGTCCCTCAAGCTGTTGGTGGTGTTAGGCCAGCATTGTTCCACCTCAGAGGCTAAACTTGACCAAGGTGTTCTTCCATAGCCAGCATGCATCCACCTCGGAGAAGCCTTTGAGCCTAACTGCCTGTTTCCCTCTCTCGGTCACCTGTTTTTATACCTTTTTTTGATGGGCTGGTGGATACCTGATGTCAATCATTTTTACCCATCCCATTGTCCAATTACAAGGGAGAGGATACCTCTGACAGGCCCCCTCCCATCTTGCTGAGGTCAGCTATTTCCCTATCTCTGTTCTAAATGTCGTGTTGTGTTTCTAAAGACATCTTGCTTATCCTAACGGCTCCATGCTGTCCTCCTTCTCAGTTTAGGTATGTCTGCTGAAAGGCCTGTCTTTGTGATGATCTGAGCCCTCTGTGCTTATCTGATGTGACTGGAATTCTCTCTCGGTCATCATCCAGCCCTCATCTGCAGAGTTGGCAGACCTACTTTTAGCAGAATTGTTATTCCTTTTAAACCGTGCAATTTCTTTGGGTTTAAAGATTTCTTACAGTTCCCTACTTTGAGGAAGGAATATCCTTATTGACTTCTCACAACCGGTTCTTGACTAATCTAGCTAGTTGTAAGCTATCGGCCTGCTGATACTATTCATGCCCAGGGATGCTGGCTGGCATTAGATGCTCCTTCCCACCACATATAGTCCCCTAATTTACTTATTGCTCCCTTAACTTGGGCATTAGTTAGTAGGGAGACTCAGAAATGAAGATTTCCCCCTTTCTTACAGCCCACTCCTTTGAGGGGGAGGAGCAACCTCCAACCCCTCACACAGGTACAATTCACTGTTCCGGTGTTCCAATTCTGCCCCGCCTGGGATCTCCTCTGTTTCTTCTATCTTCCCTGATCTTACCCCACCTGGGCTCTCCTCTACGTTGCTTTGGATCTTCTCTTTCGGTGTGCTCCAATAATTTGTTATTGCTGGTTAGTCATAGGCATAAGTATACAATTGTCTTATGCATCAAAGTCTTACTACAAGGCAGGGTAAAGGCAGGAAGGTAGTGCAGGAGTCACCTGCGGTCATCTCCCTCCAAAACAGGTTTACCGTTTTGGGTACTGTTGGGGGAGATGACTTATCAGGGGAAGGCACCAGCAGCCAGGTTCAGGGCACCATGACTGGCTCTGCTGCACAGAAGGGCGGGAAAAAGAGGGATAGGGCTATAGTGATAGGGGATTCAATTGTAAGGGGGATAGATAGGAGTTTCTGTGGCCGAGACCGAGACTCCAAGATGGTATGTTGCCTCCCTGGTGCAAGGGTCAAGGATGTCTCGGAGCGGGTGCAGAGCATTCTGAAGGGGGAGGGGGATCAGCCAGTTGTCGTGGTACATGTAGGTACCAACGATGTAGGTAAAAAGAGGGAGGAGGTCCTACAAGCTGAATTTAGGGAGTTAGGAGCTAAATTGAAAAGTAGGACCTCAAAGGTAGTAATCTCTGGATTGCTACCAGTGCCACGAGCTAATAAGTTTAGAGAGAGTAAGATAGATAAGCTAAATACGTGGCTTGAGCAGTGGTGCAAGGGAGAGGGATTTAAATTCTTGAGGCATTGGAACCAGTTCTTGGGGAGGAGTGACCTGTACCAAGGGGACGGTCTACACCTGAACTGTGAGGGAGCCGATGTCCTCGGGGTAATATTTTCTAGGGCGGTTCGGGAGGATTTAAACTAATTTGGCAGGGGGATGGGAACCTAGGTAGTGGAAAAGAGGGAAGTCATATGAAGTCAGAAATAGATGGTAGAAAGGTGAGAAGCAATAAGCAAAGGAGAGAAACACAAAGGGCCAAACTAATTCATAATGAGAGTGTGAAAAAAGCAAGCCTGAAGGCTTTGTATCTTAATGCTAGAAGCATTAGGAACAAGGTGGATGAATTAGTTGTGGAAATAGAGGTAAACAAGTATGATTTGATTGGGATTACAGAAACGTGGCTGCAGGGTGGGCAAGGCTGGGAACTTAACATCCAGGGATATACAATATTTAGGAAGGATCGGCAAAAAGGTAGGGGAGGTGGGGTAGCATTGCTGGTAAAGGAGGGGATTAATGCAATGGAAAGGAAGGATATTAACTCGGATGAAACGGAATCTGTATGGGTAGAAATGAGAAATAGCAAGGGGAGGAAAACGTTAGTGGGTGTGATATATAGGCCTCCAAATAGTAATATGGAGGTGAGGGAAGGCATAAAAAGGGAAATTAGAGAAGCGTGCGATAAGAGCACAGCTGTCATCATGGGTGACTTTAATTTACATATTGATTGGACTACCCAAATTAGTAAAAATTCTGAGGAGGAGGAATTCCTGGAATGTTTTCGGGACGGTTATCTGGACCAATATGTCGAGGAGCCGACTCGAGATCAGGCCATTTTAGACTGGGTATTGTGCAATGAGAAGGGACTTATCAACAATCTTCTTGTACGAGGCCCCTTGGGTCAGCGCGATCATAACATGATCGAGCTCTCAGTCGAGATGGAGAGTGAGGAAATTGAATCAGAGACTAAGGTCCAGAACTTAAATAAAGGGAATTACGAGGGTATGAGACGGGAATTGGGTAAGATTGATTGGGTGGTGTTTCTGGGGGGATTGACAGTGGATAGACAATGGCAAGCATTCAAAGATAGAATGGAAGAATTCCAGAACATGTTTATACCGGTTTGGCATAAAAATAAACCTAAAAAGGTGACTCAACCGTGGATAACGAGGGAAATTAGGGACAGCATAAAATCAAAAAAAAGGGCATATCAACTGGCAAAAAAAAGCACCAGACCGGAAGATTGGGGGCAGTACAGGATACAGCAAAAGAGGACAAAGGGATTAATCAGGAAGGGGAAAATAGAATACGAAAGTAAACTTGCAGCAAACATAAAGACAGACTGCAAAAGCTTTTATCGGTATATCAGGAGGAAAAGACTGGTAAAATCCCAAGTCGGTCCCTTGCAGTCCGATTCGGGAGAATATATAATGGAGAATAAGGAAATGGCTGACCAATTAAACTCATACTTTGGTTCTGTATTCACAAAGGAGGACACAAATAACCTCCCAGGAATATCGGCAAACATAGGGACTAATGAGAGGGAGGAGCTGACAGAAATTAGTATCTCTAGGGATATGGTGTTGGGTAAGTTGAGGGGACTGAAGGCCGACAAATCCCCGGGGCCTGATAAACTACATCCTAGGGTACTTAAGGAGGTGGCCCTGGAGATAGCAGATGCTCTAAGGATCATCTTCCGGAACTCCATTGACTCGGGAACAGTACCCGTGGATTGGAGGGTAGCTAATGTTACCCCAATATTTAAAAAGGGGGGTAGAGAGAAAGCAGGGAATTATAGACCAGTAAGCCTTACATCGGTTGTGGGCAAAATGCTAGAGTCCATTATTAAGGATAAAATAGCGGAGCACTTGACAAATGGGGAAAGGATCGGACAGAGTCAACATGGATTTACAAAGGGTAAATCGTGTTTGACTAATCTGCTGGAATTTTTTGAGGAAGTAACTGGTAAAATAGATGGGGGAGAGCCAGTGGATGTGGTGTACCTTGACTTCCAGAAAGCCTTCGATAAGGTTCCACACAAAAGATTATCATGCAAAATTAAGGCTCATGGGATTGGGGGCAAAGTATTAACGTGGATAGAGAACTGGCTGGCGGATAGAAAACAGAGAGTTGGAATAAACGGCTCGTTTTCGGAGTGGCAGGCAGTGACCAGCAGGGTGCCGCAAGGATCTGTCCTGGGACCCCAGCTGTTCACAATATATATAAATGATCTGGATCAGGGAATTGGATGCAATGGGCTAGATTTTCAGTATAGACAGTTTTGGGGCGCTAACCTTAGCGCCCGCCCGAAGTTAGCGCCCGCCCCAAAGTAGCACCCCTTTGCCGCAAATTCAGTGGCTTCGCCCTAAGAGGTCGGTGGAGCGCTGAAAGAGGCGTTCCACTACTATCTTTAGGCGCTACGCCGGCGGTGCAGAGCGCAGCGCCCGAGCTCGGGCGCAGCGCACGGCAGACACTCTGGTGCCAATGAGCTCTTAAAGGGGAAGGGTGCATGTGTTTTTTACGACGGAGGAGGAGGAGGAGGAGGAGGAGGAGGAGGAGGAGGAGGAGGCCGGAAACATAAATACACCGTTCACAACAACACACTGGATCCTTCCACACAACACATGCAGGCTGCCGTTTATAGTGCAGGAGGAGTGCCCTTTAATTTGCGCTCCCCAGGGTGTGTTGCGTTCCATTTTACAAACGCTCTGGACGCCAGCCGCACAATGGGGCGGTCCGACTGAAGTTTGGATTCGGGGCGACCAAAGGGCGTTGCACGAGGGTGTGACGTCATTTTCTGCGCGCGCACCCGGGCGGCCGCTAAACTTTGCGCCGGCGCTAACGGGCAACTTAATTTGGGGCGGGGCGCAAACTGCGCTGCGCCCGGGCGCTACACGAATAGCGCCCGAAAATCACTTCTCTTAAGGCGCTAACTGCTGGCGCAAGCAACTGAAAATCTAGCCCAATATTTCCAAATTCGCTGACGACACTAAACTAGGAGGAGGGGTGGGCTCTGATGAGGATGTCAGGAGGCTACAGTGCGATTTGGACAGGTTGGGGGAATGGGCGGATACGTGGCAGATGCACTATAATGTGGATAAATGCGAGGTTATCCACTTTGGGGGTAAAAACAGGAGGGTAGATTATTATCTAAATGGCAATAGATTGGGAGATGGGGAAGTGCAGAGGGACCTGGGTGTTCTTGTGCACCAGTCACTGAAGGAGAGCATGCAGGTGCAACAGGCGATTAAGAAGGCAAATGGTATGTTGGCCTTCATATCAAGGGGGTTCGAGTATAGGAATAGGGATACCTTACTACAGCTGTACAAGGTGCTGGTGAGACCGCATCTGGAGTATTGTGTACAGTTTTGGTCGCCCCATCTGCGGAAGGATGTTCTTGCCATGGAAAGAGTGCAACGGCGATTCACCAGGCTGATACCTGGAATGGCGGGAATGACCTACGAAGAGAGATTAAATAGTTTGGGCTTGTACTCACTGGAGTTTAGAAGATTGAGAGGGGATCTCATCGAAACATATAAAATTATGGCAGGCCTGGACAGGCTGAATTCAGAGAGAATGTTTCCAATGGCCGGGGAGCACAGAACCAGGGGCCACAGTCTAAAAATAGCGGGCAAATCATTTAAAACAGAGATGAGGAAGAATTTCTTCACTCAAAGAGTGGTGAGCCTGTGGAATTTCCTGCCACAGAGGGCTGTGAAGGCTAATTCAATAAATATTTTCAAGAGAGAATTGGATATATTTCTGAAGGCTAAGGGGATTAAGGGTTACGGAGAAAAGGCGGGGACGGGGTACTGAACTGGTAAGATCAGCTATGATCTCAGACGAAGATCAGCCATGATCTCATTGAATGGCGGAGCAGGCTCGAAGGGCCGAATGGCCTACTCCTGTTCCTATCTCTATGTTTACATGGGTTATAAACATCAAATACACTATCCATTAAAAGTTGGAGAACTACCAGAGCGTGTGAAAAAATACGAATCTAAGAGTGCGCTGATATATTACGCCCAATATCCCACCAGTGTGAATCGTCACCTATGCTGTCAATTTCAATATCTATTCTCTCGTTGTCTTGCTCTAAAACATAAAATGGTTTAGGGAGGAGTTCAGTCACATCACGAGCTCACTGAAACCCTCATACAACAGGGGAATTGTAAGACTCAACTCCTCCCTATGTGCCACATAATTGTGCAGCGCATACGTACGTCTCTCATTAACTGTCACTTTCACTTGAGCATAGGTTTTGATATTGAGTAAAATGTGTTGGTTGATGGTTGTAGGTAGATGTGGTGTGAAGCAGAAACTGGGGCTATTAATTGGACAGGTCCTGTTAGACCCATAAAGCATGGTAGCTGCGGTAGTAGTGACACACCACCAAAACCATCTCATACTGGATTCGTACTGGCTTTTCCCACAAAACACAATTGTTACAATCATAGTTAAGTTCAGTCTTACAATCATTTCAAGCAACATTACAATTTAATATCTATTCAACAAGTCATGGACTTAAAAGATTCTCCAGATCTCTTTTACTTGTATCCATCTTGTGGATAATTCTTGCTAAATATGATTTTTCCCTAACCTCAATTGTCCCAATCCAAATTCCAATAAAATACTAAAGACAGAAATCATAGATCAAAGTTGTTTGGTGAACCAATTTAAAAAACAGCTGCCAGTGGAAAAGGTTAATTCCTTTGCAGGTTTATAAGAAGGCGGAGCAAATATTGTCAGATGCACACAATTGCGTCACTTTACATTCATTTATTTTTTTTAAAACTCTCCCAATCAAAACTTTTTTTTTCAAGTCGATGTACCTTCAAAACTTCCTTAGGAATTCAAAATCTGTTAAAACAGCAGAAATCATTAGTACCGCTGTCATTATTAACTTTAAATAAAGCATTCTTATCAGGGAAGACAGCATTTTAGATTTAACTCCAGGGGCTAGATTTTCAGTTGCTTGCGCCAGCAGTTAGCGCCTTAAGAGAAGTGATTTTCGGGCGCTATGCGTGTAGCGCCCGGGCGCAGCGCAGTTTGCGCCCCGCCCCAAATTAAGTTGCCCGTTAGCGCCGGTGCAAAGTTTAGCGCCCGGCCGGATGCGCGCGCAGAAAATGACGTCACATCCTCGTGCAACGCCCTTTGGCCGCCCCGATTGCAAACTTCAGTCGGACCGCCCCATTGTGCGGCGGGCAGCCGGAGCGTTTGGAAAAAGGAACGCAACACAACCAGCGCGGGCCCCGGGGGGCGCTAATTAAAGGGAACGTCCTCTCCAGTATAAAGGCCAGCCTTTTTTCAGAAAACAGTCTTGTGCAACGCATTTCTGGAGACACAACAAGGAGGATAGCTAACTGGTTTCAAGCAGCAAGAGCCAGGTATTTTTGGACTCAGGCCATAGCGCTGCAAGTGGCCATTTGGAAATTAGACTGTTTGCCAGGATTTGATGGGGGCTGCATGGGGTGCCAACGCGCAGCTGCAGCGCCATGTCCGTAGGGCTCGCAGACGCATTGTGAGAGGGGCAGCCCTGGCTAGAGGCAGAGGGGGCTACAGGCGTCGGCCACGTAGGCCTTACCCAGTCAGGCTATACCGCCAGCAGCGCTCCTACCTAAACATGAGTGCCGCGCGAAGTGTTAGAAGGCTCCGATTCCGAAAGGAGGTGATTGCAGAGATCTGCCACCTGCTTCGCCGAGATCTGCGGCCAAAGCTCAGGTGCAGGACGTCTCTGTCGGTGGAAGTGAAGGTGACGGTGGCATTGAACTTCTATGCCACCGGCTCCTTCCAATACGCTGCTGGGGACATAGCAAACATCTCCCAGTATGGCGCACATCGCTGCATCCGCCACGTGACTGAAGCACTGTTCAGAAGGAGAAGCCAATTCATCTCCTTCCCCATGGCCCTCGAGAGCCAGCATCAGCGCGCATTGGGATTTGCCAGACTCGGGGAATTCCCCTTGGTGGAGGGCACCATTGACTGTACGCATGTGGCTTTGCGGGCCCCTCTGGAGCATGGCGAGCAGTATCGCAACAGGAAGGGCTACCATTCTCTGAATGTGCAGCTGGTATGTGACCACAAGCAGCGCATCATGGCAGTCAATGCCAGCTTCCCAGGCAGCAGCCACGATGCCTTTATCCTGCGGCAGAGTACTGTGCATGACATGTTCCAGGCACAGCCTCCCCCAAGAGGATGGCTCATCGGGGACAAAGGCTATCCTTTGTGCACCTGGCTCATGATCCCGCTCCGCGCGCCCAGGGCCGCTGCTGAAGAGGCCTACAACGAGAGCCATCAAACCACCCGCAACATCATCGAGCTAACTATTGGGGTCCTCAAGCAGCGGTTCCGCTGCCTTGATCGCTCCGGAGGAGCTCTCCAGTATTCGCCGGACCGGGTCTCCCAATTTGTGGTGGTTTGCTGCATGCTACACAACCTGGCTATCCGCAGGACTCAGGCACTGCCACCTGACGTTGGACCAGCACCTCAGGAGGAGGAGCAGGAGGAGCATGAGGAGGAGGAGGAGGAGGAGGAGCAGGAGTACGTTCCCAGGAGGGAGCGACCAGGGCCAAGGGCCGCACGACGCCACCTTATTACACGGTACTTCTAAGCCCCCTGTCAGGGAATGGCCAGGGGCCATGAGGGAAGATGAATGCAGCCGCTCCGCAAGCCCTCAGCCGGCGAAGCCAACAAGCACTAAGAAGAACAACCATGGAGACTGCATGAATAAAGATAATTTTTTATTGCACAAAAATGAAAAGCCCTTCCCACATGATTCCCCAAAAACAATAAACGGGCCCCACAAAAAGCCCAACAAACGACTCACTCCCACAAACTGGGGAGGAGTCACTCCACCTTTCTTCAAACCGGGCCTCAACGTCGGCCTAACGCAAAAGATAAGTCCTCCAAAAGCACAACCATGGGCAAAATAAAGATGGCCACCGCCATATTAAAGGAAAGCTGCCCACACCCTCTACTGAGTGGCCCGCGAGGGCGAGACCTTGGCCAGCCTTTTGCCTCCGCTGCCCGGCCTGCTGCTCCTTCGCAAGCTCTGCCCAGTGGCTGCTGCGAGGCTGGGGGAAGGCGCCTGAGGCTCAGATGCCCTTCCGCCAGATGCCGCTGGGGGGCGGCCTACACGGTGTTTGGGCCTCGAGGGGCCGTCTGCTGAGTGGCGCACCTGAGCCTGGCCACCATCAGCTGCAGCCGCTTGCCCTTGACGCCCCAGTGGGGGAATGGCGGCGACGGATGGCGCAATGTGGGCCAGCTGGCGTCTGGGATGCGCTGGCTGGTGCTGTGGCGCGGTGGCACTCGGCCGGGCCCGCACTGCAGGATCCGCAGCAATCAGCTGACGGGCGGCTTGCTGGGATGGTCCAGCGCGGCAGCTGCCCTGGCGATGCCTGCCTGAGACAGCGCGTGTGGCAGCAGTGAGTGGCCCTGTGGTCCTGGTGTGCGCGCGCATCACATCCGCCAGGGTCTTGACGGCATCAGTCAGCATGCGGCCAGTCGCGGCAGTTGCTGCCCCGAACTCGCGCACACTGGTCGCCAGCGACTCGATGGCCTCAGGCATGCGCCCCACCACGCTCATGAGCTCCGTGTGTCGCCGGTCCGAGTCGTCGGCCATCTTATCCAGCTTCCGCACCTCCTCTGAAGTGAAGGTGTCCGGACTGGAGTCGCGACTCTCCCGCTGGGGAGGAGGGGGCCGAACTAGGGGACCCTTGCCGCGTTGGTGACGGCGAGTGTGCCGAGCAGCAGCACTCCCCTCTGATCCTTCCCCCCTTTGGGGGGAAGGCCGCGGGCCACGCGCACGGCTGCTGGGTGGCTGGACGCCACTGGTCCCAGAAGCTGCATTGCCCTGCGACAGTTCCTCCAGGCACTCGTCCAGTGAGGAGGTGTCAAGCATTTCCTCCTCTCCTGCAGGACGTGACTGTTCCCCCGAAGGTCCGGCTTGCTCCTCCTCCTCCTCCTGGTCAGAGGTGCTGTCACTGGCAGCTTCAGGGTCCTGGTCGTCACCAGCTGAAAGCAGGAATGCACAAGAGTAGCTTCAGAGTGAGGAGACGGCGTCAGCGAGGGAGTTAGGACTGGTGGGATTCAGTGCATTGGTGGGACAGTGGCAAAGGAGGTAGCTCGGATGGGCCAGTGCGACGCGAGAGGGCCAAAAGGCGAGGTCCTTACCATTGCCGGGCAGTGGAGGGTCGGATACACCGCACGCTGTGGGGACAATCACACGGGCTCCCATGAGCACACACACGCGCTCCTCCAGCCGAGTGAGCTTCTGCAGCTTTGCGCGGCCACCCCTGGCACGGGCCTGGCGATTAAACGCTACTTTAGCCTGCAAGAGAAAGGACGGGCTGTAAGTGCGCAGTGAAGCCCTGATGTAGTGTGCACTGCCTCCCATGGTGGAATAGCTTGGGCAGAGTGAAGCCCTGATGTAGAGTGCACTGCCTCCCATGGTGGAATAGCTTGGACAGAGTGAAGCCCTGATGTAGTGTGCACTGCCTTCCATGGTGGAATAGCTTGGACAGAGTGAAGCCCTGATGTAGTGTGCACTGCCTCCCATGGTGGAATAGCTTGGACAGAGTGAAGCCCTGATGTAGTGTGCACTGCCTCCCATGGTGGAATAGCTTGGACAGAGTGAAGCCCTGATGTACTGTGCACTGCCTCCCATGGTGGAATAGCTTGGCCAAAGTGTAGCGTGCCGAATGGCCATTTGATGCTCATGACTGTCCCAATGCTGCTGGCTGAGGGCTGGCCAATAGGACTTTCAGCTCCCTTTGCCCATCATGTCAGGTGTACATGCAAGAATGAGGAGGAGACTGGAAAGGCTACTCACCTTCACAATCCTGGTCAGATCGTTGTATTTTTTACGACATTGTTTGTGGGTCCTGGGGGCCTCGCCGGTGAACGTCACCCTCTGGGCGATCTGCTTCCAGGCTTTGGTGTAGTCATGGTGGGTTGGATTCCTCCCACTCTCTGGAAACAAGATCTTGCGCCTCACCTCCAGAGCTGTGACCATTATGTCCAGATCACCCTCTGAGAAGCGCAGGGCACGCTGACGGGCCTTCTCTGGCGTTGCCATGACTCCCTGGGGCTGAGCAGCAGTGTTGAGGCCTCTTTGCAAGGCTGCAGTGTGCAAGGCGTGGCAGCAGACCAATTTGTCCCTTCCCCCTTTAACAGCTGGTCGGCACCACGGGGTCTGCTGTCAGTGCAAAAATGACCGCACCCGCGCTGCGCCCCGCCTGGGCGCTATCCCTCTGGACCGCCGGCTTAGCGCCTAAAGGTAGGAGTGGAACGCCTCTTTTAGCGCTCCACCACTCTCTTAGGGCGAAGCCACTGAATTTCCGGCAACGGGGCGCTACTTTGGGGCGGGCGCTAACTTCGGGCGGGCGCCAAGGTTAGCGCCCCAAAACTGTCTATACTGAAAATCTAGCCCCAATTGTTTTAATACTTTTTGTTAGCATTTTTTAAAAAAGGTTTCCATGCCCAAGATTTTCCAGTACAACCAAAATGTTTAACAAGGAGAATCACCTCACACGTCCCAAAATTCCAACTCAAATCACGAAACATTTAAGAAATTCAAAACTGCCAATCATTTTTTTTTAATGTGAGAATCTCTCGTAAGGAACTAGAAACTCTCACAAAATTCAAAATAACCGGAGTCTCACTGTGGTCACAATGTAAGTCATGTTTTTAAAATTTAAGTTAACCTCAATAATTCCAATTTAATTCAGATCAAATTCTTATTAACTAAACACGATACAGAACAGATAAAATAAAACAAAAGAAAGCACAGTAAGTTACATAATAGTTCTCTTTGTTCTTTCTTCAGATGCCTTTTCAAATGACTGTAAAAATACTGAATACAACTGGAGAAAAATTAGTTTTCACATTTAAACAAAACAAATCAAATTGCTTTGGAAAATTCATGATAGCAACAGCAACTTCAAGGTTAAATCTTAGACTGAAATGTAATCTTTTGTTCAACAAACTTTTTGTTTTTCTCAGTTTTTCCACACCAGCTTAACTTAAATTGTAGCTCAAAGTTTTTTTTTCAATTCTGGGTGCACAATCTTATTCGCACATTCTTAAAACTTCCAAAAGCCAAGACAAGACTACAAAGGGTTAAACGGCTTTTAGCACAGAGAAGTGGGTGGAGCTAAAACAAACATAACAGACACTGGGCTAGATTTTCAGTATAGACAGTTTTGGGGCGCTAACCTTAGCGCCCGCCCGAAGTTAGCGCCCGCCCCAAAGTAGCAACCCGTTGCCGGAAATTCAGTGGCTTCGCCCTAAGAGGTTGGTGGAGCGCTAAAAGAGGCGTTCCACTACTATCTTTAGGCGCTAAGCCGGCGGTGCAGAGCGCAACACCCGAGCTCAGGCGCAGCGCACGGCAGACACTCTGGTGCCAGTGAGCTCTTAAAGGGGAAGGGTGCATGTGTTTGTTTCAAAGGCAGAGTCTGGGGGGGGGAAAACAGGATGATGATGATGATGATGATGAGGAGGAGGAGGAGGAGGAGGAGGAGGAGGAGGAGGTGGTGGTGGTGGTGGTGGTGGTGGTGGTGGTGGTGGTGGCTGGAAACACAAATACACCGTTCACAACAACACACTGGATCCTTCCACACAACACATGCAGACTGCCGTTTATAGTGCAGGAGGAGTGCCCTTTAATTTGCGCTCCCCAGGGTGTGTAGCGTTCCATTTTACAAACGCTCTGGACGCCAGCCGCACAATGGGGCGGTCCGACTGAAGTTTGGATTCGGGGCGGCCAAAGGGCGTTGCACGAGGATGTGACTTCATTTTCTGCGCGCGCATCCGGGCGGCCGCTAAACTTTGCGCCGGCGCTAACGGGCAACTTAATTTGGGGCGGGGCGCAAACTGCGCTGCGCCCGGGCGCTACACGCATAGCGCCCGAAAATCACTTCTCTTAAGGCGCTAACTGCTGGCGCAAGCAACTGAAAATCTAGCCCACTTTCTTTTAAAGACAGACTTTCAGATAAAAGTAATACTGTAACTTCTTAAACATTCATAGATGCTTTGTAAAAATACATTATCATTCACACTGAAAACAAACAAAAAAAACCCGTACAACAGCAGAAAAGAGACATTTTCTTTTTTATTCCATCATAACTATTTTATCCTTTTTCCCATAAGCCAATTTTTAATTTCTGATGTTTTATACTGAATCTCATTCTGTACTGATTACTGCCACTGGGAATCTGGGAGAGTAGGGTGGGTGTCTCCCGAACCAGCGGGGCACATGGGGGTGACTGAGTTGAATTTGCGATAGTCAATAGTCATCCGATAGTCATCCAGTTTCCTAACTGGCCAAACTGGGGAGCTGGTCATGAACATGCCTTTGTGAACAATACCCTGCTTTAGCTCCAAGGGAAGGTATCCTTGTATAGTTGTCTGGATTGAATTGTCAAAGCCCAATAAAACTGGGGGCACGCCCTTTGTAGGATTGGGGTGGGGATCGTGAATAATGGTGGTGGAGGAGCTGGAGTCGACTAACATTAATTGTCGACGGCCTCCAGAATCAACAGTGCGGACTACCGATCTCCCTCCACTATCTTATCAGAGAGGAGAAGTTACCTCCCCCTGAGAGGCCTGTGGGAGTCACAGGGGAGGTAGAAACAAATCTGTCAACTTGGGATGCTGATGCGCTGCAGTCCGATGGTCAAAGCCCTTATGGCTGCCTCCATTCTCTCCAGTCGCTGTTTGACCGGTTCGGGGTCTGCTTGCCTTGGGGGGTTGTTGTTGCACTGATGGGCAGAGTGGCCTAGACGGTGGCAGATGTAGCAACGCACTGAGGCACCTTTTCCTGGACCGGGAGTTTTGGACAGCCCTGACTTTGGGTTAGCCAGGAGGACTTGTTTAATGTCGCCCCCTTCTAGTTCCGAATGAGTGACCTTAATATTCCTCCACCTCTGCCTGAGGTCGAGCAGGCTGGTGTTCATGTTCACCGTCCCTAGGTCATCCTTTAGTGCCATGACCTCAACTGTGCTAAGGTGCCTATGTGTGGTCATGGTGACCGTTTCCCCCTCGTCGGTAGTGGAAGAGGAGGGTTGCTCGCGTTCCAGGTCTCGCTCAGCCTGGTGCTTGGGCTCGCGGGCTGCCTTAGCTCGGGTGACCACACACACTGGTATCGTCTCATCTGCCTGACCATCCTTATAGGGTGGAGGCGGAGCGGAGGGGGCAGAGGGAGTGGGGTGCTCAGCTATATTGTCCCAGCAAAAGCCGGGATCTTTCGGTTTGATTTTGGAGACAGCAGCCCACTGTTGGCTGATTTGTGCCTGAAGCTGTTGGATTTTTGCTAAGCACGGGGTGTGGTCTGCTTCGGGGGACGCAGTGGTTTGGTGCCGGTTTAATTCCCTTACAGCGTCCCTTGCGTCTTCTAACTCCTCACTTAATCTGGTACTTTCTGCCTGTAGTTCAATATTTTGTTCTCGTATTTAGTCTACTTTCCTTTGCGTACAGTGGGCTCTGTCATGACCCTTTCTCTCCCAGCGTAACTGCTTGCGAACGTCAGAATTGCTTTCCTGCCACCTGTTGATTACTTTCTGTAACTCTTTGTTTTTCTCACTTAATTGTACAGCGCACAAGTGTGCTCCGTCAGCTAACTTATCGCGACCTTTTTTCAGCTTAAGTTTTCTTTTCTGGACATCCTCAGAGAGTCTGTCAAGAATATAATCATAGTGCCCGTTATTATGTTTTAGGATTTTTAGAAGGTCCGTTGCCGCAGACGCGCTGGCATTTTCTGTCAGGATGTTTATTAACTGTTCCCGGTGGTATGCCAATGCCATTTTATTTCTGGTTTTGCTTTTAACACACTCTCTCAATCTCCTTTCATTCAAGGAGTCCCCTACCCAGTCTAAGCGATGATCACACGCAGTTGACCAAGTCTCTCCGATCCTTGAACCGGAACCTTACAACTCCCAACACTGAATATTCCACCTGACACCTCTGTAAGATTTTGGATCAAAGGTCACACACAGATTACCCAGAGGGTCTTAGCAGTTGTAAGGCATTTTATTAAAGAGCTAGGCCTAGAAATTCAGTAGGCTTAGCGCCCCATTTGGGGCGCTGGAGGGCCTAGCGCCGGAGTTATGGCCAGTTGGCAAATTCAGTGGGGCCCTTCCGTCGGCGTTACACCGGTTGCACTGCGCCGGCACCGATGACGTCATCGGTGTGCGCAGCGTCCCGGTTGCCGTGGTGACGGGCCTCAGCGCCGAAATTGAGTTGCGGCCGCCTCGCCCGTGGCAGCCGCAACTAAGACTTTGGCAACCGAGTCTTGCAGGAGTTAGCGCCGGCGCATTAAGGTCGCGCGGCGGCCGGCCGCTTTCCCGCCGGCCGCCTGCCGGCACCTCCCTCCCCGGACTCCTCCACCCCCCCCCGCGGAACAGATGCGTCTGGCCTGCAAGCCCGGCACTTGTCCGAGGTGCCGGGCTCATTTTTCTGAACATTTGAACGGCCAGCGGGCGGGTGCAGGCAGCTCCTCCTTAACTGAAGGAGGAGGCCTGCACTTCCCCAGCCTGCCGCACCGCATCGGGTGCCGCAGCGCCGGAATTGCGCCGCAATGCGGCACTCAGTGCCCATTTCGAGGCGCTGACACCCTCTAGTAGCGCCGGCAGCCGTTTGGGCGCGGCGCGACTGAATTTTTGGCGCGCGCAGGGGGACTTAGCGCCGGCGCTAAATTTCCGGCACTAAAGCCCTGGCGAACCCACAACCGAATTTCTAGGCCAATCAGTTACTACATGCAAATGAAATAGATATAGCAGACTTACAACCCATGACAGATGAGAGCGATCTACGGCCCTGGAACGGAATGAAACAACTGGACGGACGGTGAGGCAGTACGGTGGTCCTGGATTGGATGGATTCCTGCTGTCGGTTGGGTCATCCCTCCAGATGTTGGAGGTGTTAAGCCATAGCCAGCATCAATCCACCGCAGAGGCTAGATCTGACCAAGTTGTTAGGCCGTAGCCAGCATGCATCCACCTCGGAGAAGCCTTCACACCTAATTGCCTGTTTCCCTCTCTCGGTCACCTGTTTTTATACCTTATTTCGATGGGCTGGTGGATACCTCGGGCTAGATTTTCAGTATAGACAGTTTTGGGGCGCTAACCTTAGCGCCCGCCCGAAGTTAGCGCCCGCCCCAAAGTAGCGCCCCGTTGCCGGAAATTCAGTGGCTTCGCCCTAAGAGAGTGGTGGAGCGCTAAAAGAGGCGTTCCACTCCTACCTTTAGGCGCTAAGCCGGCGGTCCAGAGGGATAGCGCCCAGGCGGGGCGCAGCACGGGTGCGGTCATTTTTGCACTGACAGCAGACCCCGTGGTGCCGACCAGCTCTTAAAGTGGGAAGGGACGAATTGGTCTGCTGCCACGCCCTGCACACTGCAGCCTTGCAAAGAGGCCTCAACACTACTGCTCAGCCCCAGGGAGTCATGGCAACGCCAGAGAAGGCCCGTCAGCGTGCCCTGCGCTTCTCAGAGGGTGATCTGGACATAATGGTCACAGCTCTGGAGGTGAGGCGCAAGATCTTGTTTCCAGAGAGTGGGAGGAATCCAACCCACCATGACTACACCAAAGCCTGGAAGCAGATCGCCCAGAGGGTGACGTTCACCGGCGAGGCCCCCAAGACCCACAAACAATGCCGTAAGAAATACAACGATCTGACCAGGATTGTGAGGGTGAGTAGCCTTTCCAGTCTCCTCCTCATTCTTGCATGTACACCTGACATGATGGGCAAAGGGACCTGAAAGTCCTATTGGCCAGCCCTCAGCCAGCAGCATTGGGACAGTCATGAGCATCAAATGGCCATTCGGCACTCTACACTTTGGCCAAGATATTCCACCATGGGAGGCAGTGCACAGTACATCAGGGCTTCACTCTGTCCAAGCTATTCCACCATGGGAGGCAGTGCACACTACATCAGGGCTACACTTTGGCCAAGCTATTCCACCATGGGAGGCAGTGCACACTACATCAGGGCTTCACTCTGTCCAAGCTATTCCACCATGGGAAGCAGTGCACACTACATCAGGGCTTCACTGCGCACTTACAGCCCGTCCTTTCTCTTGCAGGCTAAAGTAGCGTTTAATCGCCAGGCCCGTGCCAGGGGTGGCCGCGCCAAGCTGCAGAAGCTCACTCGGCTGGAGGAGCGCGTGTGTGTGCTCATGGGAGCCCGTGTGATTGTCCCCACAGCGTGCGGTGTATCCGACCCTCCACTGCCCGGCAATGGTAAGGACCTCGCCTTTTGGCCCTCTCGCGTCGCACTGGCCCATCCGAGCTACCTCCTTTGCCACTGTCCCACCAATGCGCTGAATCCCACCAGTCCTAACTCCCTCGCTGACGCCGTCTCCTCACTCTGAAGCTACTCTTGTGCATTCCTGCTTTCAGCTGGTGACGACCAGGACCCTGAGGCTGCCAGTGACAGCACCTCCGACCAGGAGGAGGAGGAGGAGCAAGCCGGACCTTCGGGGGAACAGTCACGTCCCGCAGGAGAGGAGGAAATGCTTGACACCTCCTCACTGGACGAGTGCCTGGAGGAACTGTCGCAGGGCAATGCAGCTTCTGGGACCAGTGGCGTCCAGCCACCCAGCAGCCGTGCGCGTGGCCCGCGGCCTTCCCCCCAAAGGGGGGAAGGATCAGAGGGGAGTGCTGCTGCTCGGCACACTCGCCGTCACCAACGCGGCAAGGGTCCCCTAGTTCGGCCCCCTCCTCCCCAGCGGGAGAGTCGCGACTCCAGTCCGGACACCTTCACTTCGGAGGAGGTGCGGAAGCTGGATAAGATGGCCGACGACTCGGACCGGCGCCACACGGAGCTCATGAGCGTGGTGGGGCGCATGCCTGAGGCCATCGAGTCGCTGGCGACCAGTGTGCGCGAGTTCGGGGCAGCAACTGCCGCGACTGGCCGCATGCTGACTGATGCCGTCAAGATCCTGGCGGATGTGATGCGCGCGCACACCAGGACCACAGGGCCACTCACTGCTGCCACACGCGCTGTCTCAGGCAGGCATCGCCAGGGCAGGCGCCGCGCTGGACCATCCCAGCAGCCGCCCGTCGGCTGATTGCTGCGGATCCTGCAGTGCGGGCCCGGCCGAGTGCCACCGCGCCACAGCACCAGCCAGCGCATCCCAGACGCCAGTTGGCCCACATTGCGCCATCCGTCGCCGCCATTCCCCCTCTGGGGCGTCAACGGCAAGCGGCTGCAGCTGATGGTGGCCAGGCTCAGGTGCGCCACTCAGCAGACGGCCCCTCGAGGCCCAAACGCCGTGTAGGCCGCACCCCAGCAGCATCTGGCGGAAGGGCATCTGAGCCTCAAGCGCCTTCCCCCAGCCTCGCAGCAGCCACTGGCCAGAGCTTGCGAAGGAGCAGCAGGCAGGGCAGGGGAGGCAAAATGCTGGCCAAGGTCTCGCCCTCGCGGGCCACTCAGTAGAGGGTGTGGGCAGCTTTCCTTTAATATGGCGGTGGCCATCTTTATTTTGCCCATGGTTGTGCTTTTGGAGGGCTTATTTTTCGCGTTAGGCCGACGTTGAGGCCCGGTTTCAATAAAGGTGGAGTGGCTCCTCCCCAGTTTGTGCGAGTGAGTCGTTTGTTGGGCTTTTTGTGGGGCCCGTTTATTGTTTTTGGGGATTCATGTGGGAAGGGCTTTTCATTTTTGTGCAATAAAAAATTATCTTTATTCATGCAGTCTCCATGGTTGTTCTTCTTAGTGTTTGTTGGCTTCGCCGGCTGAGGGCTTGCGGAGCGGCTGCATTCATCTTCCCTCATGGCCCCTGGCCATTCCCTGACAGGGGGCTTAGAAGTACCGTGTAATAAGGTGGCGTCGTGCGGCCCTTGGCCCTGGTCGCTCCCTCCTGGGAACGTACTCCTGCTCCTCCTCCTCCTCCTCATGCTCCTCCTGCTCCTCCTCCTGAGGTGCTGGTCCAACGTCAGGTGGCAGTGCCTGAGTCCTGCGGATAGCCAGGTTGTGCAGCATGCAGCAAACCACCACAAATTGGGAGACCCGGTCCGGCGAATACTGGAGAGCTCCTCCGGAGCGATCAAGGCAGCGGAACCGCTGCTTGAGGACCCCAATAGTTAGCTCGATGATGTTGCGGGTGGTTTGATGGCTCTCGTTGTAGGCCTCTTCAGCAGCGGTCCTGGGCGCGCGAAGCGGGGTCATGAGCCAGGTGCACAAAGGATAGCCTTTGTCCCCGATGAGCCATCCTCTTGGGGAAGGCTGTGACTGGAACATGTCATGCACAGTACTCTGCCGCAGGATAAAGGCATCGTGGCTGCTGCCTGGGAAGCTGGCATTGACTGCCATGATGCGCTGCTTGTGGTCACATACCAGCTGCACATTCAGAGAATGGTAGCCCTTCCTGTTGCGATACTGCTCGCCATGCTCCAGAGGGGCCCGCAAAGCCACATGCGTACAGTCAATGGCGCCCTGCACCAAGGGGAATTCCCCGAGTCTGGCAAATCCCAATGCGCGCTGATGCTGGCTCTCGAGGGCCATGGGGAAGGAGATGAATTGGCTTCTCCTTCTGAACAGTGCTTCGGTCACGTGGCGGATGCAGCGATGCGCGCCATACTGGGAGATGTTTGCTATGTCCCCAGCAGCGTATTGGAAGGAGCCGGTGGCATAGAAGTTCAATGCCACCGTCACCTTCACTTCCACCGACAGAGACGTCCTGCACCTGAGCTTTGGCCGCAGATCTCGGCGAAGCAGGTGGCAGATCTCTGCAATCACCTCCTTTCGGAATCGGAGCCTTCTAACACATCGCGCGGCACTCATGTTTAGGTAGGAGCGCTGCTGGCGGTATAGCCTGACTGGGTAAGGCCTACGTGGCCGACGCCTGTAGCCCCCTCTGCCTCTAGCCAGGGCTGCCCCTCTCACAATGCGTCTGCGAGCCCTACGGATATGGCGCTGCAGCTGCGCGTTGGCACCCCATGCAGCCCCCATCAAACCCTGGCAAACAGTCTAATTTCCAAATGGCCACTTGCAGCGCTATTGCCTGAGTCCAAAAATACCTGCCTCTTGCTGCTTGAAACCAGTTAGCTATCCTCCTTGTTGTGTCTCCAGAAATGCGTTGCACAAGACTGTTTTCTGAAAAAAGGATGGCCTTTATACTGGAGAGGACGTTCCCTTTAATTAGCGCCCCCCGGGGCCCGCGCTGGTTGTGTTGCGTTCCTTTTTCCAAACGCTCCGGCCGCCCGCCGCACAATGGGGCGGTCCGACTGAAGTTTGCAATCGGGGCGGCCAAAGGGCGTTGCACGAGGATGTGACGTCATTTTCTGCGCGCGCATCCGGGCGGGCGCTAAACTTTGCGCCGGCGCTAACGGGCAACTTAATTTGGGGCGGAGCGCAAACTGCGCTGCGCCCGGGCGCTACACGCATAGCGCCCGGAAATCACTTCTCTTAAGGCGCTAACTGCTGGCGCAAGCTACTGAAAATCTAGCCCCTGGTGTCAATCATTTTACCCATCCCATTGTCCAATTACAAGGGAGAGGATACCTCTGACAGGCCCCCTCCCATCTTGCTGAGGTCAGCTATTTCCCTATCTCTGTTCTAAATGTCGTGTTTTGTTTCTAAAGACATCTTGCTTATCCTACCGGCTCCATGCTGACTTCCTTCTCAGTTTAGGTATGTATGCTGGGAGGCCTGTCCTTGTGATGATCTGAGCCCTCTGTGCTTATCTGATGTGACTGGAATTCTCTCTCGGTCATCAGCCAGCCCTCATCTGCAGAGTTGGCAAACCTAATTTTTGTATAATCGTTATTCCTTCTAATACTTGCAATTTCTTTGGGTTTAAAGATTTCTTACACTGGATACAGCGAAGGCTATAGGCCCCAACAACATCCTGGCTGTCGTGCTGAAGACTTATGCTCCAGAACTAGCTGCGCTGTAAGATTTCGCAAGAATTTCCAAAATTTCTGCAGCCGAAGATTATATTTTTGATTAAAGATAACCTGGGTAGAATATACCTTTAAAAATCCAGGGATCAAAATGGCCATCAGACCTCATGGCAGAATACAAATGACAGTCTCTCTGCAAAGCACGGGCTGACAAAAAGGACTTGAGAGGCAACCTGTGTGTGTGCTGTGAAAAGGATAATCAAAGATGGCTGTCCGACCTCATGGCAGAAGACACTACACAGCCTGTGTGCATATGAAAGGGAAAATCAAAGATGGCCGACAAAGGATTTAGAAAAACTCCAGCCCCTGAAGCAATGGAGTTTTTAAACTGTCAATCAAAGGCAGTTCGAGGAGTTTTACCGCAGGACAATCGATGTTTGTTTACAGGAAGTCTACAATGTTGACACAAAGGCTTAACCACTTGAGACTGCCAATCAATTGTGGTTCCAGTGACCACAGGACAATGGCTTTGTTTACACTAACATTCAAGGGCTGTTTACTCAGCAATTAAGGAAATAGACATATTTTTTTCAAACCGAGACAGCTCTATTCAAACCCATCACGATGAATGGGACCACATTCAAAAACCCATCATAAGGGAAATGGTAATTCATCCAAACCCCATCACAGTCAATGGGGACAGTTTGGATCATTTTTATTCAGCCCAGAAACATCCGGATTTGGACGGGAAGATTTCGGCCCCAAATCGGGTATAAGATAGCTTCTCAGGAAGCCATCTCTCTCTCTCTCTGCAGCCTTAGCTCCGTGCCCTATCAACAACTCAGGAGCAAGCCCAAGGGAATGGAATACCAGCAGTTACTTTTAAACACTGGGGTATCTCCTTTTCAGGGTGGTGAAGAATCTAAGACCACAGGGGCATGGAGCAGGCGTTTCACTGGTGAGCATAGTTGTTCTGGCCTATCACAAGGTAACTTAGATAGGTATTTATGGGTGGGAATTTTTAAACTGTAATTTTAGTCAATTTTCCCACATTGTGTCCATTTTCTCCTCCCCTGTTAAGTAAGAGTGTTGCACTAAGCAAAAGAGTGCTGTAGTGGACACTAAGTACTGTGAGAAGTAAAGTGCTGCACTAGTTATAAGTGCTGTATTTAAGTAACAGTGTTGCACTAAGCAAAAGAGTGATGTAGTGGACACTAAGTACTGTGAGAAGTAAAGTGCCGCACTAGTTAAAAGTGCTGTATTTAAGTAAGAGTGTACTGTATTAAAGGTGCTGTATTTAAGTAGAAGAGTATTGCACTAAGCAAAAGAGTGCTGTAGTGGACTATAAGTGTACTGTGTTAAGTAAAAGTGCTGTATCGAGCACAGGTGTGTTGTATTCATTATTTTAAGTTGTTTTCTTTTGCTTCAATAAATACTGGTCTGTTTTGCACCCAACCACGAGTCTCGTTTTCTGTCTACATCACTACCGAATAAGTCCGGCGGTCAGAACCAGGAAAAGGGGAGCGCTTCGAAACCGCACGGGGCTCTGGAGCAGCTCAGAGGCTTCTGACTGGCCAGAGACAATAAACCCATCCCCGTTAATAATTCCTACAAAATGACGACCGCGGCAGGACCGTCGGCAACAGTGTGCGATGTAGCAGACGGTGGTTTGGGTCTGGAGAGAGCAGCAGTTATTGGTTTTCTTTTTATCCCACTGGTTTGCTTGTGGTTAACTGCCCGCAGGCTTGGGGAAGTTAACCGCAGGCTTAGGGAAGCCAGAGAAGAGAGTTGGGATAGGGAAAGGGAGTTTGAAGAATACCAGGCCAAGGTGGTGCGCCTGGTGGTCCAGTTTAGTGAGGGCAAAAGCCACACGAGGAATGAGTCAGAGTACCTGAAGTGCCTAGTTGCAGAGGCCAAGAGCAATGAGATGAGGGTGCGGGAGGAGAACGCTCGACTCATACAAGAAGTAAAAGAGCAGGAGGAAAATTTTAGGGAGGTAAAGGCAGCATATAAGCTGGCCTGCGAGCAAGGTTTTGAGGAAGCAGATCATGGCCCCTGTAGGGAAGAGATAGAAAGCTTGAATATGGCTTTAAAAAGGGCAAAGGGGATGATATGTCTGATCAGCCCGAAAGCAGGTTAGTTGGATTTTACCGACAACCCAAGTAAAACCGTCCCACTGGCAACACCCAGGAAAAGGCTGGTCAGGGAATCAGAGGTCCCACGACTGCCACCCATGGCTCTGAGCTTTCAGGAGCTCTTGCAGCAAAGGGGGGTGGAGGATGATGTGGTAGAGGAAGCACAGCAGGCCCCGCTAGATAGGCCGGGACCAGGACCAGTGTACCCCCTCCGACAACGGAGGTATGGTCCGCCCGTTGATGAAGATGACCCCGGGGCCATCCAGAATCAGTTTGTGGTGCCGTATGGCACCCACCAGTTCAGGGACATGGTTAACCACATCAGCAAGCTCACTAAAAAGGGAGACCCCTCTCTGCACTTCAGGGAGATAGAGCAAACAGCTTGTGTAAATGACTGCGATGACGCAGAGCAAGCAAAAATGCTGCAGTTTTCTGTGGCAGGTGATCTCCTCCAGGCCCTATCTGGCGAGTGCAAAAGGGGGCATAGGGATTATGAGGGTCTCAAGAATGAGGTATTGGAGGCCATGGGACTCAGTGATGGTAGCCCGTTCGCCCGGGTAGAAAGAACGGTGCAGCTCCCAGGGGAGGCCCCGCAGGCATTCGCAGACAGGCTGTGGCCAGTCTACCGGAGTGCGTGCCCGGGAATGCCAGTGTGGGCAGCACTGGACCCAGTCCAATTTACTCACTGGCTCTGGTGTCTCATGACAAACAGCCTACCCCAGATCCAAGCCCAGGTAGTGGCTTGGTTCGACCCCCGAAACCCCCAGACCACCGAAGAAGCAGTGATCCGCCGGCTCACAGTAACATGAGGGGTGTCGAGACGCCCCAACCCAAGGGAAGGGTCCATGAGGTTAAACCTGGGAGCCAGAGTAAGAAAGAGTGGCACCGTCCCTCCCAGGCTAGGTTAAATTGCTCTGGGTGCGGGAAAGATGGTCACTGGAGAAAAGATTGTAAGAATCCCTGGAAAGATAGCAAGGGATAAAATCCCACAGCCCCAGCCCAAAAGTCAGGGCCAGATATCCCTCCTGCTGCGATCGAGTCATTTTTACAGTCCCTACGGTCTCTTCTGACTGGCCAGGGGAGAGTAGCAGCCACCACCGGTGCTTTGACCCCGTCTGGCCCATCCCACTCCCAGCAATGACTAGAGCCAGCGCAACCTGTTGACCAGTGTCCCCGCAAGAATGCAGTGGGGAGCAGGCCCTATGTTGGGATGGGGGTGACTCCGGGGCAGGGGAGATATTCGGTGGACACTGGAGCCTCCGGCACGGTGGTCCACTTGGAAGACCTGACCAATTCCCCCCGGTCTAACAAGGTCCCATTTAGCTTAATGGGACCCACAGGGAAACAGACAGCTGGGAGTGAACCTGAGAATAGAAATCCTCAGCCCACAGCGGGTTCGAGCTCACAGGCTACACAGGCAGGCACTGTGGCTTGTGTTAGGGGAGGAGCCATAGAGGACCAGTGTAAGTTGTTTAAGCAGGGGAAAAGGGAAGAAGAGTTCTGGGACCCCTGTAGAGCAGGCCCGGTAGCAGCAATCTGGGACAAGGGAGGCACACAGGGGATAGCTTTGGCCCCGGACCAAATGCAGGTCCAAGCCCAAGACTCCACCTTCAAGGCCGCCCTGGTAAGGGAAAAGGATTTGGAACAGAATTACTGGCAGGCTGCCAGTTATATTAAAAATTGTGGGTTGTTTAAGCTGGAAGCAGGGGAACAGGCAGCTGGGATTGTACCTGAGATTAGAAATCCCCAGCCTGCAGCGCGTATACACACACAGACTGCAAACGCAGGCGCAGTCACGTGTATGACAGGAGAAGCTCCCCAGCACTTGGCCCGAGTGATTCCCCCTCTCTTGTGGGACTCCGGGGAGGAGGCTGAACCAGGCTTTAGACCTGAAGGGGAAGGCTCTCAGCCACTGGCAGCCGGTGGCAAGGGATTGCCTGTCCCCAGCCCAGGTTTGGGAAGGGAGGGACCCGAAGGAGGAGGTCCCCAGCCAGCAGGGAGTGTGACCCAAGCTAAGGGTCTGCTCGCCAGGGTAACCCCACCAGCGACACTCTCTAGGAGGTCTCTTCGGGTACCCCAGCCCAAGAGATTATGGTCACCCACTTTCCAGTGGAGTAGGGCGGTCTCCTGAGTCAGGGAGATGCCAAAAGGCAGAAGTCCCCAACCAGCAGCCATAAGCTGCGAGGGACTACTAGGTGGAATCAGTCCAGCCACGCTGCAGGGCGCAGCCTGTGGCAGCCCAAACAGGGATTAGGCTGGCCACCCGGAGACAGGCGGCGCTTGTATATAGCTTTGTGCAAGTAATGTACAATAAAGGATTAAGGTAGTACGTGTTAATTTTAGATTTTATATTGAAATTCAGCAGTGGTATTATTAGTGTATAAGTTTTAAGTATGGTACCATTCCAGAATTGTATTGTGAATCGAGTTCGCGGGACCTGATCACAATGCCCCGAGCCAGGGGATCTGGCTAGCTGTTTTTTTTAGTCTTTTCCAGAGTTCCGGAAGGTACAGAGGACCATCGTGTTTCAGGTGATTCGAGAGAGGAAGCACCCCTAGTCCACGAAGGAAGGGGTCTGCAGGAAGCAGATGCCCACAACATTTAAACTGTTATTGATAATCCCATTAGATTAAGAATTTACAAAGCTGGTTAGTTATTGTTTGGAGTTAACGGAACAAATTGCATATGCCTATGAATAGTTATGTTTGCATGGTGAAAAATTAAAATACATTTATGGCTGAAGAATAGTGCCATTTAATAAAATGTCAGGCAATTGCATTTTAATTAAAAAAAGGAAGCTCGTTTTCTTCGATTTGTATTTTTAACAGATATGTTTTGGCTTAGTGGTAATCCCATTGAAGATGTTGTATCATGATAAAACTATGTCGCAAGTGGTGCAGGGGCATTGTACCCCTCCATACTTGAATTATTGTGAATGCAAGTGGTGCAGGGGCATTGGACACCCTCCATGTATTGATTATTTAATTTTTTTTTCTGTCGATAGACGCCTACCGTATACTGCGATTCTCTCTGGGTAGGGGAGATGAAGGTGTCGGGGGATAAGAACATAAGAACATAAGAAATAGGAGCAGGAGTAGGCCAAGCAGCCCCTCGAGCCTGCTCCGCCATTCAATAAGATCATGGCTGATCTGATCCTAACCGCCAATCCACTATCACAGAACCATCTCCTGAATCTAACAGAATTAGACACACAAAATAGGAGCAGGATCAGGCTACACGGCCCCTGGGCCCGCTTCGCTACCCACAGGGCCATGACGGATCCGAACCTAGACTCATGCCCAAATTCCTGCCCGCTCCCCGTAACCCTTAATTCCCTTTACTTCTAGGGAACTGTCTATTTCTGTTTTAAATTTATGTAATGATGTAGCTTCTACAGCTTTTTGGGGCAGCATATTCCATGGACCTACCACCCTCTGAGTGAAGTAGTTCCTCCTCATCTCAGTTTTGAAAGAGCAGCCCCTTATTCTAAGACTATGCCCCCTAGTTCTAGTTTCACTCATCATTGGGAACATCTTCCCCGCATCCACCCAATCCAACCGCTTCACAATCTTATATGTTTCAATAAGATCGCCTCTCATTCTTCTGAACTCCAATGAGTAGAGTCCCAATCTACTCAACCTCTCCTCATATGTCCATCCCCTCATCCCCGGGATTAACCGAGTGAACCTTCTTTGTACTGACTCGAGAGCAAGTATGTCCTTTCTTAAGTATGGACACCAAAACTGTATGCAGTATTCCAGGTGCGGTCTCACCAATACCTTGTACAACTGAAGCAATACCTCCCTACTTTGATATTCTATCCCCCTAGCAATGAAAGCCAACATTCCATTGGCCTTCTTAATCACTTGCTGCACCTGCATACTAACCTTTTGAGTTTCGTGCACCAGGACCCCCAGATCCCTTTGTACTTCAGTACTTTCAGTTTCTTGCCATTAAGATAATAACTTGCTCTACGATTTTTCCTGCCAAAGTGCATAACCTCACACTTTCCAGTATTGTATTCCATCTGCCAAATCTCTGCCCACTTACTTAGCCTGTCGATGTCCCCTTGCAGGTTTTTTATGTCCTCCTCACTCACTACTTTCCCTCCCATCTTAGTATCATCTGCAAACTTTGATATGTTACACTCGGTCCCCTCCTCCAAATCGTTAATATAGATTGTAAAGAGTTGGGGACCCAGCACTGACCCCTGCGGAACACCACTAGTTACTGATTGCCAGTCTGAGAATGAACCATTTATCCCAACTCTCTGCCTTCTGTTAGATAGCCAATCCTCTATCCATGCCAGAATATTACCCCCAATCCCGTGATTTTTTATCTCAAGCAATAATCTTTTGTGTGGCACCTTGTCAAATGTCTTTTGGAAGTCAAAATACACTACGTCCGCTGATTCCCCTTTATCCACCCTATACGTTACTTCCTCAAAGAACTCCAGCAAATTTGTCAAACATGACTTCCCCTTCATAAAACCATGCTGACTTTGTCCTATTAATTTATGATTATCCAAATGTCCTGTTACTGCCTCCTTAATAATGGACTCCAAAATTTTACCTACCACAGATATTAGGCTAACCGGTCTATAGTTTCCATCCTTCTGTCTACTGCCCTTTTGAAATAAGGGTGTTACATTAGCAGTTTTCCAGTCTGCCAGGACCTTTGCCGAGCCCAGGGAGTTTTGGAAAATTATTACCAATGCATCCACAATCCCTACTGCCACTTCCCTCAAGACCCTAGGATGTAAGCCATCAGGCCCAGGTGATTTATCTGCCTTGAGTCCCATTATTTTACCGAGTGCCATTTCCTTAGTGATTTTGATCGTGTTTAGCTCCTCCCACCCTTTAGCCCCCTGTTTGTCCAGTGTTGGGATATTCTTAGTGTCTTCTACTGTAAAGACTGATGTAAAATATTCATTCAGTGTTTTTGCCATCTCCATATTTCCCACCATTAATTTCCCGGTCTCATCCTCTAAGGGACCAACATTTACTTTAGCCACCCTTTTCCTTTTTATATAACTATAAAAACTCTTACTATCTGTTTTTATCTTTTTTGCTAATTTACTTTCATAATCTATCTTCCCTTTCTTAATCAATCTTTTTTTATTTTTTGCTGTCTTTTAAAGTTTTCCCAATCCCCTATCCTCCCACTACCTTATATGCCCTTGTTTTTAGTCGAATACTATCCTTAATTTCTTTACTTAGCCACGGATGGCTGTCTTTTCTTTTACACCCTTTTCTTCTCAGTGGAATATATTTTTTTTGGAAGTTGTAAAATAACTCCTTAAATGTACACCACTGATCATGTATTGTCTTACCCTTTAATCTATTTTCCCAATCCACTCTACTCAATTCCGCTCTCATACCTTCATAGTCTCCTTTATTCAAGCTTAGCACGCTTGTTTGAGATCCAACCTTCTCACCCTCTAATTAATTATGGAATTCAACCATGTTATGGTCACTCATTCCAAGGGGATCCTTTACTAGGACATTTTTAATTAATCCTGTCTCGTTACACAGGACCAGATCTAAGGTTGCTTGCCCCCTGGTCGGTTCAGTTACATACTGCTCAAGAAACCCATCCCTAATACACTCAATGAACTCATCCTCAAGGCAGCCCTGCCCAATTTGATTTGTCCAATTAATATGATAGTTAAAATCCCCCATAATTATAGATGTTCCATTATTACAAGCCTCAACTATTTCCTGATTGATACTCCGTCCAACAGAGTTGCCACTGTTCAGAGGCCTGTAGACTACGCCCACTAGTGTTTTTTTCCCCTTATTATTCCTTACCTCCACCCAAACTGTTGCATTATCCTAATCTTTTGACCCAATATCATTTCTCTGTATTACAGTGATTCCTTCCTTTATTAACATAGCCACCCCACCTCCCCTTCCTTCCTTCCTGTCCTTCCTGATCATTAAATAACCTGGTATGTTTAATTCCCAGGCATTGTCACCCTGCAGCCATGTTTCTGTAATGGCCACAAGATCATACCCATATGTAGTTATTTGTGCCATTAACTCGTCTATTTTGTTACGAATGCTACGTGCATTCAGATAGAGAACTTTCAAAGATGTTTTATGACACTATGGGCTAGATTTTCAGTATAGGCAGTTTTGGGGCGCTAACCTTAGCGCCCGCCCGAAGTTAGCGCCCGCCCCAAAGTAGCGCCCCGTTGCCGGGAATTCAGTGGCTTCGCCCTAAGAGGTTGGTGGAGCGCTAAAAGAGGCGTTCCACTACTCTCTTTAGGCGCTAAGCCGGCGGTCCAGAGGGATAGCGCCCAGGCGGGGCGCAGCACGGGTGCGGTCATTTTTGCACTGACAGCAGACCCCGTGGTGCCGACCAGCTCTTAAAGGGGGAAGGGACGAATTGGTCTGCTGCCACGCCCTGCACACCGCAGCCTTGCAAAGAGGCCTCAACACTACTGCTCAGCCCCAGGGAGTCATGGCAACGCCAGAGAAGGCCCGTCAGCGTGCCCTGCGCTTCTCAGAGGGTGATCTGGACATAATGGTCACAGCTCTGGAGGTGAGGCGCAAGATCTTGTTTCCAGAGAGTGGGAGGAATCCAACCCACCACGACTACACCAAAGCCTGGAAGCAGATCGCCCAGAGGGTGACGTTCACCGGCGAGGCCCCCAGGACCCACACACAATGCCATAAGAAATACAACGATCTGACCAGGATTGTGAGGGTGAGTAGCCTTTCCAGTCTCCTCCTCATTCTTGCATGTACACCTGACATGATGGGCAAAGGGACCTGAAAGTCCTTTTGGCCAGCCCTCAGCCAGCAGCATTGGGACAGTCATGAGCATCAAATGGCCATTCGGCACTCTACACTTTGGCCCAGCTATTCCACCATGGGAGGCAGTGGACAGTACATCAGGGCTTCACTCTGTCCAAGCTATTCCACCATGGGAGGCAGTGCACACTACATCAGGGCTTCACTGCGCACTTACAGCCCGTCCTTTCTCTTGCAGGCTAAAGTAGCGTTTAATCGCCAGGCCCATGCCAGGGGTGGCCGCGCCAAGCTGCAGAAGCTCACTCGGCTGGAGGAGCGCGTGTGTGTGCTCATGGGAGCCCGTGTGATCGTCCCCACAGCGTGCGGTGTATCCGACCCTCCACTGCCCGGCAATGGTAAGGACCTCGCCTTTTGGCCCTCTCGCGTCGCACTGGCCCATCCGAGCTACCTCCTTTGCCACTGTCCCACCAATGCGCTGAATCCCACCAGTCCTAACTCCCTCGCTGATGCCGTCTCCTCACTCTGAAGCTACTCTTGTGCATTCCTGCTTTCAGCTGGTGACGACCAGGACCCTGAGGCTGCCAGTGACAGCACCTCCAACCAGGAGGAGGAGGAGGAGCAAGCCGGACCTTCGGGGGAACAGTCACGTCCCGCAGGAGAGGAGGAAATGCTCGACACCTCCTCACTGGACGAGTGCCTGGAGGAACTGTCGCAGGGCAATGCAGCTTCTGGGACCAGTGGCGTCCAGCCACCCAGCAGCCGTGCGCGTGGCCCGCGGCCTTCCCCCCAAAGGGGGGAAGGATCAGAGGGGAGTGCTGCTGCTCGGCACACTCGCCGTCACCAACGCGGCAAGGGTCCCCTAGTTCGGCCCCCTCCTCCCCAGCGGGAGAGTCGCGACTCCAGTCCGGACACCTTCACTTCGGAGGAGGTGCGGAAGCTCGATCAGATGGCCGACGACTCGGACCGGCGCCACACGGAGCTCATGAGCGTGGTGGGGCGCATGCCTGAGGCCATCGAGTCGCTGGCGACCAGTGTGCGCGAGTTCGGGGCAGCAACTGCCGCGACTGGCCGCATGCTAACTGATGCCGTCAAGACCCTGGCGGATGTGATGCGCGCGCACACCAGGACCACAGGGCCACTCACTGCTGCCACACGCGCTGTCTCAGGCAGGCATCGCCAGGGCAGGCGCCGCGCTGGACCATCCCAGCAAGCCGGCCGTCGGCTGATTGCTGCGGATCCTGCAGTGCGGGCCCGGCCGAGTGCCACCGCGCCACAGCACCAGCCAGCGCATCCCAGACGCCAGCTGGCCCACATTGTGCCATCCGTCGCCGCCATTCCCCCTCTGGGGCGTCAAGGGCAAGCGGCTGCAGCTGATGGTGGCCAGGCTCAGGTGCGCCACTCAGGAGACGGCCCCTCGAGGCCCAAACGCCGTGTAGGCCGCCCCCCAGCGGCATCTGGCGGAAGGGCATCTGAGCCTCAGGCGCCTTCCCCCAGCCTCGCAGCAGCCACTGGGCAGAGCTTGCGAAGGAGCAGCAGGCAGGGCAGGGGAGGCAAAATGCTGGCCAAGGTCTCGCCCTCGCGGGCCACTCAGTAGAGGGTGTGGCCAGCTTTCCTTTAATATGGCGGTGGCCATCTTTATTTTGCCCATGGTTGTGCTTTTGGAGGGCTTTTTTTTTGCGTTAGGCCGACGTTGAGGCCCGGTTTCAATAAAGGTGGAGTGGCTCCTCCCCAGTTTGTGGGAGTGAGTCGTTTGTTGGGCTTTTTGTGGGGCCCGTTTATTGTTTTTGGGGATTCATGTGGGAAGGGCTTTTCATTTTTGTTTAAAAAAAATTATCTTTATTCATGCAGTCTCCATGGTTCTTCTTCTTAGTGTTTGTTGGCATCGCCGGCCGAGGGCTTGCGGAGCGGCTGCATTCATCTTCCCTCATGGCCCCTGGCCATTCCCTGACAGGGGGCTTAGAAGTACCGTGTAATAAGGTGGCGTCGTGCGGCCCTTGGCCCTGGTCGCTCCCTCCTGGGAACGTACTCCTGCTCCTCCTCCTCCTCCTCCTCCTCCTCCTCATGCTCCTCCTGCTCCTCCTCCTGAGGTGCTGGTCCAACGTCAGGTGGCAGTGCCTGAGTCCTGCGGATAGCCAGGTTGTGTAGCATGCAGCAAACCACCACAAATTGGGAGACCCGGTCCGGCGAATACTGGAGAGCTCCTCCGGAGCGATCAAGGCAGCGGAACCGCTGCTTGAGGACCCCAATAGTTAGCTCGATGATGTTGCGGGTGGTTTGATGGCTCTCGTTGTTGGCCTCTTCAGCAGCGGTCCTGGGCGCGCGGAGCGGGGTCATGAGCCAGGTGCACAAAGGATAGCCTTTGTCCCCGAGTAGCCATCCTCTTGGGGGAGGCTGTGCCTGGAACATGTCATGCACAGTACTCTGCCGCAGGATAAAGGCATCGTGGCTGCTGCCTGGGAAGCTGGCATTGACTGCCATGATGCGCTGCTTGTGGTCACAGACCAGCTGCACATTCAGAGAATGGTAGCCCTTCCTGTTGCGATACTGCTCGCCATGCTCCAGAGGGGCCCGCAAAGCCACATGCGTACAGTCAATGGCGCCCTGCACCAAGGGGAATTCCCCGAGTCTGGAAAATCCCAATGCGCGCTGATGCTGGCTCTCCAGGGCCATGGGGAAGGAGATGAATTGGCTTCTCCTTCTGAACAGTGCTTCGGTCACCTGGCGGATGCAGCGATGTGCGCCGTACTGGGAGATGTTTGCTATGTCCCCAGCAGCGTATTGGAAGGAGCCGGTGGCATAGAAGTTCAATGCCACCGTCACCTTCACTTCCACCGACAGAGACGTCCTGCACCTGAGCTTTGGCCGCAGATCTCGGCGAAGCAGGTGGCAGATCTCTGCAATCACCCCCTTTCGGAATCGGAGCCTTTTAACACATCGTGCGGCACTCATGTTTAGGTAGGAGCGCTGCTGGCGGTATAGCCTGACTGGGTAAGGCCTACGTGGCCGACGCCTGTAGCCCCCTCTGCCTCTAGCCAGGGCTGCCCCTCTCACAATGCGTCTGCGAGCCCTACGGACATGGAGCTGCAGCTCCGCGTTGGCACCCCATGCAACCCCCATCAAATCCTGGCAAACACTCTAATTTCCAAATGGCCACTTGCAGCGCTGTTGCCTGAGTCCAAAAATACCTGGCTCTTGCTGCTTGAAACCAGTTAGCTATCCTCCTTGTTGTGTCTCCAGAAATGCGTTGCACAAGACTGTTTTCTGAAAAAAGGATGGCCTTTATACTGGAGAGGACGTTCCCTTTAATTAGCGCCCCCCGGGGCCCGCGCTGGTTGTGTTGCGTTCCTTTTTCCAAACGCTCCGGCCGCCCGCCGCACAATGGGGCGGTCCGACTGAAGTTTGCAATCGGGGCGGCCAAAGGGCGTTGCACGAGGATGTGACGTCATTTTCTGCGCGCGCATCCGGCCGGGCGCTAAACTTTGCGCCGGCGCTAACGGGCAACTTAATTTGGGGCGGGGCGCAAACTGCGCTGCGCCCGGGCGCTACACGCATAGCGCCCGGAAATCACTTCTCTTAAGGCGCTAACTGCTGGCGCAAGCAACTGAAAATCTAGCCCTATGTTCCTGCTTTTGCCCTTTTTATTACTTTACCTTTTACTCCATACCTTCTGCCCCTTCCTGACACGCTCTGGTTTTTAATTTCCCCACTGCTACCTAAGTCTATGACCTTCTCTGTTGTCATTTTTATTATTTGCTCTCTAGGAACCTCCCCCCCACTAGTTAGTCTAAAGCCCTCTCTACAGCCCTAGTTATATGATCCGCCAGGACTCTAGTCCCAGCACTGGCCAAGTGAAGCCCATCCCAATGGAACAGCTCCCTCCTGCCCCAGTACTGGTGCCAGTGTCCCAGGAAGCAAAACCCATTTCTCCCACACCAGTCTTTGAGCCACGCATTTAACTCTCTAATTTTATTAGTCCTAGCCAAATTCGCTCGTGGCTCAGGTAATAATCCAGAGATTATTACCCTTGTGGTTCTGCTTTTTAATTTGGCCCCTAGCTGCTCAAACTCCCTCAGCAGGACCTCCTTCCTTGTCCTATCTATGTCGTTGGTACCAACATGGACCACAACAACTGGATCCTCCCCCTCCCACTCCAAGTTTCTCTCCAGTCCAGAGGAGATGTCCTTAACCCTGGCACCGGGCAGGCAACACAGCCTTCGGGACTCTCGCTCTCGGCTGCAAAGAACTCTATCTATCCCCCGAATGATACTATCCCCTACCACTACAACATTTCTTTTAACTCCCCCCACTTGAATGGCCCCCTGCTCCACAGTGCTGTGGTCAGGTTGCTCATCCTCCCCGCAGTCCCTGTTCCCATCCTCACAGGGAGTAAGAGCCTCGAACCTGTTGGACAAGTGCAAGGGCTGCGGCTCCTCCAACACTACCTCCTGGATCCCCGTACCTGCCTCACTTCTAGTCACACCATCCTGGCCCTGGCCACGGACTACATCTGAATTCATTAATCTAATTGGTGTGAATACCTCATGATACACAGAGTCCACGTAACTCTCCCCCTCCCTGATGTGTCTCAGTGTTTGAAGCTCGGACTCCAGCTCTTCAACACGGAGCCGGAGTTCCTCGAGCAGCCAACACTTACTGCAAATGTGATCACCGTGAGCATCAATGGTGTTCACCAGCTCCCACATATTGCAGCAGCAACACATCACCTGATCTCCCATTCTATGTAATTAATTAAATTTATTAATATTATTCTTAAATACCCTCTGCCCCGATTCTAGATGGTGAATATCACACCTTAGAAACTATAAGCCAAAGAGATTTAAGCTTAAAAAGGGAGAAATACTTACCAACCAATCACTTACCCGCTTTCTGGTGACATCACACTTGGATTACTTTTTACCTCTCTCCTTCCCTCCGAGTTCCCAGACTGGAGACTGGTACGCCTTACCTGGTCTCTGGGACTTTTATAGCCCCGCTCTGCCGCTGAATTCCCGCTGACGCACTGAGGCCTTACCTGGTCTCTGAGACTTTTATAGCCCCGCTGCTGCCGCTCGAGATTCCCGCTGATGCACTGAGGCCTTACCTGGTCTCTGGGACTTTGACAGCCCCGCTGCTGCCGCTCCAGATTCCCGCCGATGCACTGATCAAAGATAGATCTAGCTAAGTATAAGGGAAGGTTGTTTGTGGGGGGTCAGAAATTATTGCTCACCTTTGGACAGGATACTACAAGCAAGTTTTAGTATTCGATGGGGGACTGTAAGAGTTTGCAAGAATTTCCGAAATTTCTACAGCCGAAGATTATATTTTTGATTAAAGATAACCTGGGTAGAATATACCTTTAAAAATCCAGGGATCATATAGGCCGTCAGACCTCATGGCAGAAGACAAATGACAGTCTCTCTGCAAAGCACAGGCTGACAAAAAGGACTTGAGTGTGTGTGCTGTGAAAAGGATAATCAAAGATGGCTGTCCGACCTCGTGGCAGAAGACACCACACAGCCTGTGTGCATATGAAAGGGAAAATCCAAGATGGCCAACAAAGGATTTAGAAAAACCCCAGCCCCTGAAGCAATGGAGTATTTAACTGTCAATCAAAGGCAGTTTGAGGAGTTTCACTGCAGGACAATCGATGTTTGTTTACAGGAAGTCTACAATGTTGACACAAAGGCTTAACCACTTGAGACTGCCAATCAATTGTTCCAGTGACCACAGGACAATGGCTTTGTTTACGCTAACATTCAAGGGCTATTTACTCAGCAATTAAGGAAATAGACATGTTTTTTTCAAACTAAGACAGCTCTATTCAAACCCACCACGATGAATGGGACCACATTCAAAAACCCATTAAAGGGAAATGGGTAATTCATCCAAACCCCATCACAGTCAATGGGGACAGTTTGGATCGCTTTTGTTCAGCCCAGAAACATCCGGATTTGGGCGGGAAGATTTCGGCCCCAAATGGGGTATAAGATAGCTTCTCAGGAAGCCATCTCTCTCTCTCTCTGCAGCCTCGCCTCCATGCCCTATTTGCAACTCAGGAGCCCGCCCAAGGGAGTGGAATACCAGCAGTTACTTTTAAACACTGGGGTATCTCCATTTCAGGGTGGTGAAGAATCTAAGACCGCAGGGGCACGGAGCAGGCGTTTCACTGGTGAGCATAATTTTTCTGGCCTATCACAAGGCAACTTAGATAGGTATTTATGGGTGAGAATTAAGGGGGATTTTGTTAAACTGTAATTTTAGTCAATTTTCCCTCATTGTGTCCGTTTTCTCCTCCCCTGTTAAGTAAGAGTGTTGCACTAAGCAAAAGAGTGCTGTAGTGGACACTAAGTACAGTGAGAAGTAAAGTGCTGTACTAGTTATAAGTGCTGTATTTAAGTAAGAGTGTACTGTATTAAAGGTGCTGTATTTAAGTAAAGGAGTGTTGCACTAAGCAAAAGAGTGCTGTAGTGGACACTAAGTACTGTGAGAAGTAAAGTGCCGCACTAGTTAAAAGTGCTGTATTTAAGTAAGAGTGTACTGTATTAAAGGTGCTGTATTTAAGTAAAAGAGTGTTGCACTAAGCAAAAGAGTGCTGTAGTTGACTATAAGTGTACTGTGTTAAGTAAAAGTGCTGCATCCAGCACAGGTGTGTTGTATTCATTATTTTAAGTTGTTTTCTTGTGTTTCAATAAATACTGGTCTGTTTTGCACCCAACCACGAGTCTCGTTTTCTGTCTAGCATCACTATCGAATTAGTCCGGCGGTCAGAACCAGCGAAAGGGGAGTACTTCGAAACCACACGGGGCTCTGGAGCAGCTCAGAGGCTTCTGACTGGCCAGAGACAATAACCCCATCCCCGTTAATAATTCCTACAGCGCCTCTGCCCAAACTGTCCCAGTACAGCTACAACACTGGCATCTACCCGACAAGGTAGAATCTTCCCACGAATGTCCTATCTACAAAAAGCAGGACAAATCCAATCCAGCCAATTACCGCCCCATCAGTCTACTCTCAATCATCAGCAAAGTGATGGAAGTTGTCGTGACCTTCTCTGCATCAGAAGGCTGTGGGTTAAATCCCACTCCAGAGACCTGAGCGCAAAAATTTGGGCTGACACTCCAGGGCAGTACTGAGGGAGTGCTGCACTGTCAGAGGTGCCGTCTTTTGGGTGAGACATTAAACAGAGGCTCCATCTGCTTTCTCAGGTGAATGTAAAAGATCCCATGGCAATATTATGAAGAAGAGCAGGGGAGCTATCTCTGATGTCCTGGCCAATATCAACATCATTAAAACAGATTATCTGGTCATTATCACATTGTTGCTTGTGGGAGCTTGCTGTGCACAAATTGGCTGCCACATTTACTACATTACAACAGTGACTGCACTCCAAAAAAAAAGTATTTAATTGGCTCTTAAGTGCTTTGGGACATCCGGTGGTTGTGAAAGGCGCTATATAAATGCAACTCTTTCATTTTCTTTTTTTATCATGTGCCTCTTACCCATCAATAACCTGCTCACCGATGCTCAGTTTGGGTTCTGCCAGGACCACTCAGCTCCAGACCTCATTAAAGCCTTGGTCCAAACATGGACCAAAGAGTTGAATTCCAGAGGTGAGGTGAGAGTGTCTGCCCTTGACATCAAGGCAGCATTTGACTGAGTGTGGCATCAAGGAGCCCTAAAACTGAAGTCAATGGGAATCAGGGGGAAAACTCTCCACTGGCTTGGGTCATACCTAGCACAAGGAAAGATGGTTCTGGTTGTTGGAGGTCAATCATCTTAGCCCCAGCACATCACTACAGGAGTTCCACATGGCAGTGTCCTAGGCCCAACCATCTTCAGCTGCTTCATCAATGACCTTCCCTCCATCATAAGGTCAGAAGTGGGGATGTTCGCTGATGATTGCACAGTGTTCAGTTCTATTTGCAACTCCTCAGACAATGAAGCAGTTTATGCCCGCATGCAGCAAGACCTGGATGACATTCAGGCTTGGGCTAATAAGTGGCAAGTAATGTTCGCGTCACACAAGTGCCAGGCAATGACTACCTCCAAGAAGTGAAAGTCTAACCACTTCCCCTTGACATTCAATGGCATTACCATTGCCGAATACCCCACCATCAACATCCTGGGGAGTCACCATTGACAAGAAACTTAACTGGACCAGCCACATAAATATTGTGGCAACAAGAGCAGGTCAGAGGCTGGGTATTCTGTGGTGAGTGTCTCACCTCCTGACTTCCCAAATCCTTTCCACCATCTACAAGGCACAAGTGAGGAGTGTGATGAAATATTCTTCACTTGCCTGGATGAGTGCAGCTCCAACAACACTCAAGAAGTTCGACACCATCCAGGACAAAACAGCCAGCTTGATTGGCACCCCCTCCACCACCTTAAATGTTCACTCCCTCCACCACCGGCACACCATGGCAGCAGTGTGTATCATCTACAGATGCACTGCAGCAACTCACCAAGGCTTCTTCGACAGCACCTCCCAAACCCGCAAACTCTACTACCTAGAAGGACAAGGGCAGTAGATGCATGGGAAGACCACCACCTCCAAGTTCCCCTCCAAGTCACACATCATCCTGACTTGGAAATATATCACCATTCCTTCATCGTAGCTGAGTCAAATTCTGGAACTCCCTCCCTAACAGCACTGTGGGAGTACCTTCACCACAAGGACTGCAGCGGTTCAAAGAGACAGCTCATCACCACCTTCTCAAGGGCAATTAGGGATGGGCAATAAATGCTGGCCTTGCTAGTGACAGCCACATCCCAGGAACGAATAAAATAAAATGTTAGCTGTTATACCTTGGGTATTTGGTAAAAGAGGGGAGTTCACCAGGGAAATTAAGCATTGGCAACCTGGTATAAAAATAATGATGTTTATTCTCATAAGTAACTGGGAATATTTTCAGGACAAAAAGTACCGGTACAGGAGTGACAGCACCGTTTTCTCTGGTGTCCCCCAAGGATCTATACTTGCCCCCCTCCTATTTCTCAGCTACATGCTGCCCCTTGGCGACATTATCCAAAAACACAGCATCAGTTTCCACATGTGAGCTGATGACACCCAGCTCTACCTCACCACTGCCTCTCTCGGCCCCTCCACTGTCTCTAAATTGCCAGACTGCTTGTCCGACATTTCTTGGCAGAAATTTCCTCAATTTTTGGAAGACTGAAGCCTTTGTCTTTGGCCCCTGCCATAAACTCCATTCCCTAGCAACCGACTACATCCCTGACAACTGTCCTGGAAGGCTAGGTCGACTGCCAGTACTGCCCCCATTAATGTAACCAAGTGTAGCAGTTTGAATTTTTTAAGAATATATGTAGCTACTTTTTAGTTGCCACAACATTCCTCATACAAAATAACCTTGAAATTACTGAATGAAACTGTTGGACTATGTGAAACTGACACGAAATCACTGAAACTCCATTAACAAGACATCTGCGACTCATTACTGATGATCCCTTTAAATAATATTCCTGGAGCCGGCTTCCTGCTGCTTCACACCAGCTCCCCAGTCACTGTATACTCCAGGCGCTAAGGTAGGTGGCGACAATTAATTTCGCAGAACAGGCACTCAGTGAGCATTGCACACTCACTGAGGTTACGATGCACCTGGCGTTGAGGCTCCCGGTGATAACTGTTAGTGGCAGCGCTGCCGGGAGGCGGGATTTGGCGTGCACCGTTGGATTCGCCTCGCCCCAGCAATAATGCTCTAGCACCTTGTTAGCACCACCTGCTGGCGCTATTGTGAGGTGCTAAGGTACCAAATTTTTCCCCCATAAGGAATAAGAAGGCGATTCCACAAACTGGCACTCTAAGTGCTGGATCACCGAATCAACCTTAAGATGCCAGAACTGGAAGCTGTTGTGACAACGGGGAACTAGGATGCAGTTGGAGTATCCGAAACATGGCTAATCCAAGAAGACGGTAATGAATACATCACACAGGGGACCCTAGTGTTTAGAAAAGACAGAGGAAGTAATATTATGTATCATTATATGTTAGGAACTTCTGGGAGGTTAAAGCAGTTGAACCTACAAGAGGTCGAAAGTCCCAAATACACTACTTTGGTGAGACATGTTCAATATATAAAAGACAAATCTGACCCTCATTGGGGGTCATTTTGACTTTGGGCAATAGCGTAAAGTGGGTGATAGTGAATCGGCAGCCCATTTTACATCTCTCATGATTTCTATTTCTATTGAATTCAATGGAAATAAAAATTAGAAGAGATGTAAAACAGGCTGCCCATACACTACCGTCCATTTTACACTATCCCACAAAGTCAAAATTACCCCCAAGTTATGCGACAGTCTACTAGGTCATCATAAGAAGGTAGACAGTTTGCTCTATGAAGAGACAAAGAGGGTATGGAAAGTGGGCTGGGTCATTGTGCAAATCACAGCTGGACAAAATTCCTACCTGCTGAGAATCCTTCATCACTGTGGCTGACTGTAAGTTCAGGGCCCCTAAATTGATTCACTTATCAGAAGCTGAAATAAAATGGGAAAATAACCTCTACAATTCCTGCAGAAAGTCAGGTGAAGGGGCCCAGCTTTCTCACTGCAAGTTAAATATTGGAACATGGGATGTATTCGGCAGGGATTCCACTGTATTCTTTTCAGAAAAGTCACGGAAACTGCAAAAGAGGCATAAATGGCATAACACCAGTTTCCGGGGAGTTTTGTTTAAGTTACGCTGGATGGGTGGGAGAACCCCATTGGAAAGTGGCAAAGGGATAACTATAAAAAAGCATAACTGCAGACACAACTTAATGATTGTTGAGTTTGTGTGTTCCAGATATACTTATTTTAAATAACTGGACACAGACAACAGGAAAAACTTAAACAGGTCTTTACTACTTGAAGGTCAGGGCTGAACTGCTTTACAAATTACTACACAGAGCTTATATACCGGTGTGGTCACCACCGGTACTACAATATACAGTAGCAAGAGAAAGTAGTCCATCTTCTTAAGGTAGTTCTCTTAAGGTGGTACAGGTTACATACACCACAATGATATCTAAAAAAAAATTCAGCAATTTAACAGCAAGAGGGTAGTAAGAAGAGGTGAGACGATAAAAAGTGCAGAACAGAAACAGGATGAGCACAAGGTAGTTCATGTTCTGTATGATTACGTCCTCTAAATAGTCACAAGGAAATACATGATCAACATGCTCTACTTAAGTGGTGATAATCCAGATAGAATTAATTATTTTGATATAAATAGGTGGAATTCCTAGACAGCCTAAAAGGACTCAAAAGAAATAAATCACTACTTATCCTGGAGTAGCAAGAGAAAAAGGGATGAGATTTGTGAGCCAGTGATAGTCATTATGGGGGAGGGGGAAGGACTGGGCAATACACATTGAAACTAGGCTAATGCGGTGTCCATTTTCAATAAGGGCCAAATACTGTTCCCGATCCATATTTATCTTGTGACCTAAAGTATGATATGGAGGGAGTTCAAGAGGAATATCTTCCTGAGACTTGAAGTGTATTTGAAAAAATGGAGGCCTGAGGTTTGTGTGACAATGGGTAACGGCTATCTCCAGTTTGTAATGAAAACTTTGTGAGCATCTGTGGCTGACTTACTACAATGAAAGTGCTGCTGATTGACAAAAGCAATAGAAGGCAAATTTTATAGTCAGGACCTATAAAACAATCACAGATTTATTCTTATAAAAGAAATACAGCTCACTGGGCTCTCTTAGCTCATTGCTTTAATACGAAACTTCTCTTCATAACAAAGTCAGCCAACATCTGATGGCCATCAGTCAGCATTTTAAAAATATTTCAAGAACATCATGATTAATATAAATGACAGATACACAGCTGCTGGGAGGAAGCGAGGAGGAGAAGTTCAAGGCTATATCATAAAATTGAAAAATTGCTATACCCGCTAGATTTGTCCATTTTATTAATATTTTCCAGGCTCATACAGAACCCCCCTGGATTATCGACTTAATTTTACATTTTGTGTTTGTAACAGTATCAACGAGGCACTCTCTGTATCATTATAAGACCTATAATCCCGACGCTTAGGAGGGCATTAGAGGAGTATACACAAGACATGGAAACCGGAATTTGGGGTGTGGTCTCGTTTTGCTGAATCGTTACCCCTTTTGTTAAAGTGGGAGCAAATGTTACATGTCTGTAGTAATGTGGGGTCTGGTCACGATGTGGAGGTCCATCGCAATTGATTCAAAATTGCTCTGATGGTTATGTATAGTGACATTGGAATTGGAATCAAAAAGAATATGGGGACTGCATTTTACTAGGTTACTGTTGTACAGATAACAGCGACCAGAGCAATTTTTGCATTTTGGTGCATGAATAATAATAAGCATTTCACTCATTTCTACCCACACATTTAAAATTCCCCCAGAGTAATTCGGTTTAATGCACATTAATACACAAACTCAATCTGAACATTTCTTTGCCTTGTTAACACAAATTAAAGGAAAACATGCATTTTTGCTTGTGTTTCCTTTCCAACTTACACTCCATTACTGATGCTAACTTTAAAGATGTTATTAAGGTAACCAAGGAAATCTGCAGAGATCCAGTATGCAATGGAACAGCAGATAGTGTAAGCAGCAATTCTACCGTCTTAATCCACACAGCAGCATAGATGGATTGACAACATTCATTTTAGTTGAGGATAAGGAAGAGTATCAGAAGGGCCAGGGAAGTCCAAATCCATAGAAGGACCATGTCTGCCCCAAGTGAAAGTGCAACCTTGACTTCAGGAGCACTGTGTGAGGAGGCAACACGTTACCATTGAATTGTACCATATCTTGGAACCAGAATTTCAACCAAGGAGCAATATCAACTTGGAGAAGATGCAGAGGAGATTTACCAGAACAATAGCAGGACTGAGGGACTTCAGTTATGTGGAGAGACTAGAGAAGCTGAACTTGTTCTCCTCAGAGCAGAGAAGGTAAAGGGAGATTTAAAAGAGGCATTAAAAATCATGAAAGGTTTTGATACAGTAAATAAGGATAAACTGTTTCCACTGGCAGGAGGGTCCATAACCAGAGGACTCAGATTTAATATAATTGGCAAAAGAACCAAAGGGGGAATGAGGAGAATTTTTTTACGCAGCGAGTTGTTGTGATTTGTTATGCACTGCCTAAAAGGGTGGTGGAAGTAGATTCAATAGTAACTTATAACATGGAATTGGATAAATACTTGAAAAGGAAAATTTTGCAGGGTTAAGCAGTAAGAGCAGAGGAGTGGAACAAATTGGACAGCTCTTTCAAAGAGCAGCCACTATAGGCCGAATGGCCTCTTGTGTCCTCTATGATTCTATGTTCCAGTAACATAAAATTGATGACCATAATCACCTTCTTTGAAACAATAATGTCCTTCCTGGTGGCAGCAAGAGATTTGGTAAGAACCATCTTGATTGTGATTCATTGCTGCATAATCGAGGTCACGGATGCCCGATTTTGATATGCCCATAATTACATAAAATTCAGGAATCACATGAGGCTGGATTGGGACAGGCATTTATAAAAATAAAGCATAAATTTTGGAAAAGAAAATCAGGCAGAGTGCAAAATGGGCTGTTGGTTTGCTATTACTCATTTTGCGCTGCTGTCCAAGATGAATTTATACCCCTATGTATCTGGCTGATTTCCAGGAAGGACCAGGAATGCCCCAGAGACCCCAATCTGATGTCAGGACATAGGGGTGCTGGTAGAGTTAATGCTCCCTGCTCCCACAATTTGCCATGGCTGTTTCCAAGAGGCAGAAACCTAGCAGAGGTGAGTTACACCCCAATTTCCAATCCTTCCACTGCCACTACACCTGATATCAACCCCAAGAAGGAGCAGAGGTTCAATGTTTCTGATTTTTATAAGTCTTCCCATGTAGATCTGGTTATTTCTTTGCAAACTTTCGCAATAGAATTTGCATTGCTACATGCTATTACATTTTAAATTCGGTATATATGGGATATATGTTGCATTGAAAACTCATGAAAAATACCTGTAGTACCTGTTATTCCTGTAGATGGTGCAATGACAGTTAGTTGCAATGTTAAAATGTGTGACACACAATAGCTGCTATTTTATAGTTACACCCTATACTGTGTGCAGTGTACCTAATTTCCCAGGATGCGTCAGATGTATTCAAGTTCTATTTAGCCAGCTGTACTGACAGGATATTTTTCTTTACCTCCAAGGATCTTCTGTCCAGTAGAATTTTTCCAAGTAATGTTGAAAAACAACAGAACAAATTTCAATAGCTTTGCTGAGGTAACATTTATAGTGAATGCTTCTTTTTAGAGAGGCTGAGTATGCATGTGTGTGAAAGAAAAATCATAGTGTTAAGATAACACACCTGTTGTAACTTTTGTTTTATGTTCTATCGACTTAAAATGGTGAAAGAGATGAGAGTCAAGAAGAAACAGAGATAGAGGTAGGAGGGAGAGAGTTTTCTTCATTTAGCATGACATCAGTTCTCAAAACAACTGAGCAGCTGAATTTTGAAGCAAATTGATTACTTCATTTGTGTTTGTTGACAGTTAGTAAAGGCCAATATTATTCATATGTGCCTGTGAGATAGAGGTTCTAATTTCTAACACCTGAGAGACAGAGACAAAGCTATACATGAAGAGAGAGGCAGACAGACAGTTTATATTTTTATATTTGCCCTCGGAACACTGGCAAGGATGCATTTAGTGCCTATCTCTAGTTGCCTTGATTAGGTGGTGGTGGGCCGTCTCCTTGACCCACTGTAATTCTTGTGCTGATAGTGCTCCAACAGTGGTGTTAAGTAGAGAATTTCAGTATATTGCTGCAACAACAATGAAAGAATGACAATGTATGACCAAATAAGGATGTGTCTGACTGGGAGACAATGCAGGCCAGCGAACACGGGTAATGGGTGAACAGGACTTGGAGTGGGTTAAGACATGGGCAGCAGAGTTAATAATTAATTCAATTTTTTTTTTTTAATTCTATTTTATTTGTCACTAGCTGAAGTGCCCGGCGGTGCCGAAGCTTTTTCGAGGGCATGTTGTTGTTGGAAGAGAGAGAGAGCGACTGGGGGGAAGAGAGAGAGCGACTGGGGGGAAGAGAGAGAGCGACTGGGGGGAAGAGAGGACGGAGAGGGCAGGGAGGGGGAGGGAGGGCAGGGGGGAGGGAGGGCAGGGGAGGAGGGGGGAGGGAGGAGGGGGGAAGGGAGGAGGGGGGAGGGGAGGAGGGGGGAGAGAAGGGGGGCGCGGGGAGAGAAGGGGGGAGAGAAGGGGGGGAGAGAAGGGGGGCGGAGAGAAGGGGGAGAGGGGGGAGAGAGGGGGGGAGGGGGGGAGAGAAGGGGGGGAGGGGGGAGAGAAGGGGGGGAGGGGGGGAGAGAAGGGGGGAGGGGGGAGGGGGGAGAGAAGGGAGAGAAGGGGGGAGGGGGAGAGAAGGGGGGGCGGAGAGAAGGGGGGAGGGGGGGAAGGAGAGAGAGAGACAGAGGGAAGGAGAGAGAGAGAGGGCGAGTGGCCCGCAGCCGGAAATGGAGCCAAGCCCCGAGAACAGGCGTGAGCCGGCTTGAGGCTGAGAGAAGGCCACGCCCGGTTGCCGGGGTAACCCTTCCCCCCCCTTCCAAGCCCCCGTCCTCCCGCGCACCGGCCGCGCCACCCCGCCCCGCACTCCCGAGAGCCCCGCTCTCCGAGCCCCGCCCACCTCGCCCCGCACTCCCGAGAGCCCCGCTCTCCGAGCCCCAGCCGCCCCGCCCCGCACTCCCGAGAGCCCCGCTCTCCGAGCCCCGCCCGCCCCGCACTCCTGAGAGCCCCACTCTCCGAGCCCCGGCTGCCCCGCCCCACCCCGCCCCGCACTCCCGAGAGCCCCGCTCTCCGAGCCCCGCCCCCCCGCCCGAGCCGGCTTGAAATCCGCCGATTGCGGCTGTGAGAGACGGCCGGCGGGCCCGGTTGCCGGGGTAACCCTTCCCGCTCACCAAGCCCCGCCCAAGATCCGCACTCCCGAGAGCCCCGCCCCCCCCGCCCGAGCCGAGCGGGGAACAGAGAGAGATGCCGCATCTCAGCTGCTCCTGCTGCGCGCGCACCCTGACCCTCGTGACCCTCGTGGCTGACGCCGTTGCCTCGGGTAACGTGACACTGGGGGGGGTGGGGGGTGGAGAGGAGCTTAGCAGAAGCCATGGGACAATTACCTAGCTCGGGCCTGGCTGGGCAAGAAAGGCCCATGCTTTGAGGCCTAACAAAAACGGGGAAAGGTAGGAAAAAGAATCTTCAGGTTAGAGAAAATATTTACAAATGAATGAAGTTTTTTTTAAAACAATTTAATAAAAGCAATTTTATTTTGCTGGAAATGTATATTTGAAAAGAAAGACGCAGAAAGCAGGAAAAAGAATGGAAGCAAGATGGCGGCTACTCACCTCGGTTCAGAACGATAAGGCCCGCCCACACACGCACCGATTGGTCGACCGTCAGGTCACCAATGCGTAGGATTGGTCAATCGTCCCATCACTCAACCGTAGGAGGGCCCGGCTGCACGCGCCAGCAACCCAGCATACGATTGGTCGACCTCGAGTTCACTCTGTCGCTAATGAGCGGATAATGAGATGCTAATGAGTGGAATGTTGAAGGTTTTTCAGATACCACGGACGCAATTTTTGTCCGGCCGAAACGTAAATACGCTTACCATCGTTTTGGAACGGTGAGCTTTCTTTCGACGTAACGCACGCGTAGGTACGCTCTGTAACTTTCGAGCGCATAGCCGGACAGACGCACACCCGACGACAGACAGAAGGACAGACAGAAGGACAGACAGAAGGACAGACAGAAGGACAGACAGGCAGAAAGAACGATCCATTTATATATATATAGATATATGCAGCAAACGTGTGTACTGCACAAAGAAATGTTGATTTTTACGAGTCCTCCCAACATTGGAATAAATATGGCATAGCAATGATAAAAAATACGAATAGAAATACAGTAATAATAAATAAAAACAACAATAATAAATAATAATAAATTATTCGTTCATGAGTCTTATGGCCTGGGGGTAGAAGCTGTTTCGAAACCTGCTGGTACGAGACCATATGCTTCGGTATCTCTTACCAGACGGGAGCAGGGTGAAGAGGTTGTGGCTGGGGTGGCTCGCGTCTTTGATGATTCTCAGGGCCTTCCCCCGGCATCTCTCGGGGTAGATATCCTGCACAGCAGGTAGTTTAATTCCTATAGTATGTTGTGCAGCTTTCGCCACCATCTGTAGCGCTTTGCGGTCTGTGGCGGTGCAGTTGCCATACCAGGTAGTGATGCAGCCGGACAGGATACTCTCGATGGTGTACCGGTAGAAGTTGATGAGAATCTGGGTGGCCATTCCAAATTTCTTCAGTCTCCCGAGGAAGAACAGGCAATAGCATGCCTTCTTGGTTACGACGACGATGCGATGGGACCACGTTAAGTCCTCCGTAATGAAAACACCCAGGAATTTGAAGCTGCTGACCCTCCCCACCTCAGCCCCTTCGATGTACATTGGGGTGTGTCCCTCCCCCTGCCGCTTCCTGAAGTCCACGATCATCTCCTTTGTTTTACTGATGTTGAGGGAGAGGTTGTTGTACTTGCACCATTCTGCTAGAGCTCTTACCTCCTCCCTGTAGCCTGTCTCGTCACCATCTGTGATCAGGCCTACAACTGTAGTGTCTTCAGCAAACTTGATGATGGAGTTGGAGTTATGCGTGGCCACGCAGTCGTGAGTAAACAGGGAGTACAGAAGTGGGCTGAGCACACAACCCTGGGGAGCTCCCGTGTTCAGGATCAGTGTGGAGGAGGTGTTACTGCCTATTTTCCTGGGGTCTGCCCATCAGGAAGTCCAGGATCCAGTTGCATAGGGAGGTGTTAAGTCCACGCTCACTGAGCTTGTTGACAATCTTGGAGGGGATAATGGTATTGAGTGCTGAACTATAATCAATGAACAACATTCTCACATAGGTGTTCCTCTTATCCAGGTGTGATAAGGCAGTGTGCGGTACAATGGCGATGGCATCATCCCTAGATCTGTTTGGGCAGTAGGCAAATTGGAGTGGGTCCAGTGTGTCAGGTAGTAAGGAGTTGATGTAGGTTTTGACCAGCCTCTCAAAGCACTTCAATGATGACAGAAGTGAGTGCTATGGGGTGGTAGTCATTTAAACAGGTTACTTTGGATGAGTTCAAGCTTACGGAGGATGTGAGGTGGGAGGCCTGCCAGGAGTGCATTGGACTAGTCGAGTCTAGAGGTAACAAAGGCATGGCTGAGGGTTTCAGCAGCAGATGAGCTGAGGCAGGGGTGGAGATGGGCAATGTTACAGCGGTGGAATTAGGTGGTCTTGGTAATGGAGAGGGTATGGGGTCGGAAACTCAGCTCAGGGTCAAATAGGACACCCATGCTTCAAATGGTCTGGTTCAGCCTCAGACAGTGGCCAAGGAGAGGGATGGAGTTAGTGGGGGTGATTTTAACTCAGGTGTGGGATGGTGTCGTGTTATCTGAATTTTGTGTTTCCCACACGAATCTAAATGGATGTGGGAGATTGATGCAATTTTAACTGAATTAGCCAATTGACTTCCAACATGTGGGAAGCCTTTGCAAATGGGTTTTTCATGACTGAAAGTCCCTTCCGATAACGTCATCATTGCTGCTTCATTTAAGGTCCACAGCAAGCCTTGCTTCTTCTGCAGACTGCCAAGCTTCTTGACTGTGCAGTGTGAGGGAGCTGCAGCAAATATGACAAGCGGGAGGGCCAGATCAGCTCCTCGCTTTGACGAGGTGGCACTGCAGGCATTAGTGGATGGGGCTAGGGCCAACAGGGAGGTGCTCTTCCCTTCATCAGGGAGGAAGAGGCCTCCCACTCAGATCAAGGCAGTGTGAATGCAGATGGCTGAGGAGGTCAACTCCTTGGGAGTCACCCGCAGAACCTGGATACAGTGCAGGAAAAGATTTCATGACCTTCAGCGCACTGGAAAAGGGAGTATGAATTTCCCATCACCCTCAATCTGACCCCCATTGCCTTTCCTCACTCAGCTTTAGCAATCTCTTCCTCCACATCCCACTTGCCACTGACATCCATGCACCCTTACCCATTCCCTCTCTCTCTATGGTCATATTCACATAACTATTCGACTATGCAGCCCTCACACTCCCTATCACTCTGATGCTATGCAAACAACTGACAACACACAGGGAGGGCCCTTGGTCTTGCAACCTCACTCCATCTTTGTCTCCTTCTAAGTATCTATGCTATGCAATCTCTACACTCACTCCTTAATTTTCACTCAACCTCCAATTGTCTCCCTCATTGCAGGAAAAGAGAGCTCACAACAAAAGAGAGCGGGCAAGGACAGGAGGAGGGACAGCCTCAATAGCCCACCTGACACCCTGGGAGGAGGCCGTCCTGGAAATTATGGGAATAGAGGATGATTCGGCGCATGGGGGACAGACAGACGGGTGTAACACAGCAAGCTGGTGACAGAAAAGTTTCCCATCTCTCTCTTTGACATTGCATGAGTCACTGAATCACAGAATCACAGAAACCCCACAGTGCAGATAAAGGCCATTTCGGCCCATCGAGCCTGCTCCGACACATATCCCACCCGATCCCCGTAACCCCTACACCAACACATATCCCACTCTATCCCCGTAACCCCACGTATTTAATCCCCCGAACACTAAGGGTCAATTTATCATAGCCAATCAACCTAACCCGCACATCTTTGGACTGTGGGAGGAAACCGGAGCACCCGGAGGAAACCCACGCAAACATGGGGAGAATGTGCAAACTCCACACAGGCAGTCACCCGAGGCCAGATTCAAACCCGGGTCCCTGGCGCTGTGAGGCAACAGTGCTAACCACTATGCCACCGTGCTGTAATGATTGTGAAGCTGTAACAGATGGACTTATGAGCATCTGCCAAAAGCTATGTGCATGTAGCCTTTGCATCACATCTCTGACTCTTTTCTTTACTCCCCCAGAGGACCATCACAAGCATTCGTCCCCGCTAGCCAGGAAGAAGAGGCTGAGCAGCCAGACACGTCAGAGGAAGCTGCAACCTCTGAGGGTGCAGCGTCAGCAGAATTCAGCGCACCCAGCACCAGCGCAGACACTCACACTTCGGTGGGACTTTCGGCACATAGAGTAGTGTTGTCACTTGGTGTATCACAGCTCACCAGTGAGCATCAGCAGATTGTGGAGACAGGGACAGCAGTGGAGAGTCCTAGTTGTAGGGCACAGGACTCTGCCAGCTCGGCTCAGCAGCATGTCGACCCTCTGCCTCTGGGCCCATCCATAAGATCAGAGGTGATGGAACTCCAGGCACAGATGCAGGAGTCTCTGGCAGGTTTTGTATCTAAGGTCGCTGCGAGCGTGGAGCGAATGGAGAAGTCCATAGCGAACATGAGCAGAGCCTTTGTGGAGTCATTGGCGCATGAACGCATCACCGTAGAAAAGATGGCTACGTCCGTGGAAAGGATTGCTACCTCCGTGGTAAGGCTGGCTACTGTAGAGAAGAGGATGGCTACAGCCATGGAGAAGCTTAGTTGCCAGGGTATGGAAAACATGGTCATTGTTCAGAATAGAATGTCATCTCTTGAGGAGCAATGGACATCTATTGAACAGAGAAACCAGAGCTTCATGGAAGTCCTTCTGAGTAGGACTGCCATTGCAGATATGGGTTCCCATGGCCCCCCTGATGTGCAGCAAGGTGCTCTCCAGCCACTTCCAGGCGCTGGCCCCTTCTGGCCTGTGCAGCTTCAGGTCGGTGAGCAGCAGCCTGGTGCTCCTGCTGCTGCTGCTGTTGCTGGTGCTGCTGTTGTTCCTGGTGCTGCTGATGCCGCGGCTGGTGCTCAAGCTCCTCTCATGCCCAGATGGGAAGGAAATAAATGGCTCCCATGCTTCTGGTATATGCCTACGTTGAGGAAGCGCTGAGTGAAGGTGGCAAGAGTGGTTTCCCAGGAGGTCACACTGGAGATGGGTGTGAGGCTCCAACCTTCCACAGGTGTGGTTAAGCCTTCTTTGCCCCAGACCTGAGACCACTAAGTCCTGCCACCTGCAAATCATGGCTGATCAAATCTCCTCTTTAATGGTTGAGCTGCAGTTGATAGTCAGCAATCCAATAGTGCTCCCGCCAGGTTTCACATTCGTGTTTCCCACCAGGCGTGTTTCATGTGGGAAAAAGGTTAAATTCGCAAGGGTCTTTCAAAATAGGTTTATATAGAGGCCATTTAGTGGCTGTTAAGGGCCTTAATGATCAGTCCCGCCTGTTGGATGCGGGATGGAGTCGGGGCCATCAGACACGACTGAGGTAAAATTGCTCGGAGTCAGGAACCAGGCGGGGGGAGGGGGGTCCCGCCCACCAGTTTTTGCAATTTTAACCCTCCGCACGTCTCCAAGCCTGCCTCCACGGCTCAATGATAATCGAGCCCAGTGGCGAGGGAATGGAGGTTTTGACAGATACTCATAACTTTGGTGGAAGAATGGTAGAAATTCTGGAGAAACAGCGTAAGTGTCTGTTATTAATCATTTATGTAATTTCTCTGGTGTTTCTGCCAATCTTCTGCTAGAGATCGCCCACAGAACTTCCAGGCGAATGTGTGCAACATCACAGGAGATCAACTAACAATGCTGGTAGCTGCAGAATGGCTGCATCAGGCTTATTTTCTTTCTAACCTTTTATGTTTACAAAGGGTCTGAGGCGGTGAGTTTGAGACTGATAAGTGCCAAAAAGTGTAAGTCTAAGCCGAATGTTTCTCTTGATTTGCTAATGTAAGTGTTTAACAGTGAAGTACAAACTGCAAATTATCAGGCCAGAACTTACTGTCAAAATAACGGTGAGGCTAATGGTGCTCACCATTATTTATACACAAATTGCACAGCAACTTTAGAAATGAGCAGGTGCACAGTTAAATGCAAAAATCCAGAAGTTGCTATCCAAGATGCCATTAGCCGTTAACTTCCCAAAATCGACATCTTACTGTCTGACTCACCATTCAAATGTATTGAACGGCATGAAGTTCCTGTACTTGCACAGTAGATACCAACTAAACGTGTCACAGAAAATTAGGGTTTGTCCATTTCAGGCTAAGTACACTCTAAAATTGTGTGGTAAGTCTTACTTACTACCAAACAACCTCTCTGGCACTGAAAATTAAATTTTATAAGTGTGGAGTCTCATTCCTTCAGCTTTTAATTGTTGTTGGAGATTTAAAAAAAATATTTTTAACTTTTTCTTTTCTATGGCCTAGAAATTGAGTTTTGGCGCAGCCAGGGCTTTAGCGCCGGAAGTTAGTGCCGGCGCTAAGTCCCCCTGCGCGCGCCAAAAATTCAGTAGCGCCGCGCCCAAACGGCTGCCGGCGCTACTGGAGGGTTTCAGCGCCTCCCAATGGGCGCTACCTGCCCCATTGCGGCGCTGTTCCGGCGCTGTGGCACCCGATGCGGTGCGGCAGGCTGGGGACGTGCAGGCCTCCTCCTCCCGTTAAGGAGGAGCTGCCTGCACCCGGCCGCGGCCCGCGCAAATCAGCTTAAAAATGAGCCCGGCACCTCGGACAAGTGCCGGGCTTGCATCTGTTCCGGGGGCGGGGGGGAGAAGTCCGGGGAGGGAGCTGCGGGCAGGCGGCCGGCGGGAAAGTGGCCGGCCGCCGCGGGGCCTTTAATGCGCCGGCGCAAACTGGAGTAAGGCACCTCTGACAGAACGTTGCTTGCGGCTGCCACGGGCGAGGCGGCCGCAACTCAATTTCGGAGTTCGGGCGGGTTACCACGGCAACCGGGACGCTGCGCACACTGATGACGTCATCGGTGCTGGCGCAGCGCTACCGGTGCAACGCCGATTTAGGGCCCCAGGGAATTTTTAAACTGGCCATAACTCTGGCGCTAGTCCCTCTAGCGCCTCAAAAGCGGCGCTAAGGCAACTGAATTTCTAGGCCTATGTCTTTTTACTCTCTCTCTCTAAATCCAATCTTTCTTTCCCTCTCTTTGTTTTGTTTTCTGTACTCCATTTAACACTGAATTCATTATTCTAACTGAGACCTCCTGGTTCAGACTCAGCGTGGCTCAGTAATGATTCTTCAATCTGATCGATTAAGGAGATACACAGTTGGTTGCCCTGTTTACACAGGCTCACTTGCCTTGTTGAGGGCAAAGCACCTTTTCAATCTTTCACTTACAGCAACTTGCCATGCAAAAGCTCATGGAAATCAAATGGGCAAGGGCAAGTCTGACGAATGGTCGGCTACTGAAAATTCTGGCCTAATAATTTTAAAATGTTGATCGTCTGGAGTAACCAACACATTAGCAATTTTAGGAAGCAGATAGGATTTGTTCCCAGGATTTTAGTTTGAAGTTCAAAATGTTAAAGTGCTGTATTTAATGCAGGTTGAGGGAAGATCAGCTGGGAACTATTCCAGTCATCTCTACACTGCATGTATTCTGACTCTGGTGACTGCATGTGGAGAGACCAGAAATAGAGACAACAAAATTAGAAACTTCTTTGGGGATAATTCTTAACTCCTACCCCTTATCAAAATAATAGTCATTGGGAAAAATTCAACATTCCTGCATGTTTATTGTGGCTTGACGATAAAGGCAGCAAAATTGGAGCCTTTAGCGCCGGCCGTGGAGGCCAGTTTGGAAGAAAAAAATGGCAACCACCTCACTTACACCCACTTCCAGTGGGTCCTGTAGCAGCTGCCATTTTGGGCATGTTGACAGTGCTGCGATTGCCTGCGTTCACTGCAGAAATGGAAATGAGGCAGATCGTGATATCAATGAGTGGGCAACGCTGATTTGATGCACAAACTGCCATTTTGGATGTCACCGCTCCATTTAATGCCCTCTCCTAATTATGACCAGCTAACCATGCATTCAACAGCAGGAAGGACCCCCTACTGGCACTATTTAAAGGGATCATCAACCACTTGCAGCTGACCTTCTTTTTCATTTCTGCTGTTTCAGCGTAAGTTTCTGCAACTGTTCGGAGCTTTCTAGAGTTGTTTAAAGTTGCTGAGGTGAGAGGGAGTGTTGCTGCAAGTGGAGAATGCCTTGCTTCTGATTTAAAGGGTTCTGCTCACACCACTTGCACCCAGTTATGGGGGCTCTAGTTGCAGCCCCCCCTTTGGGCTTGAGTATGACAGGGGGATGGAGCAGAGCCAGCGAAGAAGAAGACAAGATGCTCACAGAGGGAGGAAGAGAAGGGGCAGGAGGGCTCTCAGCAGGAGGCCTGACCTACCTAGGGTCTTCCGAGTACACTTTTCCTATCTGCACTTAAGCCAGGGGCAGTGTATTCGGAGGCTCGGCTTCACCAAGAAGGTAGTCATAGAACTATGCCACCTCCTGCAACCAGACCTGCAACCTCAGAGCAGGCTCTGCCAGTGGCCCTCAAGATCACCATGGCCCTCAATATTTTCCCCACCGGATCATTTCAGTCTGGAGCAGGCAACATAGCTAACATCTCGCAGTTCACCATCCATCGCTGCATCCAGAAGGTCACAGAGGCTCTCTACACCAAGAGAAGGGATTACATTGTCTTCTCTCTGAATAGAGAGAAGCAGGAGGAGTGCTCATGTGGTTTTTACAGGATATCAGGCTTCCCCATGGTGCAGGGCATCATCGAATGCATACACGTAGTTTTGTGGGCGCTGCATACCAATCCTGAGATGTTCCGTAACCGCAAATGGTACCACTCACTTAAGGTACAGTTGGTGTGCAACCACACCCAGTGCATCATGATGGTGAATGCCGGATATCCTGGCAGCAGTCATGATGCCTTCATCCTGCACCAGTCCGCTGTGCCAGCAATCTTCCAACCACCTGAGGGTGGCTGCTCGAAGACAAGGGCTATCCGCTCTGCACCTGGCTCATGACACCCCTCCGCAAACCCACTACTTATGGCCAGCAATCCTATAATGAGATCTGTGCAGCCACGAGGAACCTCATCAAGCAGACCATCGGGGTGCTAAAGCAACTGTTCCGCTGCCGTGGCCACTGGAGCGAAGCACTCCAGTACACACGGGTGTCCCATTTTGTCATGGTCTGCTGCATGCTCCATAATTTGGGCACCATGATGGTGCAGCCCTTGCCACCATGGGTTCTGGGACCACCTCAGGAAGAGGAGGAGGAAGGGAGAGGCAACAACAATAACAAGAACTTGTATTTATATGGTGCCGTTAACATAGTAAAACATCTCAAGGTGCTTCACAAGAGTATTAAAAGCCAAAAAATTTGACACTGAGCCACATAAGGAGAGATTAGGTCAGGTAACCAAAAGCTTGGTCAAAGAGGTAGGTTATAAGGGGCAGAAAACGTTAGTGGGAGTTGTATACAGACCCCCAAACAGTAATGCTGAGGTTGGGGATGGCATTAAACGGGAAATTAGAGATGCATGCAATAAGGGCAGCGCAGTTATCATGGGTGACTTTAATCTACATATAGATTGGTCTAGCCAAATTAGTAACAATACTGTGGAAGAGGAATTCCTAGAGTGTATACGGGATGGTTTCCTGGATCAATATGTCGAGGAACCAACTAGAGATCAGGCCATCTTAGCCTGGGTATTATGTAATGAGAAAGGATTAATTCACAATCTTGTTGTGTGAGGCCCCTTGGGGAGGAGCGATTGATGTAACAAAAGAGTCTCACACATCAAGGAACTTTAAAGTAAGCTTTAAGCAACTTATAATTAAACTATATACAAGAGCAGTCTTCACCATGCCTCTAGGTGAAGCCCTTTTACCATACTGAGCAGTACAGTATTTATACTAGTCCAAACACAGGAAGTGACGTATGCACAGGAAGTGATGTATGCACAGAGTTCACAGTTCACAGTTCACAGTTCACAGGAAGTGATGTGCACATAACTTCCCGGAAGTTATTATTATTATCACATTCTTCCCTCCTGCGAGATTAGAAGGCTGTGGTCTTCCTTTTATTCCGCAGCCGCCGAACGAGGAAGAGTCGCACCCATTTGGGTTCCCGTCGTAGAGGGTCGCTGGTCCGCTTACATGCTGTTGGCCATTGGTCAGAGTCTGTGTGGCCTGGATTACCCTGTGAAGGGTCGGGGAGATCATGGCTTCATGTACGAGTCCCAATAGGTGCAGAGTCGGTCTGTCTCTGTTCAGAGGGAGGTGCAGAGCTGGTCTGTGGTGGATCAGTACTTTGTTGCGCGGTACTGGGAGGGTTGCAACTTTGAGTACGGGGTTCTACCAGCACCAAGCTAGTTGGTGTCAGATCAGGATCCTGGAGAGGGGTGCCCGGTAGGTTTCAAGAGGCTCCTGGTAAAATACCATCACTCGATGTCCCACTAGGTCCTGGTGGGCAGGGAGCCAGATCCCATAATGATACGGTAGATTCTCGGCCGTCGGGATATCGTATGTATGCATAGGTGGGGTTGGCATCGGTTAGTTCGACCTTGTCTATGAGAGGGTCATTTTTAGACGTCCGAACGTATCTTCGGAGTAGTACAGGTCCAGGAGTAGTTAGCCATGATGGGAGGGATGTCCCATAAGATGAGTGACGCTGGAATCCAAAGAACCGCTCATGAGGTGTTGTATTTGTGGCTGTAGAAAGAAGGGACCGTATAGAGTGCAATGCATCCGTAAGCACTGTTTCCCATTGCTGGTTTGGTAGGCCCCGAGATCTTAAAGCAAGATGTACGGAATTCCAGATGATACCGTTATACCTCTCTACCTGCCCATTTCCGATGGGATGATATGGCGTCGTTTTGCTTGTAGCAATTCCCCATTCTGAGAGGTAGTCCTTGAGTTCCCTTGACATAAAGGATGGACCCCGATCCGAGTGAATGTAAGCCGCCATGCCACAGAGAGAAAATACCTGCTCAAGGCAGCAGATTACTGTGGACGCCAGCATATTGGAGCAGGGGAAGGCAAACGGAAAACGTGAATATTCATCAATCATGGTGAGCAAATATGTGTTCCGAGTTGAAGAGGGTATTGGGCCCTTAAAATCGATGCTAAGTCGTTGCATCGGTTGGGTTGCGTGTATGAGCATGCCATCTGAGGGGCGGAAGAACTGAGGTTTTAATTCTGCACAAAGCCGGCATTCTGAGCACATTTTCTTTACATCTCCAGTAGAAAAAGGGAGTGTGGTAAACCACTGTTTGTATTCCACTGTGTACATGTCTGTACATGCCTCGGCTGACTCCTCCCACGAGTCCAGGTATAAAGGTGACTGCTCCACAGTCCCTCTGTATTCTGGACTGGTCGACCACTCGAGGCACACCTTCATTCTCTTGTTAATAAAAGCCTGTTAGTTACTCGCTTAACCTCAGTCTTTGAGTAATTGATAGCGCATCAATTTTATTAACAAGATTTTTTATAATGGAGAAGATCCTCACACCAGCATGCCTGGATTTAGACGATCGGGAGGCGGACGCATCCACCAAGTTTGCTCACTGGCTTTAGTGCTTTGAAAAATTCCTGATCGCCTCCGCTGCAACGGTCAAATCGGATGAGGATAAACTGGATGTCCTGATCTCCAAAGTGAACCACCGAGCGTACTCGGTCATCCAGGACACGACCTCGTACACGGCTGCTCTCAAGCTCCTCAAGGACCAGTACACGCGCCCAGTGAACGAGGTGTACGCCAGGCACCTCCTGGGGAGTCATAAACAACAACCTGGGGAATCGACCGAGGAATACCTTCAGGCACTGTCTGTGCTTGGCCGGGCCTGTGGTTGTAAGGATGTAAAGACCGCCGTGTACACAGAGGAACTTATCCGGGACGCTTTTGTGGAGGGCCACAGGTCCAATTACACCCGACAGCGGCTATTGGAGCAGAGTGACCTCGACCTCAACAAGGCCTCTGAACTCGCACTATCACTGGACGCAGCCTACCGGGGCATGGACGCCTACTCCTCTGCACCGTGGACGCCGCGGGGAACGACAGCCTGGGACACGGTAGGACCGTCTCATAGCGCCGTGCCACCCCAGCCACATCCCAGCAACGGCCCAACTACCGCAGCAGTGTCCCAAGGCCAGAAATGCTACTTCTGTGGCCAGGCCAAACACCCCAGAGCGCGCTGCCCGGCGAAAAATGCGATCTGCTCGGGCTGCGGGAAGAAGGGACACTACGCCAGCGTCTGCAGGGCCAAAGCCACCCCGAACCCCAGCAGCGCCGCATGTGGGCCGTGCGGGCCGCCATCTTGGGCCTCCCCAGCCATGTGCGAACCACCGGAACAGCAGCCATTTTGGACGCCTCCAGCCACATGGGGATCATGGACGCCGCCATCTTGGACGCCAGCCGCCATCTTGGCCCCCAACACCGCCTCATCTGATACCCACAACGACACCTACACTGGCCTCTGTTACGCTGGACCAAGCGAGACCGCACCAACTGGCCCGGTCCACAATGGACATTAAGGTAAATGGTCATGAAACAATCTGCCTTTTTGACTCTGGGAGCACGGAGAGCTTCATCCACCCCGACACGGTGCGGCGTTGCTCTCTCCCAGTCCTGCCTGCGCACCAGTGGATTTCTATGGCCTCCGAGTCCCAGTCGGTGGACATTGGCGGCTGCTGGGTGGTGACACTCTTAGTAGACGGGACTGTGTACGATAATTTTAAACTGCTGTTCCTGCCCCACCTCTGTGCTGCCGTTCTACTGGGGTTGGATTTTCAGTGGCACCTTAAAAGTGTTACGATGGCGTACAGTGGACCCCTCCCCCCACTCACAGTCCGCAGCCAGCAGCTTCCAAATTGCCCGCCGCGCACCAGGTGCAACCTCTCCACACTCAGAGTCACCCCCCCCCGACTGTTTGCTAACCTCACCCCCGACTGTAAGCCCATCGCCACAAAGAGCAGGCGATACAGTGCCGGGGACAGGGTTTTCATTAAAACCGAAGTGGAGCGGCTCCTGAAGGAGGGGATTATTGAGGGCAGCACCAGCCCCTGGTGAGCCCAGGTTGTGGTCGTTAAGACCGGCGAGAAGCAGCGCCTGGTCATCGACTACAGCCAGACAATAAATCGCTACACCCTGCTGGATGCTTACCCACTCCCCCGCATAGCCGATATGGTCAACCAGATCGCGCAGTACCGCGTCTTCTCGACCATTGACCTGAAATCAGCGTACCACCAGCTCCCTATCCGCCCTGAGGACCGCCAGTATACTGCCTTTGAGGCAAACGGCCGCCTCTATCACTTCCTTAGGATTCCCTTTGGCGTCACCAACGGGGTCTCCGTCTTCCAAAGGGAGATGGACCGGATGGTCGATCAAAATGCGTTGCAGGCCACTTTCCCATATCTGGACAATGTGACCATCTGCGGCCATGACTTGCAGGACCATGACGCAAACCTCGAAAAATTCCTCAGCACCGCCCAACTCCTGAACCTGACGTATAACAAGGAGAAGTGCATATTCCGCACAACCCGCCTCGCCATCCTTGGCTGTGTTGTGGAACACGGAGTCATCGGTCCCGACCCCGACCGGATGCGTCCCCTTATGGAGCTCCCACTGCCCCACTGCCTCAAGGCCCTGAAGAGGTGCCTAGGGTTTTTCTCCTATTACGCCCAGTGGGTCCCCTACTATGCGGACAAGGCCCGTCCGCTGATCAAGTCCACCTCTTTTCCCTTGACGGCAGAGGCCAGCTTAGCCTTCCACCATATCAAGGAAGACATTGCCAAAGCCACCATGCACGCAGTGGACGAATCCATCCCCTTCCAGGTGGAAAGCGACGCGTCCGACTTTGCCCTGGCCGCCACCCTTAATCAGGCGGGGAGACCCGTGGCCTTCTTTTCACGAACCCTCCAGGGCCCGGAGACCAGACACTCCGCTGTCAAGAAGGAGGCCCAGGCTATTGTGGAGGCTGTGCGTCATTATAGGCACTACCTGGCCGGAAATCGATTTACCCTGCTCACTGACCAGCGTTCAGTTGCTTTCATGTTTAACAACAAGCAGAGGGGCAAAATCAAAAACGACAAGATCTTGAGGTGGAGAACCGAACTTTCCACCTACAATTACGAGATCTTGTACCGGCCCGGGAAGCTCAATGAACCCCCGGATGCTCTATCGCGTGGCACCTGCGCCAGCGCGCAGATCGATAGACTGAGGGCCCTCCACAATGACCTCTGCCACCCGGGGGTCACCAGGTTCTTCCACTTCATCAAGGCCCGCAGCCTGCCTTACTCCATTGAGGAGGTCAGGACCATGACCAGGAACTGCCAAGTCTGCGCTGAGTGCAAACCGTACTTTTATAGACCAGACAGGGCTCACCTGATAAAAGCCAATCGTCCCTTCGAGCGCCTGAGCGTTGATTTTAAAGGGCCTCTCCCCTCCTCCGACCGTAATGTGTACTTCCTCAACATTATTGATGAGTACTCCCGTTTCCCGTTCGCCATCCCCTGCCCGGACATGACCAGTGCCACGGTCATTAAATGTCTGAACGACCTCTTCACCCTGTTCGGTTTCCCCAGCTATATCCATAGCAACCGGGGCTCATCGTTTATGAGCGACGAACTCTGCCAGTACCTGCTCGCTAGGGGTATTGCCACAAGCAGGACCACCAGTTACAACCCCCGGGGGAATGGACAGGTGGAAAGAGAGAATGCGAAAGTTTGGAAGGCCGCCCTGCTAGCCTTAAAGTCTAGGGGCCTTCCGACCTCCCGCTGGCAGGAGGTGCTCCCCGATGCGCTCCATTCTATTTGGTCACTGCTCTGCACTGCCACTAATGCCACCCCTCATGAGAAAATGTTTGTCTTCCCAAGGAAGTCCACATCGGGGACATCGCTACCACCATGGCTGATGTCCCCAGGGCCGGTCCTACTGAGAAGACACGTGAGGACCCATAAAATGGACCCCCTGGTTGAGAGGGTCGACCTCCTCCACGCCAACCCCCAGTACGCTTACATTGCGTACCCGGACGGGCGGGAGGACACAGTCTCCATACGAGACCTCGCACCCTCGGGGGCCCCAGTAACCCACTACCCACTACCACCCCCCCCCACGATCCAATATCCAATCCCAGCAGACGGCACGCCTGGGCCACGCGACCCGCTCATCACCCACGAGGGCTACACACCAGTGCCCCAGCCTACGCGGGACTCGACGCCGGAAGCTTCACTACCCCTGCCGTCGCCACGCCGATCACAGCGGCAGACAAGACCTCCGGAGAGACTCCAATACACAAACTTTTAATACACTTCACCCCGCCGGACTCATTTTTAAACAAGTGGTGAATGTGGTAAACCACTGTTTGTATTCCACTGTGTACATGTTTGTACATGCCTCGGCTGGCTCCTCCCACGAGTCCAGTTATAAAGGTGACTGCTCCACAGTCCCTCTGTATTCTGGACTGGTCGACCACTCGAGGCACACCTTCATTCTCTTGTTGATAAAAGCCTGTTAGTTACTCGCTTAACCTCAGTCTTTGAGTAATTGATAGCGCATCAGGGAGATTCCGTGATCGTACGAAATGTAGCATGCGCGTAACGCCAGGATGACACAATCCATTATGGACATCTATGAGAGTAGAGGATGACATAGTGGAGCAGAATGCTTGTGTGAGGGTATCCGGGGCCACATTCTCCTTGCCAGGTCGATATTGAATGGTGTAACCAAAAGAGGCCAGTTCCATCCTCCAAAGCTGAATTTTATTATTCTTAATTTTGGTTCGTCTTCGATTATCGAGCATGAAGGCGACTGATCGCTGGTCCGTGATTAATGTAAAGTGCTGGCGAGCTAGGAAATGGTTCCACTTCCGTACCGCCTCTATGATGGCTGTGGCTTCCTTCTCAACCGGAGGATAATGTAGCTCGGCACCTTGCAACGTCCTGGACATAAATGCTACAGGACGACCTTCCTGATTTAGAGTAGCCGAGATTGCCACCTCCGAGGCATCACATTCAACTATGAAAGGGAGATTCTCATCGATGGAGTGAAGAGCCGCTTTCTCCAACTGTTTTTTGAGAAGGTTAAAGGCTGCAACAGCCGCTGTTTCCAATGGAAATGATCGAGCATGCAGCAAGGGTTGGATTTTGTCTGAAAAATGAGGAATACATTTAGCGTAGTATACAAACAGACCGAGAGCCCGACGTAAAGAAGCCGGGTTCTTAGGTGACGGGAGCCCTTGGAGCGGGCGAAGTCTTTCTGGGTCTGGCTTAATGATACCATTGCCTACGCAGTAGCCAAGGGTGTTGATGGTCGGTTGCGACTCAACAGATTTAGATTCATTCAAAGTTAAGTTACGGTGATGGAGGGCATCCCGAAATTTTTGGAGGTTGGCGTCGTGTTCCTGTTGATCGTGACCTGCAATAGTAATGTTATCAAGATAGGCAAAAGTGTCCCTTAAGTTTTCCTGCTTAACCAGGCCATCCATTGCCCGTTGGAAGACAGCCACTCCATTAGTAACCCCGAATGGGAGGCGACGAAATTGGTACAGCCGTCCATTAGCCTCAAAGGCCATGTACTGCTTATCTGAGACCTTCAAGGGTACCTGATGATAGGCACTTTTTAAATCGTAAGTTGAGAACACTTTGTATTCGGCCAGTTTATTAACCATATCATCAAAGCGTGGCAATGGGTAGGCGTCCAAGTCAGTATATTGATTGATGGTTTGCGAATAATCAATGCATAGTCATTGTTTGTGAGGTTTTAGAGGGTTCTTGACGATGACGATTTGAGCCCGCCAGGGCGACGAACATGGTTCGATGATATCCTCTGCTAAAAGTCGAGAGATTTCAGCCTCAATAAAAGATTGGTCTTCCTGACTAACGCGCCGCGATTTCATTATTATTGGTTTGCATCGAGGAGGAATACTGGCAAATAATGAGGGTTCATCAAGTGAAGCTGCTGATAATGCACAAAATGGTAATTTAGACAGTATATTAGAAATAGTAAGCCCAGGTTTGGATCCGCCGAACTCAATGGTGAGTTTCTTATGCTGTCTTTGAAAATCCAGCCCTAAGATGAGATCACTACATAAGTCCTTGAGCACCGAAAGTCAGGTGGAGGGATACATGCGACCAATAAGTGTCATATCAATAATACAAAAGCCGGAGATTCTGGCATTAAGTGATGACTGAGCCATCGCAATTGCCTGGTCCGATGGGAAGATATGTAGTTTCAATTTCGCAACAATCTGTTCTCTAATGAAACTATCAGTACTTCCTGAGTCAATTAAGGCATCTAAGGTATGCCCATTAATTGAAACTTTTGTAGCTGCATGAAACAGGTTCTGTGGGCAAGCAACTGTAATTGGTGTGGTTGCACAGAGAGTGGCTGAAACTCTAGGTGTGCTTCTTCGGGAGAGAGCTCGAGAGGAAGCTTGATAGGTCCTAGACGGAGCATCTTGATAGGCCCTAATTGGGGCAGTTCGGTAGGCCTTAGCTGGATAGGCCCTCGTAGAGGCTCTTGATTGGCAAACTTTTGCAAAGTGTCCCTTTTTATCGCAATGACTGCAGATCGCATTGCGAGCAGGGCAGAATTTCCTAGTGTGAAAGGAATCTCCACAAAAGAAGCATTCCTTCCTAGATTGCCAAGAGGCTGCTAAAGTGGGGTCATACTCCTCTTCTTCATCAGAAGTATCATCAGGATTAGATTCCTCCATGATAGGGTTCACCTGAGGCCACTTGAATCGTCTGGTTGCAGTTACAGCAGCAGATCGAGATCTGGGCAGCTGATAGAGGTCTGCATTTTTCTTTGCCAAATCCAGAGAACAAGCCAGGTCAAAAGCCTTTTGTAGCTCAAGTGTTTTACTTTCTAGTAGACGCTGGCGTATAAATGGAGAGGCAATCCCGCAGATGAAAGCATCACAAATCATTTCTTCGTGGTACAGCTCAGCCGAGGCTGCCTGAAAGTTACAATCTACACTGAGCCTGCAAAGTTCTTGAAGGAATTCGTTAATCGATTTCCCTGGCCCTTGTCGGGCTGTGGCCAGTAGATGCCTAGCATAGACCTCATTTGCGGTCTTGGCATATAGTTTTTTAAGTGCCCGGATCACCTCATCGTAATTATCCCATTCATCAACATATTCAAACACTGTTGGGGTCACATAGTTGATAAGTATCCTCAGTTTAGTAGAAGCATTCGCTTTACATTCATCAAGAAAATTCTCAAAAGTACGGTACCAATGCTTCCATACCCTGCCAGCTGCTGGTGCGTTTGGGTCCAAGTCCAGATGAGTAGGTTTAAGGATGTTTTCCATGATGGGTGGTTCCCTGGATCCTTAACTCCGAGTTTGTCCGAAGGTCTAGTATTTGTGAGTGTAAATACTAAGTTGCTTAAATTGATGTAACAAAAGAGTCTCACACATCAAGGAACTTTAAAGTAAGCTTTAAGCAACTGATAATTAAACTATATACAAGAGCGGTCTTCACCATGCCGCTAGGTGAAGCCGTTTTACCATACTGAGCAGTACAGTATTTATACTAGTCCAAACACAGGAAGTGACGTATGCACAAGAAGTGTGTATGCACAGAGTTCACAGTTCACAGTTCACAGGAAGTGATGTGCACATAACTTCCCGGAAGTTATTATTATTATCACAGCGATCATAATATGGTAGAATTCTTCATTAAGATGGAGAGTGAAGTAGTTGAATTTAAATAAAGGAAACTACGATGGTGTGAGGCGCGAGTTGGCTAGGATGGATTGGGGAATGTTACTTAAAGGATTGATGGTGAATAGGCAATGGCAAGCATTTAAAGATCGTATGGATGAATTACAGAATTTGTTAATCCCTGTTTGGCATAAAAATCAAACAGAAAAGGTGACTCAACATTGGTTGGCCAGAAAAAGCAGCAAACCTGAGGATTGGGAGCAGTATAGGATTCAGCAAAGGAGGACAAAGGGATTAATTAAGAGGGGGAAAATAGAGTATGAGTGTAAGCTTGCAGGGAACATAAAAAACTGACTGTAAAAGCTTCTATAGATATGTGATGAGAAAAAGATTGGTAAAGTCAAGTGTAGGTCCCTTGCAGTCAGAATCAGGGGAATTTATAATGGGGAACAAAGACATGGCAGACCAATTAAATACATACTTTGGTTCTGTCTTCACAAAGGAGGACACAGATAAACTCCCAGAGATGTCGGGGAACATAGGGTCTAATGAGAGGGAGGAACTGAATGAAATCAGTATTTGTAGGGAAATGGTGTTAGGGAAATTGATGGGATTGAAGGCCGATAAATCACCAGGGCCTGATAATCTACATCCTAGGGTACTTAAGGAAGTGGCCCTAGAAATAGTAGATGCATTGCTGGTCATCTTCCAAAATTCTATAGACTCTGGAACAGTTCCCATGGATTGGAGGGTAGCTAATGTAACCCCACTATTTAAAAAAGGTGGTAGAGAAAAAACAGGGAATTGTAGACTGGTAGAGGGGAAAATGCTAGAGTCCCTTATAAAAGATGTAATAGCAGAGCACTTGGAAAACAATGAAAGGATCGGAAAAATTCAACATGGATTTACAAAAGGTAAATCATGCTTGACTAATCTACTGGAATTTTTTGAAGATGTAACTTGTAGAATAGATAAGGGAGAACCAGTGGATGTGGTGTATTTGGACTTTCAGAAGGCTTTCGATAAGGTCCCGCATAAGAGACTAGTGTGCAAAGCTAAAACACATGGGATTGGGGGTAAGGTACTGACTTGGATAGAAATCTGGTTGGCAGACAGGAAGCAAACAGTTGGAATAAACGGGTCTTTTTCTGACTGGAAGGCAGTGACTAGTGGGGTACCACAGGGATCAGTGCTAGAACCCCAGTTGTTCACATTATTTAATAATGATCTAGACGAGGGAACTAGATGTAATATCTCCAAGTTTGCAGATCACACAAAGTTGGGTGGGCATGTGTGCTGTGAGGAGGATGCAGAGAAACTCCAGTACAATTTGGACAGGTTGGGCAATTGGGCAGATGCAGTATAATGTGGATAAATGTGAGGTGGCAAAAACAGGAAGGCAGATTATTAACTGAACGGCAATAGATTGGGAAAAGGGGAAGTGCAATGAGACCTGGGTGTCCTTGTATACCAGTCGCTGAATGTAAGCATGCAGGTGCAGCAGGCGGTTAAGAAGGCAGATGGCATGCTGGCCTTCATAGCGAGAGGATTCGAGTACAGAAGCAAGGATGTCTTGCTGCAGTTGTACAGGGCCTTGGTGAGACCACATCTTGAATATTGTGTGCAGTTTTGGTCGCCTTATCTGAGGAAGGATGTTCTTGCCATGGAGGGAGTGCAGCGAAGATTCACCAGACTGATACCTGGGATGGCAGGAATGATGTATGAAGAGAGATTGGGTCGATTAGGCTTATATTCACTAGAGTTTAGAAGAATGAGAGGGGATCTCATTGAAACTTATAAAATTCTAACAGGACTAGACAGACTAGATGCAGGAAGGTTTTTCCCCATGGCGGGGGAGTCCAGAACCGGGGGTCACAGTCTAAAGATAAGGGGTAAGCCATTTAGGACTGAGATGAGGAGGAATTTCTTCACCCGGAGAGTGGTGAACCTGTGGAATTCTCTACCACAGAAGACAGTTGAGGCCAATTCATTAAATATATTCAAGAAGGAGTTAGATATATTTCTTAAGGCTAAAGGGATCAAGGGATATGGGGAGAAGGCAGGGACAGGGTACTGAGTTTGGATGATCAGCCATGATCGCATTGAATGGCGTAGCAGGCTCAAAGGGCCGAATGGCCTACTCCTGCTTCTATCTTCTATGTTTCTATGACTTAAAGGAGGAAAGAGAGAGGTAGAGGCAGAGAGCTTTTAGGCAGCGAATTCCAGAGCTTAGGGCCTAGGCAACAGAAGGCACAGCCACCAAAGGTTGAGCGATTATAATCAGGGATGCTCAAGTGGGCAGAATTATAGGAGCGCAGATATCTCGAGGAGTTGTGGGGCTGAAGGAGATTACAGAGATAGGGAGGGGCAAGGCGATGGAGGAATTTGAAAACAAGGATGAGAATTTTTAAATCGAGGCGTTCCTTAACCGGAAGCCAATGTAAGTCAGCGAGCACAGGGCTGATGGGCAAACGGAACTGGGTGCGAAGTAGGGCACGGGCAGCCAAGTTATGGATGACCTCAAGTTTACTTAGGGTAGAATGTGGGAGGCCAGCCAGGAGTGCATTGGAATAGTCAAGTCTAGAGGTAACAAAGGCATGGATGAGGGTTTCAGCAGCGGATGAGCTGAGGCAAGGGTGGACACGAGCGATGTTATGGAGGTGGAAATAGGCGGTCTTAGTTATGCTGCTGATATGTGGTCGGAAACTAATTTCTGGGTCAAATATGACACCGGTGTGGTTCAGCCTCAGACAGATGTTAGGGAGAGGGATGGAGACAGTGGTTAGGGAACGGAGTTTGTGGCGGGGACTGAAAACCATGGCTTCGGTCTTCCCAATATTTAATTGGAGAAAATTTCTACTCATCCAGAACTGGATGTCTGACAATCAGTCTGATAATTTAGAGGCCGTGGAGGGGTCGAGAGAAGTCATGGTGAGGTAGAGCTGGGTGTCGTCAGCGTACATGTGCAAACTGACGCTGTGTTTTCGGATGATGTCGCAAAGGGGCAACATGTAGATGAGAAATAGGAGGGGGTCAAGGATAGATCTTTGGGGGACACCAGAGGCAATGATGTGGGAGCGGGAAGAGAAGCCATTGCAGATGATTCTCTGGCTACAATTAGAGAAATAAGAATGGAACCAGCGAGTGCAGTCCCACCCAGCTGGACGACGGTGGAGAGGCGCTGGAGGAGGATGGAGTGGTCAACCATGTCAAAGGCTGCAGACAAGTCAAGAAGGACGAGGAGGGATAGTTTAGCTTTGTCGCAGTCACAAAGGATGTCATTTGTGACTTCGATGTGAGCCGTTTTGGCACTGTGGCAAGGGCGGAAACTGGATTGGAGCGATTTAAACATGGAATTCCGCGAAAGATGGGCATGGATTTGGGAGGCAACAACACATTCAAAGACTTTGGAGAGGAAAGGGAGGTTGGAGATGGGGCAGTAATTTGCAAGGATGGAGTGGTCAAGGGTTGTTTTTTTGAGGAGAGGGGTGATTTGAGGGAGAGGGGGACAGTGCCTGAGGAGACAGAACCGCTAACAATGTCAGCTAACATGGGAGCCAGGATAGGAAGTTGGGTGGTCAGCAGTTTGGTGGGAATAGGTTCAAGGGAGCAGGAAGTGGTCTCATGGACAAGATGAGCATGGAGGGGTCATGAGGGGAGATTGGAGAGAAACCGGAGAAAGATGTGAGTTCAGGGCTACGGCAGGGGGGAATCTTAGAGGAAGTTTGGTTCGGTGGGCTAGGGGAAGGAAGGGAAGTGGCAGAGGCAGCTGAACAGATGGTCTCAATCTTAGAGACAAAGAAGTCCATGAGCTCCTCACACTTGTTGTCAAAGGTGAGGGTGGAGGAGACAGGGGAGAGAGGTTTAAGAACATGGTTAGCAGCAGAGAATAGGAGCTGAGGTTAATCTTTGCATTCCAGAATGATTCTGGAATATTGAGCAATTTTGGCAGACGAATGGCTGAACCAGTTGTCCGCCATATTCGTTCAAGTCTGCGTTCCTTGGACATCCCCACTCCAGACGGACTGTCCGTGAGCACTACATCAGATGAATAAAACCCCAAATCCCTTTTGCTCACCACTTCTCCATCTTACCATCCCTCTGTCACAGAACATCACAGCATCCTCCTGGGCACAAAGCTGAAATGAGAGCCACCACTAAACACACATTCCAAACATATTTTATAAATTTATGAAATCAAAATCAAAATAATGGGGCAGTAATTCCTCCCCAAACGCATGAGTACGGAAGGGGTACTCACGCGTCTGGCCGGAGGAAATGCCGGTTTTCAGCATGCACACTGCATGCGCTGAAAACCGGCATTTCCTCTCCTCTAACCCAAGAGTTGAAGAGGTTAGTGCGTGCACTGTAGGGGGCAGCGCGTGCGTCTTGGATTTCCTCTGTTTTGGGGGATTTGCGCATGTGTAAAGGCCTCTGGACTTTACGCTTGTAAAAAGCACACGTAAGTATTTATTTTTACAGGTAAGTGGTGTTTTAGTGCAATTTAGAATTTTTTTTTCCACAGGTTTATTATTTTAAAGAATCTACAATGAGGTAAGTTTAGTTTTAGACCCTTTTTATTAAAAATTTATTTTTTTCAAATAAAAATTATTGTTAAATTATTTTTTTTAACTTATTTATACTTAATTTAATGATTGGGATGTTTTTTAAAATTTTATTTAAAGTTTAAGTAGTGTTTTGGGGTGCAGTACTTCTCATGAGTTTGACAGTTCTTACTCTCAAACTTATGAATGAAGTTTCCCCTCCCCTAATTGGCTGAACAGTGCTCACCTGATCCCAGCCGGCACATCGCACTAACTACGCCGCTGGGTCAGGTTAGCACAGCGCGCCGACATCAGAACCTGGCCACTGACAGGAAATCCACTGCGGGCCAGGTTTCAGATGTCGGCGCGCCGGGTAAGTGCACATCGGGGGCTTGCACGCGCGGCAAGCCCCCGACACCAAGTTCTGGGCCAATAAAGTCAGCTAATCACTCTTGTGCATTACCTTAGCATCTGTCTTTCAACAACAACAACCACAACTTGTATTTATATAGCACCTTTAACATAGTGAAACATCCCAAGGCGCTTCACAGGAGCGTTATCAAACAAACTTTTGTGTTGCTTTTCCTACTCCAGTGCTCCTAGAAGTACTCTCCCAGTGGCTGCAGCATGGCTGGTGGAAGACTGCTGACTTTCCATGGGGGACACTTCAGATGGCCTTGCAGGATGACCTCGACCAGCCCTGGGCCTAGAAGGTCTGGCTGTAGACTGCATCACCTTGGCATAGGCAGCAGCAGTCTGGGCTGACTGGATAGCAGGCAGTGGCAAGGACAATGACAGAGTGGCAGTGGTGGGAGCAGGTTCCGGTCCACAGAACCACTGCCACTACCGTGGGGTGGGGCCTCAGCAATCCTAGTCATCTGTTGGGGGACAGATTGCTGGAGTGCTGTGAGACCCTGCAGGCCCCTTTCCACACTTGTTAACCTAGCGATAGTGGCAGCATTCTGAGCTTCCACTGCATAGAAACATAGAAGATAGGAGCAGGAGTAGGCCATTCGGCCCTTCGAGCCTGCTCTGCCATTCAACGAGATCATGGCTGATCATCCAAACACTAACACCCGGTCCCTACACCGACAGCCATCCCACCCAAGCCTTATCCCCGTAACCCCGTAACCCCACGTATTTAATCCCCCTTAACACTAAGGGTCAATTTTTTTTTTTTATCATGGCCAATCAACCTAACCCGCACATCATGAACTGAGATGTTGGGTCGCTTCTGCCTGTGCTGCAATGGAAGCTGCAACATCGCCCATCACACGCAGCATCATGGCTGGGTCCACAAAGTCTCTCATGGAGTTGCCCATCAATTCCAGCTTGGAAATCATGGACTCGATCCTCTGTGCTAAGCCCCGTGCAATGTTGGAACCGGACTCCTCCATGCTCCTTGACACTGACAAGAGGCTCTCTGGCAGCCTTCCCATTGCACCTAGCATTTCTGTGTGCATGCCCATCAACCTTCTTCTGAAGGCCGCCCCATCGAGGTCATCATCTGAGTTCTGTGCAGCAGAACTCATGCACAAACTCACCCTCGGGGTACTGGCACCCGAACTACCCTATCTCACTGGCCTGGCTGCAGCCCACTCGTGCCCGGTGACTTGCCACATGCAGATCCCACCTCTATACTACCCTCTAAAGTCTGCGCAGTGCCATTTTCTGAGCTGGTGCCTCGGAGTGTTAGATGCAATGACGGTGTATCTTCTTCTCCTCCTTTACTCTCTTCCTCCGTCACTTAGGGGATTGGCTGGCCAGGTTGGAATTCTTGGGTATCTGAAAGGAGAAAGGCACAAGGGTCACTTGTGGTGAGGGGTGGGGGAGGAAGTGGGGGGCAAGCAAGATGTCCAAGCATACACCATCAGCAGCTTGTAAGTGAGAAGAGATTATGGGGTGAGGGGCAAGTGGGATGTGAGAAGAAGGATTAGGTATGAGCATACCGTCATCATCAGCAATGCTTTCAACTTCCCCACTCACAATGAACTCTGTGACTGCCCCACCAATGATCTCCAGCACTGCCTCCTCCAGCTCCATCAGGTTCTGCAGATGGGCTTCCCTCCACCCATCTGCTGCTGCTCCCAGCGATTATGAGTGACCTTTGCCTGCAAGAGAATGGGAAGTGTGTCAGTGAGTGTGGTGCAATGCATTTGGGTGATATCCCTGTCATGGTAGAATAGGTGACAGTGTGTGCAAGCCGTGAGATGTCAGTGTGAGGCTTGTAGCAGTGTTAAGTGTGTGAGGGTGAGGTGAAGCTATGAATGTAAGGTATGAATCCTGTTTGGTAGAGACTGTTAGTAGGTGAGTGCTGGGGGTGTGGTGCATTGAGTAGTGTGTGAGGCTAGTGGTGCAGATGGTGGGATATGGAATTTAAAGATGCATTCACTGACCTTGACCACCTGTGTGAGGTCATTAAATTTCTTGAGGCATTGTATCCATGTTCTGGGAACCACATTCATTGCACTGGCAGCTTCAGCAATCTCCTCCCACAGCCTTCTGGTGTTTTGACTTGAAGGTCTCTTGCCCCCCCTGCAGGTAGAGGACCTGACGGTGTCTTTGAACCCGCAAGACCAAGACCTCCACTGCCACATCTGAAAATCTCCTCGCCCTTTCCCTTGGCTGTTGGGCTATGGCTCTCTCCACAATGACAATGAGGTGCTTCTGCAACAAATCACCACCTCACTTTAAGTAGTGCAGAGACCCTAGGCCCAATTTTGTTGGCCAGTAGACTGCACCCGATATTGGCCCCCCTGTTTAGCGCTAAGCCGATCAGCAGCGTGTTTAGTGCTGAGATCAGTGCTGCAATCATAATAATGAGCAGTCAGCACAAAATTTGCGTGCTGCAGGCACCTAACGCTTTGCGCTGCCCAAGCCTGTTTTTGGGCCTTATCCAATTTATAGGCCCAACTATGAAAGCAATCTGTTCCCCATCCATTCTTTTGTGAGATTCCCCGTTCCCATTGTGATCAATATGCAACTTGTGTACTTTTGGCACCAGTATTTTACACCTCCGATGCTCACTATGATTTGTAAGGATGACGGGGGAAGCACAGAGTTGAGCCCATACAAAAACCTGCATCTATTCCTATAAACAATGAACGAAGTGCCTTTACACAGCAAATGTATTTTTTAATTAAATTTTATAATCAACTGTTATTCTGATCTAACTTATAATAATGAATTTAAAAAGTAGCAATGGAAATTATCAATGGGATATTTGGGAGCTGATCTGGCAGTTAAAATATGCTGGTGCTCATTTCTGGAGCAGCAGATGAGTTCTAATTCACACCGTTACTTACCCATCGAAAACTGATCCACAGTTAAAAGCGAGCTGTTTCATCACTCTTATTGTAAAATAAATCAAATGTTGTGCTTTGAATTGGGACTGTTGTTTGATGAGGTCATGAGGTCTTGCAAGGTCTGGTTGAGGCGACACAAATTATGTGTTCATGGTGGCCAGAAGGAAAGATGTTTAGGAATGGAATGATTGAAGTTGGGAAAAATGCAAGGGAGATGCTGTGATGCTAAGAGTACCATTTTAGCACAGACTCGAATGAAGCTGTCGCTTGTGCAATTGATGTCTGCAACAAAGAAAAAGTTTCCCTAATGTTGCCACATATGAGGGCAGTGCACTCAATCCAGACCCCATCAGCTACCGCACACCATGGGAGAGTCGTCTCAGTTCTTTCATAACAGGATCAATGAAACCTGCAATTGCGATCTCCTCAGCGAGGGGAAGCCCTCCCTGCAACCTCCCCTAAGGAATTGACAAGTCATAGAATCATAGAATCATATAATAATAATAATAATTCAACTTTATTGTCATTGTACAATGCACAAGTACATGAACAACGAAATGTGATCTTGCAAGCTCCCATGAGTCCAGTACAAATAACATTAACATTAAACGTAAATAGCACCGTCCTGGGAGAAGCAAAGCCGCTGCGTCTGTGCGCGCCGCCATTCCATTTCCACCATCCCTCCTGTCCGACAATCTTCAGCCCAACGCCCGGGCCTGCTCACCAGCCGCCCCTCCTCGGGGCTCTTTCCGTGACCTTCTGCACCTGGTCTTCGCTGGTGGTCACCCCTCCAGGCACTAACCAGGCCTGGCTCTGGCTTAGCTTCCAAGCCTTGCCAGTGACCCTGTCCCTAGTCCCAGGAACAGGGCACAGAAGGAGGCCATTTCGCCCATTGTGTCTGTGTCTGCTTAAAAAGAGCTATCCAGCCTAATCCCACTTTCCAGCTGTTGGTCCGTAGCCTTGTAGGTTACAGCACTTCAAGTGCATATCCAAGTACTTTTTAAATGTGATGAGGGTTTCTGCCTCTACCACCCTTTCAGGCAGTGAGTTCCAGGCCCCCACCACCCTCTGGGTGAAAAAAGTTCTCCTCAACTCCCCTCTAATCTTCTACCAAATACTTTATATCTGTGCCCCCTTGTTATTGACCTCTCTGCAAAGGGAAATAGGACCTTCCTATCCACTCATCTAGACGCCTTATAATTTTATACACCTCAATTACGTCTCCCCTCAGCCTCCTCTGTTCCAAAGAAAACAACCACAGCTCATCCAATCTTTCCTCATATCTAGAATTCTCCAGTCCTCCAACATTCTTGTAAATCTTCTCTATACCCTCTCGAGTGCAATCATATCTTTCCTGTAATATGGTGACGAGAACTGTACATGGTACTCTAGCTGTGGCCTAACTATTTTCTATTAAAGTTCAAGTATAACCTCCCTGCTCTTAAATTCTATGCCTTGGCTAATAAAGGAAAGCATTCCGTAGCCTTCTTAACCAACTTATTTACCTGTATTGCTACATTCAGGGATCTGCGGACATGCACTCCAAGGTCTTCTGTTCCTCTACACTTCTCAGTATTCTACCATTTATTGTGTATTCCCCTGCCTTGTTAGCCCTCCCCAAATGCATTACCTCATACTTCTCCGTATTGAATTCCATTTGCATCTTTTCTGCCCACCTGTAAGGGGTTTTCCTTCCTCGAGAGGTTTCCCAGAGGTTTCTCTCTCCAGAGGCCTCTCTCTCTTGCACAGTAAAACGTTGAGTGGTTCGACCCACTCACCCCTTAGGTTCTATACTCTGGACTTAGGCGCAGGAACTACAATGTAGAGAAAACTCGTGTAGACCAAGTTTGATGAATCAAAATGAAATTTTATTGCGAATGGAAAAAATATATCAAATCAAATGCAATACAGATAAGAGTACGGTACATGGGAGGGAAAAACAAACACAAACAAATCATAACGACATTATACTAACTAAGGCAACTACAGGCATCTTATACTCTACAAAGATCATCATGAAATAAGGAAACACACGGAACATCGAGGGACAACAACTCATGTTAATTGAACCCTTAAATCCACCCCCTTATTAAACCTATCTAGATCTGATTGTGAAAGGCCAGAAACATGCTCACCAATCCCACTAGGAAGTGCAAGGTTTTGAAATCGAGTCTGTGTTTGGTCCTTTCAGGCATCTCGTCTCCACGTGGATCGTGGAGCCCCTGCGAGCTGCACCACACCTCTCTCCTGAGGTGGGGGTCGGGGGCGGCTGGACACCAGCGGGCCTGGATGTCGGCGGGGTCGAGGATCGTCAGCTCGACCCTGGTCAGAGGAGCCTTGGGCTGGCTCCCATCGCTTCTTCAGGTTCCTTTCCTCTCTTCTACCGGGCCGTGGTAGCTGGAAGGTTTCTTCGCTTGGGACCTTTAATTTTTCTCTTCTCCCAAGCTGGGTCTATGGCCTCTCGTTCCGGCAACGGCCCAGGGATGGTCGATGATCTCCCGATGTGCTTCGCCAGGGCGGAATGCCTGCGATTGACTGCTCCTTCTTCTGGGTGTCCGGATTCAAGCTGCGTGTTTCCAGCTCTCCAACCCGGCGTGTCTGTGTTCAAGCTGCAGGCTTACAACTGTCTGCCTTCCAACTTGCTCTGGCCTGCCTGTCCCGCTGCCGTGTCAAGTCGTGTCCCACTGCCGTATCAACTGCCGAAAAGTCTCTCCAGATATACCTTTCTTCCCGAGGCCTCACTTCCTGCCCAAAATCAGGCTAGTCTTTGTTTTAACTTTGGCGGGCTTTTAGCACAGCGGGACAGTTATTATATTTAAAATCATTTTGAGCGGCTGGTAACAGGCCCATCTCTGGTTGGAAATGGCTTTCATTGTTTTGAATGTCCTGCTGATCTCATTACCGAGCCCTTGGTGTTGTCCTCATGAATATATATTGTCCTCTTTCGTCTGGGTCAACATTTAGATGGCCCCTGTCTCCAAGCCGATCTTGAGTGGATCTGCATCTAATCCATATGCATGCCTGTGGGTCTGGTTTTGTTCTCTCCGAAACGGCTTCCAGAACTTACTAAGGGTTCAATCCACATAGCTGTCTGAGGTTGCGCAGGAACCATTTTAAAGTGTCCCAATAAGCTGGTCACATGGTATGGTGGCCATTTTGTATGCCCCTTTTCCTGGGCTTCTTTTAAAACAGTCTTTAAAATCATGGCCTCTTCTGCCATTTAACCCTTATTAATATGAAATCCAATTTTGCGAATCCTACACACCTGGCCAGTCCATTGATATCTCCCTGCAGTCTACAGCTTTCTTCTTCATTATCAACCACACGGCCAATTTTTGTATCACCTGCAAACTTCTTAATCATGCCCCCTACATTGAAGTCTAAATCATTGATATATACCACAAAAAGCAATGGACCTAGTACTGAGCCCTGCGGAACCCTACTGGAAACAACCTTCTAGTCACAAAAACACCTGTTGACTATTACCCTCTGCTTCCTGCCACTGAGCCAATTTTGGATCCAACTTGCCACATTCCCTTGGATCCCCTGGGCTTTTATTTTTCTGACCATGTGGGATCTGTCAAAAGCTTTGCTATAATCCATGAGTCCTCATCCAATTCCCAATCTTGTTGCTTCTTCATGCTCTATATTAATTTCAGTGAAATATCTTCATCCCCATTATTTTGATTCCTGTAGGTTATAGTCTCTGAGTGGAGGGATGGCACAGAAAAAGCAAATGACCAAGGGGTAAAATTAGTGGCGGGGGTGTGGGGGGAAGGTGGGGCAGAGGGTGGGGCGCGAATGCTATTAGAGCAGGATGGTCATCATCATCATCATCACAGTCTTCCAAAAAATATTTATATCCTTCCACATGACCATCATTCTCACCTCCTGCACCCTCCCCATGCCCTGCTGGACCTACAGAAGAAAAGGACATGAGGTAAGAATGGATGTGTAGCACACACAGAAGGTGATGAAAGAAAGAACTTGCATTCATGTCCTCAGTATAACCAAAATTATTTTACAGCCAATTCGTTACTTTTGAACTGTAGTTATTGCTCTTTTGAAAGCAAGCACCAGCAGCCAATTTGCACACAGCAAGGTCCCATAAATAGCAATGCAATGAATGACCAGTTAGTCCACTTAAATGTTGCTAGGATATTGGGAAGACTCCACTGCTCTTCTTTGAAAAGTGCTTTGAGATCTTTTACATCCACCTTGCTCAGTACTACGGCGGTGGACCTGGGTGAAGCGGCAGTGGCGGAGCTAACTTAAAACTGAGGCCGCAGCAGCAGGTAGGCCCCACAGTGGCAGCAGGCCTGGGTGAAGCGGCGGTGGCGGCGGAGCTAACTTAAAACCAAGGCGGCAGCAGCAGGTAGGCCCCACAGCGACAGCGGACTTGGGTGAAGCGGCAGCAGCGGCGGAGCTAACTTAAAACTGAGGCAGCAGCAGCAGGTAGGCCCCACAGCAGCAGCAGACCTGGGTGAAGCGGCGGCGGAGCTAACTTAAAACTGAGGCGGCAGCAGCAGGTAGGCCCCACAGTGGCAGTAGACCTGCGTGAAGCGGCGGCGGCGGCGGAGCTAACTTAAAACTGAGGCAGCAGCAGCAGGTAGGCCCCACAGCAGCAGCAGACCTGGGTGAAGCGGCGGCGGAGCTAACTTAAAACTGAGGCGGCAGCAGCAGGTAGGCCCCACAGTGGCAGTAGACCTGGGTGAAGCGGCGGCGGAGCTAACTTAAAACTGAGGCGGCAGCAGCAGGTAGGCCCCACAGTGGCAGTAGACCTGGGTGAAGCGGCGGCGGCGGCGGAGCTAACTTAAAACTGAGGCGGCAGCAGCAGGTAGGCCCCACAGCGGCAGCAGACCTGGGTGAAGCGGCGGCGGCGGCGGAGCTAACTTAAAACTGAGGCGGCAGCAGCAGGTAGGCCCCACAGTGGCAGTAGACCTGGGTGAAGCGGCGGCGGAGCTAACTTAAAACTGAGGCGGCAGCAGCAGGTAGGCCCCACAGTGGCAGTAGACCTGGGTGAAGCGGCGGCGGAGCTAACTTAAAACTGAGGCGGCAGCAGCAGGTAGGCCCCACAGTGGCAGTAGACCTGGGTGAAGCGGCGGCGGCGGCGGAGCTAACTTAAAACTGAGGCGGCAGCAGCAGGTAGGCCCCACAGCGGCAGCAGACCTGGGTGAAGCGGCAGCAGAGCTAAATTAAAACCAAGGCGGCAGCAGCAGGTAGGCCCCACAGCGGCGGTGGACCCAGGTGAAGCGGCGGTGGCAGCGGTGCTAACTTAAAACCGAGGCGGCAGCAGCAGGTAGGCCCCACAGCAGCGGCAGACCCAGGTGACGCGGCGGCGGTGGCGGAGCTAACTTAAAACCGAGGCGGCAGCAGCAGGTAGGCCCCACAGCAGCAGTGGGCCCAGGTGAAGCGCCGGCGGAGCGAGGATAAAAGCGGCGGCAGCAGCAGGTAGGCTTACCGATCTCAGAGTGGGAGAGAGAGAAGTAAAAATTAATCGAAGTGTGATGTCACCAGAAAGCAGGTAAGTGATTGTTTGGTTAGTATTTCTCTCTTTCTCCTTTTGTCCAAACTTAAACGCTGTGGTTTATAGTTTCTAAGCTCTCTGTGGTGTAGCGGGGACTGTTGGTAAACAAGGGCCCTTGAGTATATCATTTAATTATAGTGTAATTGGTGGTATTGATTTGATTTAATTTAATTTAAATTAATTAAAGGGTAAGTCATGGCAGCGCAGCTTGGCCCCGTAGTATGCTCTTCCTGCACTATGTGGGAAATCAGGGACACTTCCTGTGTCCCTGATGTCCATGTGTACAGGAAGTGTATCCAGCTGAAGCTACTGGCAGACCGCATTGCGGCGCTGGAGCTGCGAATGGATAAATACTGGAGCATTCGCGATGCTGAGGACATCATGGATAGAACGTTTAATCAGTTGGGTACACCGCAGGTAAAGGTTGCACAGGCAGAAAGTGAATGGTTGACCACCAGGCAGAGTAGTAGGCACAGGCAGGTAGTGCAGGAGTCCCCTGTGGTCATCCCCCTCTCAAACAGATATAACGCTTCAGATATTGTTGAGGGGGTGGCTTATCAGGGGAAGGCAGCAGCAGCCAGCTTCCTGGCACCAGGGGTGGTTCTGCTGCACATGACAGGAGGGAAAAGAGGGGTAGAGCTAAATTAATAGGGGATTCTATTGTAAGGGGAATAGATAGGCGTTTCTGCGGCCACAAACGAGACTCCAGGATGGTGTGTTGCCTTCCTGGTGCAAGGGTCAAGGATGTCTCAGAGCGGCTGCAGAACATTTTAGAAGGGGAGGGCGAACAGCCAGTTGTCGTGATGCATATAGGTACCAATGATATAGGTAAAAAATGGGATGAGGTCCTAAAAGCTGAATATAGGGAGTTAGGCGGTAAATTAAAAAATAGGATCTCAAAGGTAGTAATCTCAGGATTGCTACCAGTGCCACGTGCTAGTCAGAGTGGAAATAGCAGGATATTTCAGATGAATAAGTGGCCAGAGGAATGGTGCAAGGGGGAGGGATTCAAATTCCTGGGACATTGGAACCAGTTCTGGGGGAGCTGGGACCAGTACAAACCAAAAGCTTTGCACCTGGGCAGGGCTGGAACCGATGTCCTAGGGGGAGTGTTTGCTAGTGCACTGGGGGAGGGTTTAAACTAAGATGGCAGGGGCTTGGGAACCTGAGCAGGGAGACAGAGGAAAGGGAAACAAGGATAGAAGCAAAAGACAGGAAGGAGGAAAACAAAGCTGGCAGTCAGCAAATCAAGGGTTTAAATCAAACATGGCCACAGTAAATAATAATTCTAAAAGGTCTAAGAGCATTAAAAAAAAAGCCTGAAGTCTTTGTGTCTTAATGCGAGGAGCATTCGTAATAAGGTGCATGAATTAGCTATGCAAATAGAGGTAAACGGATATGATTTGATTGGGATTACAGAAACATGGCTCCAGGGTGACCAAGGCTGGGAACTCAACATCCAGGGGTGTTCAATATTCAGGAAAGATAGGCAAAAAGGAAAAGGAGGTGGGGTAGCATTGCTGGTTAAAGAGGGGATTAACACAATTGTAAGGAAGGATATTAGCTCTGATGATGTGGAATCTGTATGGGTAGAGCTGAGAAATACCAAGGGGCAGAAAATGTTAGTGGGAGTGGTATATAGACCCCCAAACAGTAATGCCAAGGTTGGGGATGGCATTAAAAGGGAAATTAGAGAAGCGTGCAGTAAGGGTACAGCAGTTAGCATGGGTGGCTTTAATCTACATATAGATTGGGCTAACAAAATTAGTAACAATACTCTGGAGGAGGAATTTCTGGAGTATATATGGGATGGTTTCTAGGACCAATATGTCGAGGGACCAACTAGAGATCAGGGATCTTAGACTGGGTATTATGTAATGAGAAAGGATTAATTAGCAATCTTGTTGTGCGAGGCCCCTTGGGTCGGAGCGATCATAATATGATAGAATTCTTCATTAAAATGGAGAGTGAAGTAGTTGACTCAGAGACTAGGGTCCTGAGTTTAAATAAAGGAAACTACGATGGTATGAGGCACGAGTTGGGTAGGATTGATTGGGGAATGTCACTCAAAGGGTTGACGGTGGATAGGCAATGGCAAACATTCAAAGATCACATGGATGAACTATAGAATTTGTTCATCCCAGTTTGGCATAAAAATAAAACAAAAAAGGTGACTCAACTGTGGCTAACAAGGGAAATTAGGGATAGCATAAGATCCAAGCAGAGGACATATACAATGGCCAGCAAAAGCAGTAAAGCTGAGGATTGGGAGAAGTTTAGGATTCAACAAAGGAGGACAAAGGGATTCATTAAGAGGGGAAAAATAGAGTATGAGGGTAAGCTTTCAGGGAACATAAAAACTGACTGTAAAAGCTTTTATAGATATGTGAAGAGAAAAAGATTGGTGAAGTCAAGCATAGGTCCCTTGCAGTCAGAATCAGGGAAATTTATAATGGGGAACAAAGAAATGGCAGATCAAATAAATGCATACTTTGGTTCTCTCTTCACAAAGGAGGACACAAATGACCTCCCAAAGATGTCGGGGAAAATAGGGTCTAATGAGAGGGAGGAACTGGAAGACATCAGTATTTGTAGGGAAATGGTGTTAGGGAAATTGATGGGATTGAAGGCCAATAAATCCCCAGGGCCTGATAATCTACACCCTAGGGTACTTAAGGAAATGGCCCTAGAAATAGTAGATGCATTGCTGGTCATCTTCCAAAATTCAATACATATTCTGGAACAGTACCCATGAATTGGAGGGTAGCTAATGTTACCCCACTATTCAAAACAGGTGGTAGAGAGAAAATGGGGAATTATAGACCGGTAAGCCTGACATCGGTAGTGGGGAAAATGCTAGAGTCCATTATAAAAGATGTAATAGCAGAGCACTTGGAAAACAGTGACAGGATCGGACAAAGTCAACATGGAATTACAAAAGGTAAATCGTGCTTGACTAATCTACTGGAATTTTTTGAGGATGTAACTGGTAAAATCGATAAGGGAGAACCAGTGGATGTGGTGTATTTGGACTTTCAAAAGGCTTTCGATAAGGTCCCGCATAAGAGACCAGCGTGTAATGGTAAGGCACAAGGGATTGGGGGCAAGTTATTGACTTGGATAGAGAACTGGTTAGCATACAGAAAGAAAAGAGTTGGAATAAACGGGTCTTTTTCCGAATGGCAGGCACTGACTAGTGGGGTACCGCAGGGATCGGTCCTAGGACTCCAGCTATTCACAATATATATTAATGATCTAGACAAGGGAACTAGATGTAATATCTCCAAGTTTGCAGACGACACAAAGCATTGTGGGCGTGTGTGCTGTGAGGAGGATGTCGGGAAACTCCAGTATGATTTGGACAGGTTGGGTGATTGGGCAGAAGCATGGCAATTGCAATATACCGTGGATAACTGCGAGGTTATCCACTTTGGTGTCAAAAACAGGAAGGCAGATTATTATCTGAATAGCAATACATTGGGAGAAGGAGAAGTGCAACGAGGCCTGGGTGTCCTTGTGCACCAGTCGCTGAAGGTAAGCATGCAGGTGCAGCATGCGGTTAAGAAGGCAAATCGTATGTTGGCCTTCGTAGCAAGAGGGTCCGAGTACAGGAACAAGGATGTCTTGCTGCAGTTGTACAGGGCCTTGGTGAGATCACATCTTGAGTATTGTGTGCAGTTTTGGTCGCCTTATCTGAGGAAGGATGTTCTTGCCATGGAGGAAGTACAGCGAAGATTCACCAGGCTGATACCTGGGATGGCAGGAATGACGTATGAGGAGAGATTGGGTCGATTGTGCTTATACTCGCTGGAGTTTAGAACAATGAGAGGGGATCTCATTGAAACTTATAAAATTCTAACAGGACTAGACAGACTAGATGCAGGAAGGATGTTCCCGATGGCTAGGGAGTCCAGAACCATGGGTCACAGTCTAAGGATAAGGGATAAGCCATTTAGGACAGAGATGAGGAGGAAGAGAGTGGTAAACCTGTGGAATTCTCTTCCAGTAGAAGGCAGTAGAGGCCAATTCATTAAATATATTCAAGAAGGAGTTAGATATATTTCTTAAGGCTGAAGGGATCAAGGGATATGGAGAGAAGGCAGGGACAGGGCACTGAATTTGGATGATCAGCCATGATCTCATTGAATGACGGAGCAGGCTCGAGGGGCCGAATGGCTTACTCCTACTCCTATCTTCTATGTTTCTATGTTTCTATTTTTCTGCACTTTAGTATCAACCTAGAAAATATGCTTGAGTCCTGGAGAATTCACAAGTTTCTGACTGGAATGCAATGGTGCTAACCCTCAGTTAAGGCTGACCCTTTAGTGCACTACTAAAGAAATGATTCACCACTGGAGTTCAGTGGCTTCTTCATCCTTCAAAGCATGAGTACTACTTTCAATCCAGCCACCTGCAGCACCACCTCCATCCTTGTGACTTTTTCTTTATTCATTCTTGGGATGTGGGCGTCGCTGCCAAGGCCAGCATTTATTGCCCATCCCTAATTGCTCTTGAGAAGCTTGTGGTGAGCCACCTTCTTGAACTGCTGCAGCCTGCATGGTGAAGGTAATCCCACAGTGCTGTTTGGGAGTGAGTTCCAGGATTTGGCCCCAGTGACGATGAAGGAACGGCGATATACTTCCAATTCAGGATGGTGTTTGACTGGTAGGGGAACTTGGAGGTGGAGGTGTTCCCTTGCACCTGCTGCCCTTGTCTTTCTAGGTGGTAGAGGTCACAGATTTGCGAGGTGCTGTCAAAGAAGCCTTGGTGAGGTGCTGCAGTGCATCTTGTAGATGGTACACACTGCAACCACGGTACGCCGGTGGTAGAGGGAGTGAATGCTTGTAGGGGGTGGCGTGTGCCCAGCCAGCTCTGCCCCTGACTGTCTCTGAGCAGTTCGAATCGCTCCCACACACCTGGGTTCTAGACACCGGACGTAGGTACAGGCGGCGATACAGTAAATAGAGTAGACAACTGGTTTGGTGCAAGAAAACTGTAATTTTTATTAAAGGCAAAATAAAGTCACAACACTGAGAATTACTAGGATAATTACAGGCATATAAAAATATACTTATCTGGGAATGGGGAACACATGGCACATCGAGGGAACAAACACATTAAAATCCCCCTACCCTTGTCCCACCCCCAATATCTAACTAGATTTAAGCTATGAGGGGCCAGGGATTTATGCTCACCAATTAGAAACCTGTTGATTAAACCGGTTGTGGTTTTTGGGGTTCGCTTTTGTTGTCCTTTGGTGTCCGTTGTCGTCACATGGTCACAGGGCGCGGCGATGGATTCATTTGTGCGAAGTACCCTCCTTTTCCTCCGTTAAAGTCTTTGTTGGGTACTTTGCAGAGATGGGTTTTCTTCTTCTGGTGGCGGTTTGGTCGCCAACGGCTTTGTTGCGGTTGGGGCTCGGTTGGGCGTTTATTTTGTCAATTGATCTTCCTACCCATGCTTCGAACACCAGCTTATAACTAGGCCGGGGTGTGTACCCGCTCGTCCCCAACGCTTCTTTTTTCGCTGCCCTTCTCTGCTTTTATCGGTTTTACCCTTCGTCTCGCCTCGCCTGCCCTTCTCTGCTTTTATCGGTTTTACCGTGCATCTCGTCTCGTCTCGTCTCGTCTGCCCGTTCATGGCCCCATGTGTCCTGTGCACTTTCGATTCAGGTCCCGTTCTCCTCCCGCATTTTGCCCCTGGTGTGGTAATGGGCGTCCTCGGTGTCGAGCAGTGCGGGGAGGGAGAAGAGAGCCCGCAACGAGGCGAGAGGCAAGAGAGAGCAGAGAGACCAAGAGACCTTGGCTGCCGGTGGGCCTACTATTATACCCGGTTCTTCATCCCTTATCTGCACGCCAAATCAGGTCAGTCCTTTGTCTAACTTTTGGCGGGCTCGTCCAAAGTGATTACGGTCATCCACTTTAACGGCTTTTGGGGCGGTTGTCTCCTGGTTTAATGGCTTCGATATCCTGGCTGTTTGTTATTTATGAAATGTAATTGTCCTTTTCCTGGCTTGGTAGCTACTGTGAGCTGTTACCGATTATGTATGCAGAAAGTTAATGGCCTCAAGATTAGGTCCACCCTGAGTTGATCTGTTCCAAGATGAAGAATGCATATTCTGTGTTTACCTAGCTGTCTGGCTTTACAAAGTCTTTCACAGATTCATGCATTTTAAGTTTCGTTTCAGGTTTTGAAAGGGCCTGCCTCTTGCAGGGCCTTACTTTTAAAATCCTGTACGTTTTGGTCACGAGGTTTCAGAAGCCATTTTGGGTGCACTTTTTAATAACTTGTCCATACAGGGTCCCTTTATCCATAACTTTTGGGGAATGTGGGAATTTTGAGAACCCTACACTCCCCCCTGTTGATACTAAACTCGCTTTAAGTATCATCCTGACAAGGTGAGCAAAATTCCCGACCCTCCATGGTCAATGTTCCCCTGTAATTACCTATCTATGATCCCACGACACATGCATTTCCCATTCTGTAAAAATGTAGTGTACATAAGCATACATAGACAGATTACAGGCGTTTACACAAATCCGAGCATGGAGGGGGACAACACCCCTGCACCACTTGGTACACATACATCTTTATTAAAAATAACAAATCGAAAAAAGTCTTTATTAAAAATAACCAAAGCAAAAGAAGAAAACAATCTTTATTCAGAAACACACAAAAAATTTCAAACAGGTGTATCTCCCTCCACCTTAACATAATGTTCCTTCCAGGTCCTTTGGTTTCGGAATTCTAGTATTTGGCCTTTTCCCTTGCACTGAGTGCACACTAGTTACAATACTATTCCCAGCTGGCAAACCATGAGGATGTGGGAAGCCAGTCTAATCCATAAAGGGACTTCTATGTTCTCAAACATTTCGCACCAGGGTGGAACTACAATGTCCAATATCTTGGGCCCTATCTCTACTGTCTTCTGCTCTAACGTGTAGAAATGTTTCTGTGAGACTATTACTGCTTTGAGTATTTTGGTAAGATGTTCTGGAAGAGGGGGATTTTCGTAGCCGAATTGCACTACATACTTTTGCAGGTTGGTGAAATTCTCTTTTACAGTGAGCTGAACAGTGGAGGGTTCAGGAATGGGGACAATTCGTTCCTGGGCCACTTTAACTTCTGCCTCGGGTTTAAAGCAGCTATGATGTCTATGCTGGTAGTGGGGCGCACCTGTGGTGACACAATATGTCCCACCTCCTATATATGCTACCTGTGGGAGAAAATGGTCTTGTGCCATTCCCTCCATGGTACAGTTTATAGGTTTTGCGCCAGCAGCTTTAAACCCACACTGTGGTTTTGAATAGGTGTTCAAGCGCTGGGGACACAGTATTATGTGTGCTCCCCGGCTCCGGCACCCCGAGAGGTCAGTACCTGTCATAGCGTGCTCCCACTTTATGACATAAGGTGGGACCGCTGTGAAACGGATGTGTGCACCCCCTTGAATGACTCCAATGTTCTCTACCCTGTATACCAGCACGGGTCAGGCTGTCCCACCCATGAATGGCATCCTTACTACTATACCCATGATCGTCTGGTTTGAACGTCCACAATCTACTGGGACTGGGTAGGCCTCAGAAGCTAGCTGGAGTTGACACTGGCTTAATACATTCTCAAATGGATGGAGGGCTGCGAGGTGCTTGCTGCTGATCCAGGAGGGGACTAAACCCTGTTTTAAATCCTCTAGTTTACTGCCGCCCTCGCCTAGCAACCATGCCCCGTACAGCATGCACACTTTGTTCTGTGCAGCCTGATCTGAAGCCTTTCTTTCCTCCCTTATAAGGGCATTTACTGTCTTTGTGTGCTTCTCCAGCTCAGCAATTATTTCTTTTAAATGGACCATCATGGCCTGGTCCTCAAGTAACTCTGAGCCCACTACCTTTTTTTCATCCATTAGGATTTACTTTAATTGTGTTTTTAAACCATTTATCTGTGTCTGCAATTCTATGTCATCCAAGCTGTTGATGACAGGTGACCCTGTGTTAAACGCAATATAAACATCATTCCAGGCTCCCCTTCTTTGCCTCCCCGTATTAACAAAAACTCATTGTGTGTGGTGTACAGTTCCTTTTTGTCTACATTGGCAAAATCGAACTCGTAGAATTTCCTAAACATCTCTGTTAACAGGGCCTGGTATCGCTCTTCTGTCTCTTTGGGGCACCACTCTGGTAATTGTACCTCGGTGAGGTTTAAAATCACGGAGGCTAACGCGTGGTGTACCCCCTGGTATAGCACCTGTTCCATAGGCACTAGTACCAGCCCATTCCCTGGTCCCTTGGTGGTGGCAGGGCACCCCTCCCTGTGTGTCCTTGCTGCCTGGGTTGTGGGCAGGAGCTTTCGGGGGTGGGTCACAAGTTCAGTGGCATTCAGCGGGATCGGGGAGTATGGGACCATGCACGCCTTTAGGCTGGAATCCCACTTCACCCCCTCCCCGGCGTCTTGCCACTGCCCTTGGAAAATGATGGATATGCCTGTGGGGCAGACCTTCTCTGACCCCCACATACAGACATAAATCCCCTGATCCGGTTCCCACCACTTGTCCCAGCACACACTCAATCCTCCGTAAGTCCCTGTAATCGTCCGATGGGTATTGTTCCCCAACCGTTCCCTCCTGACTGCGGGGTTTCCCATATCCTTGCTCAGTTTTCTGAGCCACCACCTATCCAAAGTAATCTGTCCCTTGCATGTTAGACATACACATTTCCCTACGGTGACGCTGACCCTTGTGGCAATGGCCTGTACCCTGGGGCACAGGAGGGAGGCCTCCCCGTACGTGAACTCAGTCTGGCTGGAGTACTGAGTCGAATTGGACCCCAGCCACCCTGGCCACCTTCCCTCATGGAAGTAGACGGCGAGCTCCTCCACATCCCGTTCGCCACTTCCGTCGGTAACCATTGGTGCTCTCTCTCCTGAGCACCCTTAGATGTGGGATTCCTCCACGTCACCTTGCTTTCCAATGCTCATTCCTATCAGGGCGAGTAGGAGTACACCCACTTCATCCTGAAATCCTCTCCTGCAAAGAGACACAAGAGCATACAGCCAGGTCCCGAGGAGATTCTCTGGCTTGGGTGAAGCATAGTCGGGTCTTGCGACCTCGACTCAATATAAACACTTGAAAAAAACTATTACTATTTAAACTACCCATCACCTCATTTAAACTTAAACCACACACCCAAACTTAATAATGCCAAACTTAAATTACCTAAACTATATACATCCGCCGCCTGTCTCCGGGCGGCCAGCCTAATTCCTGTTCGGGCTGCCGCACACCGCTCCCTTCGGTCTGGCCGCACCGTCCTGTATTTTCGGTCCCTCACAGCCTGTGGCTGCTGGCTGGGGACCTCTGCCCTCAGACCGACTCCTTACTCGAGTGGCTGCCCTTTTTAAATGGGGAGCCAGTGACCACGGTTTCCTTGGCTGGGGCATCCGTGGGGACCTTCTAGGGACTTTGCTGGGTGGGGGTTTTCTGGCTGGTGTGCCTTTAACCCGAGCCACTGCCCCCTCCAGTGCAGTCTGTGGACTTACCACTACCGCTGGCTGGGGATCTTCATCCTCAGGCTTTACCTCTCCTGAACCTGGGCTAGGGGCAGGTAACTCTTCGCAGCCTAGTGCTGCAGGCTGAGGGTCCTTGCCCTCGGGTCGCTCCTCCTCTAAACCTGGGTCACCGGGGACTTCACCCTCGGGTCCCTCCTCCTCTAAACCTGGGTCAGGGGCGGGGTCTTTGCCCTCGGGTCCCTCCTCATCTGGATCCCAGAAGAGTGGGGGAGTGTCCCAATCATTGGGCGGGATGGCCCCTCCCCTTAAGCAAGCCACAGCGCCTGTCTGTGCAGTTTTTGAACTTGCTCCTGCTGCAGGCTGAGGATTTCTATCCTCAGGCCTTACCCCGACTGATTGTTCTCTCTCCTCGGGCTTAAACAATTTACTTTGATGAATATAACTAGCAGCCTGTTTTAAAACCTCGACCGCTGCCCCGAACGGGTCTTCTAGGGACTCCCCATTCTTTCTCCTTACCAGGACGGCCTTAAGGGTGGGATCTTGGGCTTGGACCTGCTTTAGGTCCGGGGCCAAAGCTGCCCCCTGTGTGCCTCCCTTGTCCTGGATTGTGGCTACCGAACCTTTCCGATAGGGGTCCCAAGAATCTCCTTCCCTAGCCCTCTGCTCAGCCACCTCGTTGGTCCTTTGGATACCCTCCCACATGGTAGGGAGGGATCCTAAAACTATGGCCAAATGTTTGGCCATTTCCCCAGTCTGCTCGTTCCCTGTGAATCGCATTGGGCTAAATGTGACCTTGTTAGACCTGGGTGGATTGGTCAGGTCTTCCGAGTGGCGCACCGTGCTGAAAGCCCCAGTGTCCACCAAATACCTCCCCTCCACTGTCTTCACCCACATCTTAACACAGGGCCTGCTCCCCTCATCGTTTTCAAAGGGACACAGGTCGACAGGCTGTGCTGGTTCTAGTCAGGGATGGGGGTTGGATGGTGCTGACTGTTAGATCCGTGATTCTGAGAGTATGATGTTATCCAATAACCACACGGATGCTGTAACTTAACAATAAACAGGTATTTACTGGAGGAGGGTAGTCTCAAGACTAGGGGTACAGAGGCATGTGCAAGGCTTATATACAGGTGTGGTCACTGCCAGTACTACAGTATACAGGAGCTGTAAAAGTACTTCTGTCTTAAAGGTACATACACTACAATTCCTCCCCTTTTAGATTAGTAGTACCCCTAATATTCAAATAACAATTAACACTTTAACATGTACATTAAACAACAATAGTCCATTTATAGATTCAGGCCTAGAAATTCAGTTGGTTGCACCAGCCGGTAGCGCCTTAGGAGGAGTAGATGTCAGGCGCTAGGCGGCTAGCGGCCGGGCGCAGCGCGATCTGCGCCTCTCCCCAACTTCACTCATGATTTTGCGGCGGCGCAAAGTCTTTGTGCGCGCTCAGCTGCGCGCGCAGATCCTGACGTCATTTCCTCGTGCAACGCCCTTTGTGCGCCCCAAACCGGAAATTCAGTCGCGACGCCCCATTGTGCGCCTGGCGCCCCTAGTGACTGGTAGAGCGGAATGGTGCTCAGTCGATGCGGGGCGCGGGGGGCGCAAATTAAAGGGCACTCCTCCTGCACTATAAAAGGCTGCCATTTCGCAGCACTCCTTCTTGAGAGACGGATCTTTGCAGAGAGACCAAGGTAGAGAGCTTTCTGCTTTGGCTCAACACTCGGACAGGTACTTGTGGCTTCAGGCCACAGCTTTTCACTTGTCTTTGTCTTCATTGACATATCATTGTTTGCTAACATATTATGGGGCCTGCAATGGGTGCAAATGCTGGCTTTCTCCATTGCATCCAAAGGGCTCACAGGCGCCGTGAGAGAGTGGCAGCCCTGGCTAGACGGAGAGGGGGCAACAGGCGTCGGGAAAGGAGGCCTTACCCACCCAGGGTATACCGCCAGCAGTTCTCCTATCTCAACATGTCTGACGAGCAGTGTGTTCGGAGGCTGTGGTTCCGAAGGGAGGTGGTCACAGAGATCTGCCACCTGCTTGGCGGTGATCTGCAGCCACAGCTGAGGAGCAGGACGTCTCTGTCGGTGGCAGTGAAGGTGATGGTGGCTCTCAACTTCTATGCCACTGGCTCCTTCCAATCCGCTACTGGGGACATTTCCAACATCTCCCAGTTCACCGTGCATTGCTGCATCCGCCAGGTGACCAATGCCCTTTTCAAAAGGAGACGTCAGTTCATCTCCTTCTCCATGGCCCTTGCCAAGCAGCAACAGCATGCAATGGGCTTTGCAGCATTCGTGGGCTTCCCCATGGTGCAGGGCGCCATTGACTGCACGCATGTGGCTTTGCGGGCACCTCTGGAGAATGCCGAGGATTACCGCAACCGGAAGGGCTACCATTCGCTCAACGTCCAGCTGGTGTGTGACCACAGGCAGCTCATCCTAGCTGTCAATGCCTGCTATCCAGGCAGCAGCCACGATGCCTTCATCCTGCGCCTGACTTCTGTGGCAGACATGTTCCAGGCCCAGCCTCACCCACGAGGATGGCTTATCGGGGACAAAGGCTACCCTTTGTGTACCTGGCTGATGACCCCGCTCCATGCGCCCAGCACCCCTGCTGAAGAGGGATACAACGATAGCCATCAAGCAACCAGGAACATCATAGAGCAAACAATCGGTGTCCTGAAGCAACGGTTCCGCTGTCTGGATCGTTCCGGTGGAGCCCTACAATATTCGACGGAGCGAGTCTCCCATTTCGTGGTCGTTTGCTGCATGCTGCACAACCTGGCTATCCGCAGGACTCAGCCACTGCCACCAGCGATTGGAGGACCAACTGAGGAGGAGGAGGAGGAGGAGGAGGAGGAGGAGGAGGAGGACCAGCACAGGAGGGAGGCAGAAAGTGCAAGGGCCGCCCGTCGCCGGCTTATTGAACGTCGGTTCTAGGCCCCCTCTCAGGGAATGGCTTGTGCCAATGTCAGCAGATGAATGTAGCCACTCCACAAGCCCTCAGCCGAGCAGGGCAACCAGGACTTGACAAAAAACCATGCACAGTGCAATTTAAGAACATTCATTTATTGCAAACCTCTGCCCTTCCCACATTACAACCTCATGTGGAGAAGCCCCCTCCAAAAACACAAAACTAACAGTCTCGGCCTTACAAAAACAAAGAAGGACACCAGTCTCGGCCTTACAAAAACAAAGAAAGACACCAGTCTCGGCCTTACAAAAACAAAGAAAGGCACCAGTCTCGGCCTTACAAAAACACAACTACACCAGTCTCGGCCTTTCAACAACCACAAAGCATTTGTGCAGACCTTCTACTTTTTGCCCTGCGAGGGCGATGCCTTTCGCATCCTTGCCTGGCCCCTGCCCGCCCTGCAGCTCCTCCTCAATGGGAGCCCAGTGGCTGCAGCAAGGCTGGGGGAAGGCTGCTGAGGGTCAGATGGCGAGACGGCAGATGCCCTTGGGGGTCGGCCTGCACCAGCTCTGGCCCTCGAGGGGCCGGCTGCTGACTGCTGCAACTCTGCTTGGGCGGCAGCAGTCTGTCCAGCGGCTCGTGGCAGCTGCAATGGCGGAGTGGCAGTGTCGGCTGCAGGAATGGTGCCAACCTGACAGATCGCAGGTGCTCGCTGGTCGCCTGATACAGTGGCACTCGCACGGGCCAGCACTGCAGCATGCGCAGCAAACAGCTGAATGACAGACTGCTGGGCTGCTGCTGCGCGGCGAGTGCCCTGGCGATGCCTGGCTAATCCAGCGAGGGTGGCAGCAGTTAGTGCCCATGTGGCCCTGGTCTGTGTCCGCATGACAACAGCCAGTGAATGGATGGCACGACTGAGCACTTGGCTCGAAGCCGCCTGTGCTGCCGCGAAGTCCTGTAGACTCCTGGCCTGTGCTGTACTGAATTGATCCAGACTCCTGGCCTGTGCTGCTCCAAATTGCTGCACACTCCTTGACAAAGACTCAATGGAGTCAGGCATCCTTGCCACTGCAGCCATGAGCTCATTGTGCCTGCGCTCAGCCTGGACGGCCATTTCCTCCAGGAGCCTCACCTCCTCTGCGCTGACCGTCGCAGGACTGGAGGCTGCACTCACCCTCTGGGGAGAAGTCCGGCGAGCTTCCCCACCCCTCCCGCATTGCTGCAGGCCACTGGGCCCCGGAGCTTCACTCTCCTCCGACCCTTCCCCCGGCTCCCCTCCAGGGAAGACGTGACCCCTTCATCGCCATGGGCTGGCGCGGCTGAGGGTGGCACTGATGGGCTGGCTTCCTCTTCCTCCTCCTCTAATTCGGAAGCGCTGACAGTGGCAGCTTGAGGGCCCGCCTCCTCACCTGGCGATTCACCATCTGAAAGCAGGAAGGCACAAGAGTAGCTTTAGAGTGAGGACAGGGCGGCAGCGAGGGAGGCATGAGTGCTGCCATTCATTGCATTGGTTGGACAGTGGCAAAGGATGCTGATCTGAGGTGCAAGTGGAACGAGAGAGGTCAAAAAGGTGATGCCCTTACCATTGGTGCCCAGAACAGGGTCGGCATTTCCACTGGCGACGGGGCCAATCAGCCAGCCTGCCATAATGCGCTCCACACGCTGGTCGAGGTCGGAGAGCTCTTTCACGTCAGGACGGCCTCCCCTGGTCTCAGTTCGTTTCCGCCGGTTGTGCGCCACCTTGGCCTGCAAGAGAAAGGACGGCCTCTAAGTACAGTGTGAAGCCCTAATCTTGTCTGCACTGCCTCCCATGGTTGACTAGCTTGTACTGTGTGAAGCCCTGATCTTGTCTGCAATGCCTCCCATGGTGGACTGGCCCTGACAATGTGAAGCCCTGATCTTGTCTGCAATGCCTCCCATGGTCGAATAGCTTGTACAGTGTGTAAAGTGCTGAATGTGCAAGTGATTTTCATGCCAGTCCCATCGCTGCTGGATGAGGGCTGGCCATTAGGGCTTTCAGGTCCCTTTGCCCATAAAGTGAGGTGCACATGCAGGGATGAGGAGGACACTGGAAAGGGTACTCACCCTGACAACCCGAGTGAGGTCATTGAACTTTTTCCGGCATTGCACAGGAGCCCTGGCAACCACGCTGTTGGAAGACACCCTGTTTGAGATCTCCCTCCAGGCTTTCCGGTAGGCGCTGGGCAGCGGCCTCTTGCCACCTTCTGGGAACAGAACATGGCGCCTGCGCTCCACTCCGCCAACCAGCACCATCAGGTCACCGTCGCTGAAGTGCTGCGCTCTCTCCCTGGCCTTCTCCATAGCCCTGGGCGTTGTGCAGATGAAGCTGAAGTGGTCAGGCCTAGGTTGAGGGCTGCAGTGTGCAGGGTGTGGCAGGCAAACAAATCCACCCTCCCCCTTTAAGAGCTGACCGGCGCCAGAGTGTCTGCCGTCAATCAACAACTCGCCGCACCGGCGCTGCGCCCGGCCTTGGGGGTATCGCTCAGCACCGCCGGTTTAGCGCCTAAAGATAGTCGTGCATCGCCTGTTTTAGCGCAGCAGCAACCTCTTGGGGCGATGCGACTGAATATCGGTGAAGGTGGCGCGACTTTGTGCCGGGCGCAAACTTTAGCGGCCGCCCGACTTTAGCGCCCCAAAAGTGGCTATACTGAATTTCTAGGCCTCAGTCTTTGGGGCGGCTTCCTGACCCTTTCGGGATAGGGCCTTTCCTGAGGTCCTTGTTCTTGGTGCAGAGGCGATTCTGGCCCCTTTTCATCGGGTAGTTCATCGGGTTCCACTGCTACTGGTTCTGAGGTAGATGCTACAGGTATGTCGGGTTCATCCCCAGGTACTCGAGACATGGGGTTGACTCGTTCCTGTGACGCTAAGATCTGATCGACGTGGCGTCTCACAATGTTCTCCCCGACATCCACTGTGTACAGTAATGGCATATCGTTCCGGGTTGCCATTTCTCTGTTCGGTAGTCACGGGCCAAGACTGGTTGTCCTACATTGAAGCTCCTTGTCGGCTTCTCATTGATGTGCTGGAATTGTTTACCCTCAACTTCGCACATTTTGTCTGAGCAAGTCCAGACGAGATCTCAACCTTCGGTTAAAGAACATCATGGCTGGGGTCTGGTTGGTAACTGCATGTGTCGTGTTTCGGTAGGCTAATAAGATTTTGTCCACCTTATGCTGTAGTGGAATTTCCTCGTCGCACATGGCCTTCATCGCCTTCTTAAAGGTTTGTACGAACCTCTCAGCCAATCCATTTGTGGCTGGATGATACGGGGCGGATTTGTAATGCCTTACCCCATTCCTTCTCATAAATTTTCAAAACTCTTCGGACACAAACTGTGGTCCATTATCAGAGCAAATCTGCTCTGGCAAACCGTTTCTGGCAAATATGGTCCGTAGGACTGCAATCGTTTTCTCTGTAATGGTTGAGGACATTTTTATCACCTCAGGCCACTTCGAATGAGCATCCACTGCTATTAAGAACATTGAGCCCATGAATGGAGCAGCAAAATCAATATGCACCCGTTGCCATGGAGAGGAGGGCCACTCCCATGGGTGTAGAGGGGCATGTGGTGGTGCATTTTGGACCTTCTGGCATCCTGAGCAGCTCTTAGTTAGGTCTTCAATTTGTTGATCGATTCCCAGCCACCACACATAAGCCCTAGCAAGGCTTTTCATTTTCACTCCCCCCAGATGACCTTCATGTAGCTCATTTAGCACTCTCTCCCTTAACTTGGGTGGAATCACCACTCTAGATCCACACATCACTGTCCCCTGGCATACTGACAGCTGTTCTCTTCTGGATGAGAATACTGGCAACAGTGAGTCGCCATGTGTTGGCCATCCCCTCACCGTCAAATCATATACCCGAGACAGCGTCGGATCATTGCGGGTCTCCTTCTCTGTATCCGCGTTCGTTACTGGCAATCGTTCAATTATTGATGAATAAAATATCTCGATAGGGTCCAGTGCTGGTGCTTCCTCCACAGTAGGCAGTGGCAGGCGCGATAGCCCATCAGCGTTCCCATGCTGTTTTGTGCCTTTATATTCTATATCATATTGATTCGCCCCTAGAAACAGGGACCACCTTTGTAACCGTTGTGCAGACATCACTGGAACGCCCTTCTTAGGATTAAAGATGGAGACAAGTGATTGGTGGTCAGTCAGCAAGGTGAACTTCTGCCCATGCAGATAGTGGTTGAATTTTTTTACTCCCCATATTAGGCTGAGGGCCTCCCTGTCAATCTGGGTGTAGTTGCGCTCGGCTGAGGTTAGTGACCGAGACGCAAAGGCCTCTCCAACCCGTCTGGGAATTTGTGCGACAGCACCGCTCCAATACCATAGGGTGATGCATCACATGCCAAACTAATTGGTAGTGCTGGGTTGAAATGGGCCAACACCTCTTTTGATGTGATCAATTCTTTACACTTCTGGAAAGCTCGTCTACGTTCGTCATTCCACTTCCATGGTACCCCTGTTTGCAGTAGGGTGTTCAGTGGGTGTAATACCGTCGACAAATTTGGTAAGAACTTGTGGTAGTAGTTTACCAGCCCGAGGAACGACCTCAGTTGTGACACATTTTCCGGTGCTGGAGCCTTGACTACTGCCTCAATCTTTTCAGGGGACTTATGTAACGCTTCTTCATCAATGGCGTGGCCACAATACGAGATCTGTTTCTGGAAAAACTCGCACTTGTGGCGATTAGCTCGTAGCCCATACTCCTTTATTTTGGTGAGCACCTTTTCCAAGTTGGCGAGGTGATCACTATCATTTTCGCCCATGACCAGGATGTCATCCAAATAACACTGGGTCCCTGGAATCCCTTGCAGGACTTGATCCATTGCCCTTGCCAGATAGCCGGAGCCGAGGCTACCCCGAACACCAGCCGATTGTATTGATAGAGACCTTTATGAGTGTTAATCGTAAGGTATTGTTTCGAAGCTTATTCTACCTCCATTTGCAAGTACGCCTGGGCTAGATCAATTTTGGTGAAGCGTTTACCTCCAGATAGCGAGGCGAAAATATCCTCAATTCGTGGAAGCGGATATTGTTCCGTGTGAATGACTGGGTTCACTGTCACCTTAAAATCCCCACAGATGCGGACCTTCTTTGGTTCCCCAGGCGTATTACTCAACGACCTCTTCATTACAGGAACGATGGGTGTAGCCCACTCGCTCCAGTCGACTTTGGACAGTACTCCTGAACGTTCCAACCTTCACAGCTCTGCTTCGACAGCTGGTCTGATCGCATAATGCACTGGTCTGGCCTTAAGAAACTTTGGGCTTACATTTTCCTCTATTTTAATCGTTGCTGTTATGCCTTTTAGTGTTCCGAGTCCCTCCTGGAACACTTCTTCTGCGTCAGTTAGCATTTTTGACAGTCGACCAGGTGTGACGTCGTCATCCTTTTTGGCCTCAACCTTCAGTGCCTGTATGGAATGCCAATCTAATTGTATCTTCCGGATCCATTCACGTCCTGGCAGTGGTGGCCCTCCATCTGGCAATACATATATATCCATTTTAGGTATTTCCTGGCCTTTATATATCACTTTCACCCTTATTTTTCCTGTGGGGTAGACTTTTTGCCCTGTGTATGTCTTCAAGACAATCTCTGTAGCTTTCAAGGGTATATGTGAAAATAGCCGCTTGTAGACCCTTTGGTTTATGACTGTTAGGGCTGACCCTGTGTCCAATTCCATTTTCACTTGGACTCCGTCTATCTTGAGTGTAACCCAGATAGTCTGGTGATCCTCCATTTTGGTTACCTTATGTAGTTTCAGACAACCCAGCTCCTTGCTTCCGGAGTCTGTGTCACTTTTCTATTCGTCTGAACCACTGTCCATCACCTGGTGTACCTTTTTGTACTTCTCCTGTGGAGATTTCTTACTGTTGATTTTCTTCCCAGACCTGCAGACTCTTGCTATGTGTCCTGCTTTTCCACACTGTCTGCACACTTGGTCCTTGAACCAACAATCCTTCTGGTCATGTGTTGTTCTGCCGCAACGATAGCACTTCCCTGTTCCATAGGGCATTTCATTGGTGCCATATTCTTGCGGACTCCGTTGTATCTCTGCAGCGCCCCTTGCGGCTGCTTCGTGTGATACTGCCATTCTGAAAGCCTTGTCCAGCGTAAGATCCTTTTCTGATAGAAGCCGTTTCTGGGTTCCTTCACTTTGTAGCCCACACACAAACTTGTCCCTTAATGTATCTGCTAGTCCCGCTCCAAACTGGCAGTGTTTCGATAGCTTGCGCCGTTCCGTTAGGTACTCAGCATTGCTTTCGTCTTTGTGTTGGTTCCTTTTATGGAACTTAAATCATTCTGCTATCAGCAGCGGTGTGGTGTTTAAGTGGTCCTGTCGGATTTCTACTATGCTTTCAAAATTCTTCTTCACCGGCTTCTCTGGGGTTATTAGATTTCGCAGTAACCCATAAGTTTTTGCACCCATGGAATTTAACAATAACAGTGCTTTCCTAGCATCTGGCACTTCATTCGTCCTGCAGTACACCTCAATACGTTCCACATGTGTCACCCAATCTTCGACTTCATTGTCGAACGTAGAGATACTGCCACTCTTCGGCATCCCTGGGTGTGATTTAACTGTCAAAAATGGCGTATCCCGTGCTTCCCCTCCTTCTCCGCTGGCACAAAATGGCGTCTCCCGCGCTTTCCTTCCTTTCCGCGCTCTCCCTTCTTCTCCGCTGCGGCTTCTAAAAATGGCATCTCCCGCGCTCTTCCTTCTTCTCCGCGGCTCAATGGCGTCTCCCGCGCTCTCCCTTCTTCTCCCCATGGACACTGTTCAGCCCTTGAGCCCTGGCTGTGCTCTGCACATTCTTTTTTTTTTTTTTCTCGACGCCGCTCGGTCCTGAACCCGGCTGTTGCTTTACCCTCTCTCTCTCCGTTTTTTTTTTTCTCGACGCCGCTCGGTTTTCAACCCCCGGCTGCGCCCTGTGCGCTTCACCCTCTATCTTACCCCATCGACGCTGCTCGGCGTTCTCTCCGCCGTCGGTCGGCTCCAGCCGCCGCTGTCCGGGAAGGGTCTGCGCTGGACCTGTCGTCAGTCTCTTGCTGATCGTCGTGGCTGGGGAACCAGGCCCAGCTCTCCACAGCCTCCCCTGCGATGTTCACTTTCTGCCGGACGACTGGGCAGTTGCTCATGGTCGACGCCTATGTTCCTGGCCTCGACTTTCTTACACCGCGCTCCCGGAGTGAATCCTCAAAGGGAAATGCAGAGTTGCAGGTAGATTTGAATCGACACTCATCGCCACTGTTAGATCCGGGATTCTGAGAGTATGATGTTTTCCAATAACCATACGGATGCTGTAACTTAACAATAAACAGGTATTTACTGGAGGAGGGTAGTCTCAAGACTGGGGGTACAGAGGCATGCGCAAGGCTTATATACAGGTGTGGTCACTGCCGGTACTACAGTATACAGGAGCTGTAAAAGTAGTTCTGTCTTAAAGGTACATGCACTACACTGACGGGGTCAGAGCACCGGTAGTGGCTGCTACTCTCCCTTGGCCAGTCAATATGGACCTCATGATGTCCAAAAATGACTCGACCACGGCGGGAGGGATTCCTGCCTCTGTCTTTTGGGCTGGGGCTGTGGAATTTTTCCCTTGTTATCTTTCCAAGGGTTTTTGCACTCCTTCCTCCAGTGTCCATCCTTCCCACACACGTAGCAGTTAAGCTTTGTGCTAGAACGGTTATTCCCTTCCTGATGCCACTCCTTCCTACCCTGTCCGGGTTTTACCTCATGCACCTTCCCCTTAGGTGGGTGTGCATTGGTTTCCCTACCGTTCTTATAGGCTAGGGTCATCTGTCTGATCACCGTAAGTTCGGTGGTCAGGGGATTCCATGGGCCGAACCAGACTTGCGCCTTGGCCCGGACCTGTGGCAAGCTGTTTGCCACCAGGCAACGGAGCCAGTGGGTCAGCTGATCCTGGTTCAGGAACGCCCGGTTGGGTGCCCCAGGGCAGGCACTCCTGTACACCGGCCATAACCTGTCCGCAAAATCTTGCGGGGTTTCCCCTGCGAGCTGCACTGTCTTCTCCACACGGGAGAAAGGACTTCCATCATTCATCCCCATGGCCTACAGATCTTCATCGCTGAGCGCCTCATACCTGCCTTGCCCCCTTTTACACTCTTCAGAGAGGGATTGGAGGAGCTTACTCTCTAAAGAGAACAACAGCATTTTAGCCTGCTCAGCATCATCGCATTCGTTGATGCTGGCTGCCTGTTCCACTTCCCTGAAGAGGACCGAGGGGTCCCCTTTCTCAGTGAGCCTTGGGATATGGCTCACCATAGCCCTAAGCTGTTGGGTGCTGTAGGGTAATATAAATTGGTTTTGGAGGGGCCCCTCTTCCTCGCCATTAACGGGTGGGCTGAACCTCCGATGCCAGGCTGGACACATCAGTACTGGTTCCAGCTTCTCCTGCGGGGGTTGTTCCACCTCCGCTTCTACCCCTGACTTCACCCCTCCTTGCTGCCAGACATCACTAAAACCTGGCGCTACGGGTGGTGATCGCGGGACCTCCTGTTCCACAACTGGGTCGCCCCTTGGCACTACCTGTGGTGTCTGAACCGTTCTCCCTTGTTTCCTTTGAAATCCGCCTGGCCTGCCTTCGGGCTTATAAGGCACACCATGCCCTTTGCCTTCCTTAGGGCCAGGCTCAGATTTTCTATCTGTTCTTTGCAGGGGCCATAATCTGCGTCTTCAAACCCCTGTTCACTTGCCAACTTATAGGCTGCCTTTATTTCTTTTACCTTCTCCTCCTGCTCTCTTACTTCTCTTGCTAGGTGGGCGTTTTTTTCCCGTAACCTCAACTCGTTACCCTTGGCTTCGGTGACTTGGCACTGTAGGTATTCCAACCTGGCCTTATGTTCTCCCATTAATTGCACCCTTTCCTGACTCAGGGCCTGCAATGCTACCAGTAACTTTTCCCTTGCTAGAGCCTTGTCCTGGACCTCCAGGGCTGAATCCCTTATCTCAGCTGCCTGTGCTGCAATGAGCCTGTCCAAAAGCTGGACCTACTTTTTGTAGCACATCAGCCAGACTGCCTTCTCTAGGGATTTCTTTTGCTCCTATCCTTCTGTCCACTTGGCTGCGGCATCTACCGGACGCCCAGCCTTTAACAGATTGGTGATCCACTTCTTTGTGATATTCACCTTACTAAACACATAATCAGAAATCCTTTCCTCCATCATGGTTTGCGCTCCCGAACCATTGTCTACTGTATTGCACCCCTGTTGCTGGTGTCCTGCTGCGGTCGCCATTTCTGTAGGGGATGGCGTGTGCCCAGTCAGCTCTGCCCCTGACTGTCCCTGAGCGGTTCGAATCGCTCCCACACCCCTGGGTTCTAGACACCGGACATAGGTACAGGCGGCGATACAGAAAATAGAGTAGATAACTGGTTTGGTGCAAGAAAACCGTAATTTTTATTAAAGCAAAATAAAGTCACAACACTGAGAATTACTAGGATAATTACAGGCATATAAAAATACACTTATCTGGGAATGGGGAACACACGGCACATCGAGGGAACAAACACATTAAAATCCCCGTACCCTTCTCCCACCCCCAATACCTAACTAGATTTAAGCTATGAGGGGCCAGGGATTTATGCTCACCAATTCGAAACCTGTTGATTAAACTGATTGTGGTTTTTGGGGTTCGCTCTTGTTGTCCTTTGGGGTCTGTTGTCATCACGTGGTCACAGGGCGCGGCGATGGAGTTGTTTATGCTAAGTACCCTCCTTTTCCTCCGTTAAAGTCTTTGTTGGGTTTTTTGCAGAGATGGGTTTTCTTCTTCTGGTGGCGGTTTGGTCGCCGACAGCTTTGTTGTGGTTGGGGCTCGGTTGGTGGTTTATATTGTCAATTGATCTTCCTACCCATGCTTCGAATGCCAGCTTATAACTCGGCCGGGGTGTGTACCCGCTCATCCCCAATGCTTCTTTTTTCACTGCCCTTCTCTGCTTTTATCGGTTTCACCGTTCGTCTCGTCTCACCTGCCCTTCTCTGCTTTTATCAGTTTTACCATTCGTCTCGGCTCATCTCGTCTGCCCGTTCGTGGCCCCGTGTGTCCTGTGCGCTATGGATTCGGGTCCCGTTCTCCTCCCGCGTTTGGCCCCTGGTGTGGTAATGGGCGTCCTCGGTGTCGAGCAGCGTGGGGAGGGAGAAGAGAGCCCGCAATTAGGTGAGAGGCAAGAGAGAGCGGAGGGACCAAGAGACCTTGGCTACCGGTGGGCCTACAATTATACCCAGTTCTTCATCCCTTATCTGCACGCCAAATCAGGTCAGTCCTTTGTCTAACTTTTGGCGGTTTCGTCCAAAGTGATTACGGTCATCCACTTTAACAGCTTTTGGGGCGGTTGTCTCCTGGTTTAATGGCTTCAATATCCTGGCTGTTTGTTATTTATGAAATTTAATTGTCCTTTCCTGGCTTGGTAGCTACTGTGAGCTGTTACCGATTATGTATGCAGAAAGTTAATGGCCTCAAGATTAGGTCCATCCTGAGTTGATCTGTTCCAAGATGAAGAATGCACATTCTGTGTTTGCCTAGCTGTCTGGCTTTACAAAGTCTTTCACAGATCCATGCATGTTAGGTTTTGTTTCAGGTTTTGAAAGGGCCTGCCTCTTGCAGGGCCTTGCTTTTAAAATCCTGTACGTTTTGGTCACGAGGTTTCAGAAGCCATTTTGGGTACCCTCTTTATTAACTTGTCCATACAGGGTCCATTTATCCATAACTTTTGGGGAATTTGGGAATTTTGAGAACCCTACAGCTTAAGGTGGTGGATGGTGTGCCAATCAAGTGGGCTGCTTTGTCCTGGATGGTGTCGAGCTTCTTAAGTGTTGTTGGAGATGCACTCATCCAGGCAAGTGGAGAGTATTCCATCACACTCCTGACTTGTGCCTTGTACATGGTGGAAATGCTTTGGGGAGCCAGGAGGTAAGACACTCGCTGCAGAATGCCCAGCCTCTGACCTGCTCTTGTTGCCACTGTATTTATGTGGCTGGTCTAGTAAAGTTACTGGTCAATGGGGACCCCAGGATGTCGATGATGGGGAATTTGGCGATGGTAATGTCATTGAATATCAAGGGGCAGTGGTTAGCTGCTCTCTTGTTGCGGATAGTCATTGGCTTGCACTAGTGTGGTGCGAATGTTACTTGCTACTTATCAGCCCAAGCCTGAATGTCGTCCAGATCTTGTTGCATGCAGGCATGGACTGCTTCATTACGTGAGGAGTTGTGAATGGAACTGAACACTGTGCAATCATCTGCCAATATCCCCACTTCTGGCCTTATGATGGAGGGAAGGTCATTGATGAAGCAGCTGAAGATGGTTGGGCCTAGGACACTGCACTGTGGAAGTCCCGCAGTGATGCCTGGGGGCTGAGATGATTGGCCTCCAACCACCACAACCATCTTCCTTTGTGCTAGGTATGACTCCAGCCAGTGGAGATTTTCCCCCTCTTTTCCATTGACTTCAATTTCACTAGGGCTCCTTCATGCCACACTTGGTCAAATGCTGCCTCGATATCAAGGGCAATCACTCTCACCTAATCTCTGGAATTCAGCTCTTTTGTCCATGTTTGGACCAAGGCTATAATGAGGTCTGGAGCTGAGTGTTTCCGGAGGAATGCAAACTGAGCATCAGTGAGTAGGTTATTGGTGAGTAAGTGTCCTTTGATGGCACTGCCAAAGACACCTTCCATCACTTTGCTGATGATTAAGAGTAGACTGATGGGGCGGTAATTGGATTTGTCCTGCTTTTTGTGGACAGGACATACCTGGGCAGCTTTCCACATTGTCTGATACATGCCAGTGTTGCAGCTGTACTGGAACAGCTTGGCTAGATGTGCGGCTAGTTCTGGAGCACAAGTTTCCAGCACGACAGCCAGGAAGTTGTCAGGGACCATAGCCTTTGCTGTATCTAGTGCGCTCAGCCATTTCTTGATATCATGTGTGGTGAATTGAATTGACTGAAGATTAGCTTCTGTGATGGTGGGGACCTCAGGAGGAGGCCGAGATGGATCATCCACTCGGCACTACTGGCTGAAGATATTTGCAAATGCTTCAGCCTTGTCTTAAGCAATTGCATGCTGGGCTCCACCGTCATTGAAGATGGAGATGTTCATGGAACTTTCTCCTCCTGTTAGTTGTTTAATTGTCCACCATCATTCACAACTGGATGTGGCAGGACTGCAGAGTTTTGATCTCATCCGTTGGTTGTGGGATCTCTTAGCTCTGTCTATAGCATGCTCTGGTACAGTTATTGTCTCCAATGGCCTGATTCTCAGTGATCCGAGCAGGTAATCTCTCCTCTGGCCAATTTCATCCAGAAGGACCTAAGTCCACATCAGAAAAAGCTGGACTTCCCTCTTTGTTCTGCTAAAGCTTGCCTGAGCCCTTCCTTGGGAACCTCCAGTTTGTTATGTTGACACCACCACGTCTTCAGAAAGCACAGTAATACTTTTGTAAGAAATCACTGCTGCTGTTCTGCCAGAAGCTTGAGATGGAATTACCACATACCTACTCCGTCTTAAGGAACCTGTTGTCACTTTAAGTTGCAGCAGGCTTTTACATGCTGCAGTGGTAATTTCAACCCCTCTCCTCCTAGCAATTAACTCTTACGTTCCATTGGATTTATGCTCCTGGTCCTCTAGACAATACTTAAATGAGCTAAGCCTGCAAATTCCAGTGAGGTCAGTGACGCATTTCACTGGCGAGCAAAAATCCTGCCCTTGCCACGTTAAGTAACCTTGTGGATTTTCAAACCCAGGAAGTTTAATGTGTTGATATGACATCATTTTCTCCACTATCTTAAAGTAAATGTGTTAATGTCACTGTTAAAATAACAGAGAAAGTAGTATGATCCAATTAAACTAATATTACAAACAATATTCATCACTAATGATTAACATTGTTTACCATAAAGTATGCAGGCAAAAGGAGAAAGTCAGAAGATTAAATGATAATTTTTATATTTATAGTTGGCAACTCTAATACTGTAAGAGGAATGTAAAAACCTCGCTGCATCCAACAGTAGAAAGGATTAGAGTTCCTTTACCATGGACAAAAATACTTGTGATTCTGCCGAACCTCTCTCTACCATAGAGCAAAAGCATCAACTACAGAATTAATAATCCTCTTTCTTTTTTATTCTAAGCAAAGAAATGGAGTTGAAGGTTTTCTTGAATTTAATAATGCAGTGTTGTGGATATATAAATTGTATTGACAGGTATACTGCAGGTGAAGACCAATATTTACAACTGTTGTTGTAACAAGTAGGTTAGTTAAGAATAACTAATTATCATATGTGGGTAGCAATATTAATATATATATTTCACTAGCTCAAATATCGCAAGAGTACTTGATAAACAAAATAGCTATATTACTGGAGGACAAGCTTGATGATTTTATTTTCCTTTCTGTTTATATAAGGTAACATAATGACAGGACACACCCAGAGACATAAATAACACCATCATGTGAATTTAACTCAGGTTAGTATTTAAAATTGAATGTTGTTATCAGGAAGGTAATCAGTTACATCAGCCCCACCCTTTGTAACCTTTGATCCAATGGTGTCACTTTATTTTTTCATGCAAAGTTCAAACTGAATGCAAACTCAATTGACAAAATCAAATTTCCGTAATCAGAAAAAAATTAGGACAAACCTTAGGGTGGAGTTTACAGAATTGTGTTCTGGGTGTACATTTTGGGAATCTGTGCACAAAGATCAGGATTTTCTGTCCATTTTATAGAAACATAGAAACATAGAAGATAGGAGCAGGAGTGGGCCATTCGGCCCCTCAAGTCTGCTCCGCCATTCAATGAGATCATGGCTGATCATCCAAATTCAGTACCCTGTCCCTGCCTTCTCCCCATATCCCTTGATCCCTTTAGCCTTAAGAAATATATCCAACTCTTTCTTGAATATATTTAATGAACTGGTCTCCACCGCCCTCAGTGGCAGAGAATTCCACAGGTTCACCACTCTCTGGGTGAAGAAATTCCTCCTCATCTCAGTCCTAAATGGGTTACACCATATCCTTGGACTATGACCCCTGGTTTTGGACTCCCCGGCCATCGGAAACATCCTTCCTGCATCTATGCTGTCCAGGCCTGACAGAATTTTATAGGTTTCGATGAGATCCCCTCTCAATCTTCTAAACTCCAGTGAGTATAAGCCCAATCGACACAATATCTCCTCATACATCATTCCTGCCATCCCAGGTATCAGCCTGGTGAATCTTCGCTGCACTCCTTCCATGGCAAGAACGTCCTTCCTCAGATAAGGCGACCAAAACTGTACACAATACTCAAGGTGCGGTCTCACCAAGGCCCTGTACAATTGCAGCAAGACATCCTTGTTCCTGTCCTCGAACCCTCTTGCTACGAAGGCCAACATACCATTTGCCTTCTTAACCGCCTGCTGCACCTGCATGCTTACCTTCAGCGACTGTTGCACAAGAACACCCAGGTCTCTTTCCACTTCCCCTTCTCCCAATCTATAGCCATTCAAATAATAATCTGCCTTCCTGTTTTTGCCACCAAAGTGGATAACCTCATATTTAGTCACATTATAGTGCGTTTGCCATGTTTCTCCCCAATCACCCAACCTGTGCAAATCGTACTGGAGTTTCTTGGATTCTGACTGCAAGGGACCTACGCTTGACTTCACCAATCTTTTTCTCTTCACATATCTATAAAAGCTTTTACAGTCAGTTTTTATGTTCCCTGCAAGCTTACTCTAATATTCTATTTTCCCCTTCTTAATTAATCCCTTTGTCCTCCTTTGTTGAATCCTAAACTGCTCCCAATCCGCAGGATTATTGCTTTTTCTGGCCAATTTATATGTCCTCTCCTTGGATCTTATGCTATCCCTAATTTCCCTTGTTAGCCATGGTTGAGTCACCTTTTTTGTTTTATTTTTATGCCAAACTGGGATGAACAAATTCTGTAGTTCATCCATTCGGTCTTTGAATGTTTGCCATTGCCTATCCACCGTCAACCCTTTGAGTGACATTCCCTAATCAATCCTACCCAACTCGCGCCTCACACCATCATAGTTTCCTTTATTTAAATTTAGGACCCTAGTCTCTGAGTCAACTACTTCATTCTCCATCTTAATGAAGAATTCGATCATATTATGATCGCTCCGACCCAAGGGGCCTCGTACAACAAGATTGCTAATTAATCCTTTCTCGTTACATAATACCCAGTCTAAGATGGCCTGACCTCTGGTTGGTTCCTCGACATATTGGTCGAGGAAACCATCCTGTAAACACTCCAGGAATTCCTCCTCCACAGTATTATTACTAATTTGGTTAGCCCAATCTATATGTAGATTAAAGTCACCCATGATAACTGCTGTGCCCTTTTTGCATGCTCCTTTAATTTCCCTTTTAATGCCATCCCCAACCTCCACCTTACTGTGTGGAGGTCTATATACCACTCCCACTAATGTTTTCTGTCCCCTAGTATTTCTCAATTCCACCCATACAGATTCCACATCATCAGAGCTAATATCCTTCCTTACAATTGTGTTAATCCCTTCTTTAACCAGTAATGCTACACCACTTCCCTTTCCTTTTTGCCTATCTTTCCTGAATATCAAATACCCCTGGATGTTGAGTTCCCAGCCTTGGCCATCCTTGAGCCACGTTTCCGTAATCCCAACCAAATCATATTTGTTTACTTCTATTTGCGCAGCCAATTCATCCACCTTATTACGAATGCTCCTCGCATTAAGACACAAAGCCTTCAGGCTTGTTTTTTTTACGCTCTTAGAATTATTAGAATTATTATTTACTGTGGCCACGTTTGATTTAAACCCTTGATTTCTCTGACTGCCACTTTTGTTTTTCTCCTTCCTATCTTTTGCTTTTATCCTTGTTTCCCTTTCCTCTGTCTCCCTGCTCAGGTTCCCAACCCCCTACCATTTTAGTTTAAACCCTCCCCCAGAGCACTAGCAAACACCCTAGGACATCGGTTCCAGCCCTGCCCAGGTGCAAACCGTACGGTTTGAACTGGTCCCAACTCCCCCAGAACCGGTTTCAATGTCCCAGAAACTTGAATCCCTCCCCATTGCACCATTCCTCTAGCCACGTATTCATCTGAAATATCCTTCTTTTTCTACTCTGACTAGCACGTGGCACTGGTAGCAATCCTGAGATTACTACCTTTGAGGTCCTATTTTTTAATTTACCTCTTAACTCCCTATATTCCGCTTTTAGGACCTCATCCCGTTTTTTACCTATATTGTTGGTGCCTATATGCACCACGACAACTGGCTGTTCACCCTCCCCTTCCAAGATGCTCTGCAGCCGCTCTGAGACATCCTTGACCCTTGCACCAAGGAGGCAACACACCATCCTGGAGTCTCGTTTGCGGCCGCAGAAACACCTATCTATTCCCCTTACAATAGAATCCCCTATTACTATAGCTCTACCCCTCTTTTTCCTCCCGTCCTGTGCAGCAGAGCCACCCCTAGTGCCAGGAAGTTGGCTGCTGCTGCTTTCCTCTGATAAGCCATCCCCCCCAACAGCACTCAAAGTGGTGTATCTGTTTGAGAGGGGGATGTCCACAGGGGACCCCTGCACTACCTGCCTGCGCCTAGTACTCTGCCTGTTGGTCACCTGTTCCCTTTCTGCCTGTCCAGCCTCTACCTGCGGTGTGTCCAACTCCGTAAACGTGCTATTCACGATGTCCAGAGCATCGCGAACACTCCAGTATGCATCCAGTCGCAGCTCCAGTGCCGCAATGTGGTCTGTCAATAGCTGCAGCTGGATGCACTTCCTGCACATGTAGTTGTCAGGGACACAGGAAGTGTCCCTGAGTTCCCACATATTGCAGGAGGAGCATACCTCGTGGCCGGGTTGTCCTGACATGACCTACCCTTTAATTAATTCAATTTAAATTAAATCAATCAATCCCACTAATTACACTACAGTTAAATGGTTTACCAACAGTCCCCGCTACACCAGAGAGACCTTAGTAACTATAAACCACAGAGTTTAAGTTTATAAAGAGAGAAATACTCACCAACTAATCACCTACCTGCTTTCTGGTGACGACACACTTCAATTACTTTTTACTTCTCTCCCTCCCTCTGAGCTCGGAGATTGCAGATTAGTACACCTCACCTGGTCTGGCGCCCTTTTTAAACCGCCGCTCAGCCTCGTCTCTCGCAGGTCCGCACCGCCGCCTCCGCTGCTGCTGTGGGGCCTCACCTGGTCTGGTGCCCTTTTTAACCGCCGCCGCTCAGCCTCATCCCTCACAGGTTCGCACCACCACCACCACCTCCGCTGCTGCTGTGGGGCCTCACCTGGTCTGGTGCCCTTTTTAACTGCCACCGATCAGCCTCGTCCCTCGCAGGTCCGCACCGCCGCAGCTGCCTCCACTGCTGCTGTGGGGCCTCACCTGGCCTGGCGCCCTTTTTAAACTGCCGATCAGCCTCGTCCCTCGCAGGTCCGCACCGCCGCCGCCTCCGCCTCCGATGCTGCTGTGGGGCCTCACCTGGCCTGGCGCCCTTTTTAACTGCCGCTGCTCAGCCTCGTCCCTTGCAGGTTCGCACCGCTGCCGCCGCCTCCGCTGCTCCTGTGGGGCCTCACCTGGTCTGGCGCCCTTTTTAAACCGCTGCTCAGCCTTGTCCCTCGCAGGTTTGCACTGCTGCCGCCGCCTCTGCTGCTGCTGTGGGGCCTCACCTGGCCTGGCGCCCTTTTTAACTGCTATCTCTATACTCCAATTCCTAATATTCATTCCTAACATGCAAAGCCCTGTACCAGGAGCAAAAAGTAGTAAAATCTACCCTTTTTTTATGTTCCTTTATGTTTCAAAATAGCTTCAATGATACACCCTGGGTCAGCACTCCCAACATCGGATCCATGGAATTAGGGGCAAAGGGTCAAAATCAGGGACACACATTTTTGGTGGTACACATCAGTTTGCATGAATTAAATAGTATGATGCTTATTATTTAAAAATAATTTTCACTGCAATTAAAGATAAAAAGGATTAGAAACACTGTAATTAAAAATGTTGAAAAGGTTGAATGCATGCAGCATAAGCATGAAACCATTTCCTTATGGCACAGGTATACTGCAGATTTTGCGATCATGCAACATAGTTTTTGTGTCATGCTGAACAAACTGCAGTATAAATAAGGAAACAAGTTGCTGATGAATAACAAACTGATTCTCCCCGAGGAAGTTGTGTCCAACAGATTCGGCTTGACACCGACTACAGTATAACTGCAACTGTATTGATTTCTTTGTGGGTTCAATGACGAGACATTTATGAAAGAGAATGAGTTTTAATCTAAAGTCTGTTCAACTCTTTATAACAGCTTTACAGGAGACACGATGCTAGTAATCCATCTAGAATGAAACTGAAACTAAACTAAACTGCCTTGCTTGTCTCGGTCACATGCCCTCTGCTGGTCAGGCACAAGCAATCAATACATGCAATTATGCTGGTAAGGCATGATAGTCAAACAGGCAAATAACATCACTATTTGCTGAGATCATTACATCTCCCTTTCTTAAAACAAAAGTATTTTACTTTTAACTAACAACATGTTTTCTTTGTATTAATCTGCATTTTAACTGTAACAATTAATGAACTTACATTATCATTATCATGATCAAGGTTTTTCAACCTTGCTTTGTGTGTTCACATGAAATATATCAATACACTAGAATTGAAGAAAGAATAAGATAACATTACTTCCTTCTATAACAATAGTCCTTAAATTTGCTCAATGAGTCTCTCAGGAGGCTTCACGTGTCTTGAGGGTTTTCTGATTGATTGTCCTTGAATCTGAGTTGTTGCCTCAGATGATTGGTTCTCAGCTGTGTGATCAGGTTGTTCCACAGTATCAGTCTCTTGACCTGCTGTGGCTGGTCCCATGAGAAGATCTCGATGATTTCTTCTCAGAACAGCACCCTCATCTGTCTGAATGGTGTATGATCTTGGTTGAACTTCACTCAGGACAGTTCCCTTCTGAGTCCATGTGTTTGTTTTGTCTTTCAACCTTACTTGGTCACCAGTGTGGAGTTCAGGTAGGTTTTGTGTTCCTCTGTCATAGTAGTACTTTTGCTTTTCTTTCTGTTGTTCTTTGAACTTCCTCACTTTCTCCCCCTCTTTTGTTTTCAGGAGGTTCTCCGGGATGGGTAGGTTTGACCTTAGCCAACGTCCCATCAGGAGTTGGGCTGGTGACATACCACACTCGAGCGGCATTGTGCGGTATACAAGCATGCTCTGGTAGAAGTCAGTTCCACTGTCTTTTGCCTTGTACATCAGTCTTTTCACTGTGTTTGCGGGCTCTCCTGGGCCAACAGCTCTGGACAACGTGTCTGCTGTATACATCAGCTTACCCGGTGTGTACGCAACATTCAGTTCATCATAGACTGTCTCTCCTTCGCTTTCCACAACGAGGGCTCTCTTTACCAGGTTCAGTCTCTCACAGGCTTTTAAACCTAGTATGGCTTGCACATCCTTTGGCACCACGATTAATGCTAGCGTGTGCTCTCTGTCCTTGGGTGTTACTTTGACAATGCATCTTCCTTTCACTGGTATATCAGTACCTGAGTATCCTGTCACTTTCACTTTTATTCCATGTATCTTTGGTCTGGGTCTAATTTTCTTAAAATCAGTCTCTGATATCACATTAACTTGTGCTCCAGCATCCAATTTAAATGGAATGTGTATGTCATTCACTTTTAGTGTCAACATCCAGTCTCTTTCTTCTTTTTTTTTTTCAGACACAACATCTACATCGAACTCCTCTATCTCGCTTTCATCTATTGTATGGACCTTGCTTTGTTGCGCTTGATTCTTACAGCAACGGGCATAATGGTTGTTCTTGTTGCAACTATTGCATGTTTTACCATATGCTGGACACTTTCTTGGTGGATGCTGTGTACCGCATCGACTACATGACTTTCGATTGTCCCTTTCATTTTCGTTCGCTGGCCACGCCTCTTTTTTCACATTGGCGCTCTTTTTGTTAAACGGTTTGTGTCCGTTCATTCTCACTGCATCCACGTTGCAGCTATTGTCACTGAACAGCTCCTTTGCCTGCAACTTCACAGTCTCTGTAGCCCTACACAGTGCTATGGCTTTTCCCAGGTCTAGATCTTGCTCTCTTAGCAGTCTTTCCCTTAGACCATTATCTGGAATACCACACATCAGTCTGTCTTTTATCAGCGAGTCTGTCAGTCCCCCAAATTCACACGATTTGCTTCTGTTTCTCAGTTCAGTCACATACTGATCAATAGTCTCACCCATTTTCTATACACATGTGAAAAATCTGTGCCTTTCAAACGTCACATTACGTTTAGGTATGCAGTAGGCCTCAAACTGTTCCATTATTTTATCTAACTTCATTTTGTCTCCATCAACAGCGAATGTGAAGTTATTATACACCTCCAGCGCTTCATCACCCACGACATGTAAGAACAGTGACGCTTTCATTTTATCACCTTTCTCGTCAGCTCCGATTGCTGATAAATACAACCCCAAACGTTGTTTGAACCTCCTCCAATTTTCAGCCACATTACCTGTCAACTGAAGCGTCGCTGGTGGGTGTAAACCTTCCATTTTTTCACTTCGTTAGCTATTCTCCAATGGTAAGCAACGATGTTCTCTTTTGGCTTGCTAATTTGTGGAGAGCTGATTTAACTTCAGATTTTTTCTCTTCATCTCTTTCAATCCCACTTCTGACACCATGTATTGATTTCTTTGTGGGTTCAATGACGAGACATTTATGAAAGAGAATGAGTTTTAATCTAAAGTCTGTTCAACTCTTTATAACAGCTTTACAGGAGACACGATGCTAGTGATCCATCTAGAACGAAACTGAAACTAAACTAAACTGCCTTGCTTGTCTCGGTCACATGCCCTCTGCTGGTCAGGCACAAGCAATCAATACATGCAATTATGCTGGTAAGGCATGATAATCAAACAGGCAAATAACATCACTATTTGCTGATATCATTACAGCAACCAGTGCAAAAGTAAGCTTTTCAAACATTTTAATGTTAGCAAAGTGCCAACTAACCTATCTATTTATTGCTAAGTTTAAAAAATTAACAAGCATTTGGACGCCAGAGTCAGCAGTATAACTCAGTCCTGCTGGCTCACACCAGGAACTGGTCTCAAACCTAAAACTGCAGCTCCACAGCCTAATATACAGAAAGAAAATACTGAAATACTACACTAACTCTGAAAACAGCTGTTTATATAAATAGAGGATCCAATTCTGGTCTTTTACATTCGGGTTTGCATCCTCTTTTGTCATTAGGGGATTTTTGAAAACAACTTTTTTATTTTTGTTATTTTGAATCACATGATCCACTACTGGGCAACAAAGTTTTTTTAGAAATTATTTTTAATTAAAAAATAATCATTCAATGGCAGAAAAGGAATTCAAAAGATGCCCTTCTGTATAGGAGTTCTTCTTGTCTGCTATTCATCATTAATATGTTTTTGTTTTCATTACTTCAGGCAACAGGAGAAACCTGGGAAGCAGAGCGGCCCTTGGGACTCTTAAATTGTAGCAGCAAGGACCCAGGACTCCGCAAAGACAGGAGCAGAAACTTGCAACGCAGGGGAATAGCAACTAGGATGTGAGGTTTAGGTGAGGCAGCAACAAGGGCCCTGAATTCAAAGGAGTCAGTGCATGATTTTTCTGGTATGCCTATAAATTTTTTGAAATAAAATTAATACCATAAAGTTGCCAATTCTTTACTGCAGCATAAAATGCAAAAATATGTGTTAAAATAGTTAATAGAAAGAGCTAATTAAATAAAATAATACTGGCAAGGTCAGAACTTATATGTACTAAGTGGTCTTTCAATGTACTGTAATGCATGGTATCGGGCTGAGTAATAACGTTGATTCATCAAAATTTTTAATTACAGTTTTTCTAATGGGTAGAATTCGAAAAGCTAGAAAATATAAGGTGTGAATTTCCTCAGGGATTCTCCTATTTGGCCACTCTAACTTCATCAGAAGTAAATTAAGTTTCTGCCGAAGTTACGGTGGCCAATCAGGAGAATCTGCAGGGAAATTCCAGCCCTTAGGGCTGAATTTTGCCGGCGCTCAGAGGGCGGGTTTAGAGGCGGGTCTGCTCTCAAAATCACAAAGTTTGACAGCAGGTCAGTATCCCGCTGTAAACCCGCCTCCTTGTCAGTTTCCCAAGTGTCGGGTCCCTGAACAGACCCGACACCAAGCGGCGAGTCAGCCAATTTAGACAGTTAGAAGCTATTAAAAGGTAGTTAAGTCCCACTTTCCCAGGCTTCCAATGAGATTCCCAGAAAGCAGCTATCACATCAGGTAAGTACGTTGGGTTCTCAATGACTGTGGATTGCTGTGAATAGGTGAAAGCTGCAAAAGTGGTATAAAACCTACCATTTCACAGTTGTTCAGTTCCCAATCTTAGAAGCTGGAGCATTTGGATTGGGAACCCACTTTTGAGCTTTATGCACTTTTGAAGTGTTTGCAGTAATCTCTCTATCCACTGTCAACTCCTTAGAACAACCTATCTCAACATTGATTGATTACTTCTGTCATCTCAATCTCACCTGCCATCTATTCTATCAGCATCAGTTCCCTTGAAAAAATCTCACCTTCGTCCTCAGAATCCCAACACAATCAGCCCCAACACTAGCATCACTGGGCACACCAGCAGCACCAACATCCACACCAACCTACTCCGCAATCAACTGATGATGCACTGGACACAGGGCCACACATGCCACGGACGTCGCCTGCCACGGACCCGCCGAGGTTGGAAAAATCCTTAATGTTTGAGAAATTCCTCTAGAATATAGAGTTATCTTTTCAAAATCATTGATCAGTAATTCGTCAGATAATGACGTTAGTGGCATCTAAACTAAAAAAGCAAAATGTATATTATCATGCAATTTTTACAAGCAATTAAAAAAATTAATTCTCGGGATGTGAGCTTCATTGGCAAGGCTGGCACTTATTACGCACCTCCAGTTGCCCTGGATACAGCTGAGTGGATTGCTCAGCTACTTCAGAGAGCAGTGTCAACCACATTGGAGTGGGACTGGAGTCACTATAGGCCAGACCAGGTAAGGATGGCCTGTTTGGTTCCCTAAAGCACGTTAGTGAACCAGTTGGGTTTTTACGACAATCTGAGCGTCACATCCAACTGATACTGATTTTAGAATAGAAGCACATCACTGATTAACCTAAATTAAATTTGAAAAAGTAACGGGTAAAATAAATATTGGCATGTGAAAATTATAATTAGCTCCTTGAATAATCAAAGACATTGATATTGAATATCAAGCAATTGATTTTATCATAGGTTAGGTTCAATTAGAATTAGCTCTTAAGGAACTTTAAATGAAATAATTCTGAACACAATCAATCGGTCTACTGCTTCGGGATATTCTTAAGTCGGATGATGATTCTATTCTGTCAATTAAGGAAGTAAGGGAGAAAATATTGAGTGAGCAAATAGGTCCTGTTGGCAAATAGAATGATTGAGTGCACATTCGTCAGGTTTAAACATTAACTGGTATGTAGATCAAGGGACAGGGGTTTCCACCAGGTTGTGCTGATTTTTCAATGCAATTCACCCAAAATCGTCCAAAATAGTGCAAAAGATCAAGGAATTTCAAGTGCAAGTTACGTCCAGTGGAAATCGTGTTTCCGTGATCTTTTGCGCTAGTTTAAAAAACATCGCACAAGAAGCCAGCCCCATCCACAACACTGACCATGTCCCCAGATCAAAATAATGAGCATGCCGAATTTACACTAACTGCACCTGTTTACGGCCCTTCAAGGAGGCTCTTAAAATTAATAGGCACTAATACACATCGTTTAAAAGTTTTTAAATATTAAAAAATATTTAATTTACCAAGAAACTGACGAGTGTGTATCAGTAAATGAAATTAGAAAATGGTCCTGTATAGTTTTTTAAAGTCATTTTCAGTTATTTAGGGCTGGATCTTCTCTGCGGAGGTGGGATGGTGGTGGGATAGTTGGTTGCCGGGTTCCGGTCCTGCTCCCGGCTGCACCCACTCTGTCAAAGGGATTTTCCCATGATTGGCCTTGTTAAGCCTGCCCTGTGGGCTTCCCGGCCAATTAACAGGAAGCGGGTCTGATGGCATCATTTGATGCTGCGTCATCAGCCGATTTCCTTAAAGGGACCACGACCACATTGAGTTTGACAGCTGTGCTGTCAGTGTTCTGCAGCATTGAGGTGCTGCAAACACTGACAAGCACTGTACAAAGGTGAACGGTTGTACCCCGGCTCTCCAAAGATTCCCTCCATATGCTTATGGAGGGAGTCACAGCACGCAGGGAGGTTCTCTTCCCTTCCAATGGCGGAAGAGACCTCCCCAGGACACCAACACAGCCTGGTTGCACATTGCACAGGAGGGTAAAAGCAGGGATGTCGTCAGGGGTCCCTGGCTGCAGTGGCACCAACCTTTCAATTATCTCAGTGGATCACGAAATGTTACTGCAAAGCCACACTCAAACTCACCCTGCTGTGCCACTCAACACACCCCCATCACTCTGCCTTCAATACCCTTCTCCTGCACATCCTTACTCACACCAACTTACCTTGCACCTCTCTATCTACATTATCGCTTCCCCATCTCACCAGCCACCTCTCACACTCACCCTCATCCTCCTGCAATCATACCAACTAACAACACACAGGGGTAGGCACTTGAGAGGTTTAGCCAATGTTCATGTGAAGTTTCTGGTAATGTGATGTCATATAGTGAAATCTATATTTTCAACACTTCACCATATTGGACAGAACTGTGCGCACCTTGAGAAGTGTCTTAGTGAGTTCCAGTGAATGTCGAGACATAACTTCCCCGCCACCGCCCCCGCACCCTCTCCCCCCCCCAATAGTGAGCAGCAGGTAATCTGTGGGGGAGAATGTAAAATTGGAAGGAAGCCTCAAAATAGTATTAAATTGGCTCTTAACAAGCCATTTAATGATCTCAATAGTCTCCCCCGCCGCTGGTGTTGGGTCAGTTCTCCACTGACAGACCCAACACCTGGGAGACTTGTGTGGAGGTAGGTTGACAGCAGGTTTCCTACCCGCTGTCAAGCTTTGCTATTTTGTGGACCCGCCTCCAAACCCGCCGTCTGAGCGCCAGCAAAATCCAGCCCTTAAAATCAGGTTACTCACAGGTGGTGGACTAGACACTTATTAAAAATGCTTATGTTTTGTGATTAACCCATTTTTAGCTGTATTAATAAAACTGCAGCCGGTTACCAATCTTAAATACATCCAGGAATATTTTTTTAATGCAGGAAAAGAAAACCAATTATGTTCTAAGATGCTGCCCGATGGTGCTGGTTCATGGAAGATTTTACATTTGTGATGATGCAAGCATCACCACATGGACTGCAGTGGTTCAAGAAGGTGGCTCACCACCACCTTCTCAAGAGCAAGTAGGGATGGGCAATAAATGCTGGCCTTACCAGTGATGCCCACATCCTATGAATTAATAAAAAAACACAGTTTAGCGGAAACTTGAACCATAACTTCACTTTGGAAAACTAGCGAAATTTGAGCACAATTGTGCCCAGATTGCCAGTTGTGCCCAAAGCAGAAACTTTGGCCTAGAAATTCAGTTGGCTGCGCCAGCCGTTAGCGCCTTAGGAGGAGTAGACCTCGAGCGCTAGGCGCTTAGCACCCGGGCGCAGCGCGATCTGCGCCTCGCCCCAACTTCAGTAGACATTTAGCGCCGGCGCAAAGTCATTGTGCGCGCTCATCTGCGCGCGCAGATCATGACGTCATTTCATCGTGCAACGCCCTTTGTGCGCCCGGAACTGGAACTTCACTCGCGCCGCCCCATTGTGCGCCTGGCGGCCCTAGCGACTGTTGAGTCGAACGGTGCTCAGCCGATGCGGGCCGCGGGGAGCGCAAATTAAAGGGCACTCCTGCAGTAGAAAAGGCAGCCATTTTGCAACACTCCTTCTTTGTGAGTAGATTTAAGATGATGATGATGATGATGATGATGATGAGGAGGAGGAGGAGGAGGAGGAAGAAGAAGAAGAAGACCGGTACCACATAACAAACTGATGGAGAGAAGCCCTCCCCAAAAATACAAATACACTAGTCTCGGCCTTTCAAAAAAACAAATCCACCCTCCCCCTTTAAGAGCTCACCGGAGCCAGAGTGTCTGCTGGCAATCAGCAGCTCGCCGCACCTGCCCTGCGCCCAACTTCCGGTGTTAGCGTCCCGGGCTGCCGGCTTAGCGCCTAATGATAGTCGTGCATCGCCTGTTTTAGCGCAGCAGCAACCTCTTAGGGCGATGCAACTGAATATCGGCGAAGGGGGCTCGACTTTGCGCCGGGCGCAAACTTTAGCGACCGCCCGACTTTACCACCCCAAAAGTGGTTATACTGAATTTCTAGGCCTTTATCTCCAAATATACATCCTACTAGTAAAAAGCTGAATCAGACAGTAGCCAAGCTGGGGACTCAGGGAACGAAGGGAGTGACAAAGGCTCTGCGGAAAACTCAGCAATGGAGCATATGGGGACTGAGAAGAAGATAAGACAACATATCAAGGACATGAGGGGATGAGACAATACATCAAGAACTTGTGAAGCTGAAGCAGCACATTGGAGATGAGAGATGAGATTAGGCACTCAGGGGAAAATGAGAGGCAGTGTATCAGGGCTAATGGGAGGAGAGTCAGTGCATCTGTGACTAGGGGCCAATGGTGTACATTAGTGGCTTGGGGAGGAGATAGAACACTTAAAGGATCAGAAGTGCTGGTGTGATCAAGATTTTGTGGGGTACTGACAACTCAATCACATCTCTTGTTTAAAAATTGGTTGGATGGAGATAGAATGAAGAACCCGATATTAATTGGACAGAAGAGGTAGGTAAAGGGGATAAGGGAATGGAGTTCCTACAATGTGTACAGGACTCCTTTCTAACCCCATATGTAAAAAGCCCAACAAGGGAGGATTCATTATTGGATCTAGTAATGGGGAATGAACCAGAGCAAATAAGAGCAGTAAAAGTACGGGAAGATCTAGGCAATTGTGACCATAATATAATATGCTTTAAAATAATAATAGAAAATGACACAAGTATGATGAAGACCAGGGTAATAGATTGGAGAAAAGCTGATTTTGAGGGGCTGAGAATAGAACTTTGGAAAATAAAATGGACAACAATATTGGCAAACAATGATGTAGAACAGCAACAGGAAACGTTTAAAATGGCGTTCAACAGAATCCAGGAATAATATATTCTGCTAAAAAACAAGAACAAGCTAAACACTAATGAGACACCATGGATGAATAAAGCCATAAGGGAAAAATTGAGGGTAAGGAAAGTAGCATACATTAAGTACATGGACAGTAGGGGAGAGCATGATAAGGGAAAATATGAAGAGATTAGGAGAGAAGAAAAAAAATCAATTAGGAAAGCAAAGAGGAATTATGAAATTAAATTTTCAAGGAGCATAAAACAAAATAGTAAAATATTTTACAGGCACATCAATAATAAAGGAAGGTCAGGATAGGAATAGAGCCATTAAGGGATGGACAGGATAATACCACAGGCAGTGATAGAGAGATAGCAGAAATATTAAATAATTACTTTGCTTCAATATTTACCAGAGAGATAGCAGAGGCATTACTACACATATTTAATAATTCATTCAAAAAAGGTATAGTGCCAGAGGACTGGCAGATAGCTAACATAATATCTATATTTAAGAAGGGAGATAGAACATGTCCAGGGAACTATAAACCAGTCAGCTTAACATCAGTGGTAGGAAAAATAATGGAATCCCTACTAAAGGAGAAAATAGAAGAACATCTAGAAGCCAAAAATATAATAATGAATAGTCAACATGGATTTCAAAAGGGAAAGTTTTGCTTGGCTAACCTCATTGAAATTTTTGAAGAGGTAACAGAGAGAATAGACAAGGGTAATGCAATAGTTGTAATTTATCTAGATTTTCAAAAGGACTTCGTTAAGATATTTCATCATAGACTAATGAATAAGGTCAGATAATGTGGAGTCAGGGGACAAGTAGCAGAATGGATAGTTAGCTGGCTTCAAGACAGAAAGCAGAGAATAGGGGTAAAAGTTAGATAGTCACAGTAGCAGAATGTGGGTAGTGGTGTACCACAAGGATTAGTGCTGAGTACACTGTTGTTCACAATTTATATTAACAATTTAGACTTTGGAATCAAAAACACAATTCCTGAATTTGCAGATGGCACACAATTGTGTGTGGGGGGGGAAGTGAATACTGAGGAGGACTGCAAAAAATAACAGGAAGACCTTAATAAACTTGCAAAATGGGCATATAATTGCCAAATTAAATTCAACACCGATAAATGTGAGGTATTACATTTTGATAGGAAGAATAGGGAGGTCACTCGGTTAATCCCGGGGATGAGGGGATGGACATATGAGGAGAGGTTGAGTAGATTGGGACTCTACTCATTGGAGTTCAGAAGAATGAGAGGCGATCTTATTGAAACACATAAGATTGTGAAGGGGTTGGATCGGGTGGATGCAGGGAAGATGTTCCCGATGATGGGTGAAACTAGAACTAGGGGGCATATCACAGAAATCACAGAAATCACAGAAACCTCACAGTACAGATAGAGGCCATTTCGGCCCATCGAGCCTGCACCGACACATATCCCACCCGATCCCCGTAACCCCTACACCAACACATATCCCACCCTATCCCTGTAACCCCACGTATTTAATCCCCCTAACACTAAGGGTCAATTTTTATCATGGCCAATCAACCTAACCCCGCACATCTTTGGACTGTGGGAGGAAACCGGAGCACCCGGAGAAAACCCACGCAAACACGGGGAGAATGTGCAAACTCCACACAGACAGTCGCCCGAGGCCAGATTCGAACCCGGGTCCCTGGCGCTGTGAGGCAACAGTGCTAACCACTATGCCACCTAGTCTTAGAATAAGGGGCTGCTCTTTCAAAACTGAGATGAGGAGGAACTACTTCACTCAGAGGGTGGTAGGTCCATGGAATATGCTGCCCCAAAAAACTGTAGAAGCTACATCATTACATAAATTTAAAACAGAAATAGACAGTTTCCTAGAAGTAAAGGGAATTAAGGGTTACGGGGAGCAGGCAGGAATTTGGACATGAGTCTAGGTTCGGATCGGTCATGGCCCTGTGGGTAACGAAGCGGGCCCAGGGGCCGTGCAGCCTGATCCTGCTACTATTTTGTGTGTCTAATTCTGTTAGATGCAGGAGATGGTTCTGTGATAGTGGATTGGCAGTTAGGATCAGATCAGCCATGATCTTATTGAATGGCGGAGCAGGCTCGAGGGGCCGATTGGCCTACTCCTGCTCCTATTTCTTATGTTCTTATGTTCTTATGTCACTTATTACATGGAGGGTACGAGTCTGGGTGGGGTAAATAAGCAAAGTGATCAAGGAGTATAAATAGACAAATCACTAAAAGTAGTGACACAGGTTAACAAGGCCATTAAAAAAGCAAACAAGGCACTAGGGTTTATTTCTAGAGGGATATAATTGAAAAGTAGTGAAGTTATGCTAAACCTGTATCAAACCTTGGTTAGACCACATTTGGAGTATAGCGTACAATTCTGGTCACAATATTAGAAAAAGGATATAGAGGCACTGGAGAGGGTTCAGAGAAGATTTACAAGGATGATACCAGAAATGTGAAGGTATACATATCTGGAAAGAATGAACAGGCTGGGTCTCTTTTTACTTGAAAAGACTGACCTAATTAAAGTCTTTAAAATTATGAAAGGTTTTGATAAAGTAGATACAGAGAGAGTGTCTCCACTTGTGGGGAAGAGCATAACTGGAGGCCATCAAATTAAGACAGTCATCGAGAAATCAAATAGGGAATTCAGAAGGAACTTCTTTACCCAGAGAGTGGTGAGAATGTGGAACTCGCTACCACAGGGAGTGGTTGAAGTGAATAGCATAGATGTATTTAAGGGGAGGCTGGACAAGCATATCAGGGAGAAGGGAATAGAGGGTTATGCTGATAGAGTTAGATGAGGAAAAATGGGAGGAGGCGCGATTGGAGCATAAACACCGGCATGGACTGGTTGGGCCAAATGGCCTGTTTCTGTACTGTATATCCTATGTAATCCTATGTAAAAGAAGGCCACCTTCATAAAATACCTGCATAGGTTTGGACTACTGAGTTCAGGAGCAAGAATAGGAATGTTTTCATAGACTGGTATATAGAACTGCTATATTTTAACACTGGACAAATATAAGCTCTACAAAACACTTTAGTTGTCAATGAAAACAATGGCCCATATTTTGCTGCCCCTACGGGTGCGTACGAGATGTGTGTGCACCAGTTGTTGTGTCTGTGTGTTGATAGAGACACTGAAGACAGGAGTTGGTTTGATAGGTGTTTACTAAACAAAGTCTGGAGGGGAACTAACGGATACAACACAATATACAGGCTTATATAGCCCGAGTGGCGATAACGCCTCGGTGGTGTAGTAGTTTCTGGTGGTGTAGTAGGTTCTTTTGGCAAGGCTGATTCGGCTTGAATGCCTGTGTCGGGTTCATTGGGTTCCAGTATCACCGGATCGGAGGTAGATATGGGTATCTCTACTTCATCGTTAGGCGTATAGAGTTGTGGTGTAGGTTGTCCCTTTTCGGATAACTCTATGATTTGGTCAGCATGGCGCCTTATTATGCTTTCTCCGATGTCCACGGTATACATCAGCGGTCCTAGTCGTGTGCAGATAGTTCTAGGCTGCCATTTCTCGGTACAGTAGTCCCGGGCCAAAACTTGTTGACCTATCTGGAAGGTTCTAGTTGGCCTTTCATTCATGCCTTGAAATTGCCGGTTCTCCACGTCCCTTCTGATGTTGGGCTTGATCAAATCCAGCCGGCATCTTAGGCTTCTATTGAAGAACATCATGGCAGGAGTTTGGTTTGTAACCATATGAGTTGCATTCCTGTATGCGAAAAAGAAGTTATCCACCTTGTGCTGAAGTTTTATGTCTTCATTACCCATGGCCTTTATGGCCTTCTTGAAGGTCTGGACAAACCTTTCAGCCAATCCATTGGTGGCGGGATGGTATGGGGCGGACGTGTAGTGTTTAACCCCATTGTTTTTTAAGAACTTCCTGAATTCTTCGGACACAAATTGCGGTCCATTATCAGAACAGATCTGTTCCGGCAGCCCATTCCTGGCAAATATGGTCCTTAATACTGTGATGGTTTTTTCCGTGGTGGTGGAGGACATCTTTATTACCTCCGGCCACTTGGAGTGTGCATCAACCGCGATTAAGAACATTGAGTCCATAAATGGACCAGCAAAGTCGATGTGTACCCTTTGCCAGGGAGATGAGGGCCACTCCCATGGATGTAGAGGGGCTTGGGGTGGAGCGTTTTGGACCTTCTGGCATCCTAGGCAGCGCTTGGTCATTTCTTCTATGTCTCCATCGATACCTGGCCACCATACAAATGCTCTGGCTAGGTTCTTCATTTTCTCTCCACCCAGATGCCCCTCGTGAAGCTCCTTTAGCACTTTATCATGGAGTTTGGGTAGAATCACCATTCTGGATCCACACATCAAGGTTCCTCAGCATACTGACAGCTGTTCTCTTCTTTGCGAGAATGCTGGCAACAGTGGTTCACCATGTGCTGGCCATCCCTTCACTGTTAAGTCGTAGACTCGTGAGAGAGTCGGGTCATTTCTCGTTTCCTTTTCAATGGCAGAATTTGTTACTGGTAGACATTCCACTATGGTTGAGTGGAACATCTCCACTGGGTCTACTGTAGGTGCCTCTTCTACCGTTGGCAACGGTAGGCGCGATAAACCGTCAGCATTCCCATGCTGTTTGATCCTTTGTATTCTATGTTGTATTGGTGTGCCCCTAGAAAAAGGGTCCACCTCTGTAGCCTTTGTGCTGTCATAATGGGAACACCCTTTTTAGGGTTGAATATGGAGATGAGGGGTTGATGGTCAGTCAACAAGGTAAATTTTTGTCCGTGTAGGTAATGGTTGAATTTCTTCACTCCCCATACCAGGCTGAGTGCTTCCCTGTCGATTTGGGCATAGTTACGCTCAGCTGAGTTCAATGAGCGTGACGCAAAAGCAATCAGCCGTTCCGAGCCATCAGGGAATTTATGCGATAATACTGCTCCTATGCCGTAAGGGGATGCATTGCACGCTAGTCTGATTGGCAGTGATGGGTTGTAATGAGCCAAAACTTCTTTGGACCTGATTAAGTCTTTGCATTTATGGAAGGCACGTTTACAGTCTTCGCTCCATTTCCAAATTACTCCTGTTTGTAGCAGTTCATTAAGTGGGTGTAGAAGAGTTGATAAGTTCGGTAAAACTTTATGATAGTAATTTATTAATCCCAGGAACGACCTTAATTGTGAAACATTTTCAGGTGCTGGGCCTTTTATGACCGCTTCAATTTTTTCAGGTGACTTATGCAACCCTTCCTTATTAATTATGTGGCCACAATATGATATTTGATTTTGGAAAAATTAGCACTTGGGGCGATTTGCTCGTAGGCCCCGTTCTCTCAGCCTAGTGAGCACCTGCTCCAAATTGGCAAGGTGCTTGTTGTCGTTTTCTCCTGTTACAAGGATGTCGTCTAGGTAGCATTGAGTCCCCGGAATCCCTTGGAGGACTTGCTCCATAGCTCTTTGCCAGATAGCTGGAGCGGATGCTACTCCGAAAACCAGTTGATTGTACTGGTACAGACCTTTGTGTGTATTTATCGTGAGATATTTTTTAGAGGCCTCTTCAACCTCCATCTGTAGATATGCCTGTGCCAAGTCAATTTTGGTGAAACGTTTCCCTCCTGATAGTGAGGCGAAAATATCTTCTATCCTCGGAAGAGGATACTGTACCGTGTGAAGGATCGGGTTTACAGTCACCTTGAAGTCTCCACAGATGCGAATTTTTCTCTGTTCTTCAGATTTATCATTATTCAATGCTTTCTTCATGACTGGAATGATGGGTGTTGCCCACTCGCTCCAATCTATTTTGGATAATACGCCTGCATTTTCCAAATTCTCCAGCTCTGCCTCGACTGCTGGACGAATTGCGTATGGCACCGGTCTTGCTTTAAAAAACTTGGGAATTGCTGCATCTTCTACTTTTATTGAGGCGGTGATGCCTTTCAAGGTTCCTAGTTTCTCTTGAAACACTTCTTTGGCGTTGGCCAAGATGTCTTTTAATCGTTCAGGTATGACGTCATCATCGTTTTTTTTCTTACTGGTCTCCGTCAGTGCCTGAATGGAGTGCCAGTCTAAACATATTTTTCTGATCCATTCACGTCCCAACAGCGGTGGGCCACCATCTTGTAGAATGTATAAATACAACTTTTGTATTTCCTTGCCGTTGTATACAACAGGCACCCTTATTTTTCCTTTGGGGTATACTTTCTGCCCCGTATATGTTTTCAAGATAATGGATGTGTCTTTTAAAGGTATATGCGGAAATAGCCGCTCGTAATCCCATCGATTTATGACGGTCAGAGCTGATCCTGTATCTAGCTCCATTTTAACTGGGGACCCTGCTATCGTGAGGGTAACCCAAATGGTCTGGTAATCATCTTTGGCAAGTACATTATGTAATTTGAGACAGCTTAGTCTCTTGTTTTCGGAGTAGCTATCGCTCTTCTGGTCTTCGGAGCTACTGTCCGTCATCATTTGTACCTTTCTGTACTTTTCTTTATTGATTTTTTTTTCCTGTCTGTGGATTTATTTTGTCCAGATCGGCATACCCGTGCAATGTGTCCAAACTTTCCGCATTGCCTGCATGCTTTGTCCTTGAACCAGCAGTCTCTCTGGTCATGGGTGGATCTGCCGCAGCGATAACATCTCTCGAAACCCTGTGTCATTTCATGGGTGCCGAAGTCCTGTGTCTTTTGTTGTATCTCTGCAGCTCCTCTTGCGGCTGCTTCGTATGATACAGCCATCCTGAAAGCCTTGTCCAGTGTTAAATCCTTTTCAGAAAGCAGCCTTTTCTGTGTTCCTTCACTTAAGAGACTGCAGATGAATTTGTCTCGAAGATAATCTGCTAGTCCTGCCCCGAATTGGCAGTGTTTTGATAGCTTTCTTAATTCGGTGAGGTAATCAGCGTTACTTTCATTCTTGTGTTGATTTCTCTTGAAGAATTTGAATCGTTCCACTATCAGCAGCGGTGTTGGGTTTAAGTGCTCCTGTAGGGTATCAACAATTTCTTTAAAATTCTTGTCCTTTGGTTTGGCTGGAGTGATTAAATTTCGTAACAGCCCGTATGTCTTTGCGCCCATTAGATTTAGCAGTACTGAAGCTTTTTTTTCATCTTCTATTCCATTTGCAGTGCAATATACCTCCACTCTTTCCACATATGTGGTCCAATCCTCTATCTCGTTATCAAAAGCATCAGTATTGCCAGACTTAGGCATCTTAGAAAAGATATGGCGCTTCCCGCGCTTTTCTTTCTTTTCTGCAGAAAAGGTATGGTGCTTCCCGCGCTTTCCCGCCACTGCTGCCGATGACAACGCTGTTTCCCGCGGTTTCCGTTCTTTTTTTATTTATTTATTTATAGTTGGAGACTCGTTCCCGCCGTACTTTCTCTCTAGGTCTGAACGCCGACCTGCTTGCAGCGCCGGCCGTCTCCCGAGTGCTCCCTCCCCGTCTGTTACTGCTTGCCTCTGCTTTCGCTGCTTGGCCCAGCTGTAGAGCCAGCCGCTGGAGCCCCAGCCTGACGCCCAGGATGGATTAGCGCAGTACCTGCCACCAGCTTGGCCAGCTGGTGAAACCACAGCTTCTTTCACTTTCTTGATTCTTCTGGACGCCAGAGGAATCGATGTCCTTGAGATGCTGCCGAATTGCAGGTAAGTCCGTTTCCACTTCATCGCCACTGTTGTGTCTGTGTGTTGATAGAGACACTGAAGACAGGAGTTGGTTTGATATGTGTTTCCTAAACAAAGTCTGGAGGTGAACTGACGGATACAACACAATTTACAGGCTTATATAGCCCGAGTGGCCATTACCGGCATTACAGTACACATGGGGCTCTTAAAGGCACATACACTACACTAGTAAGGGCCCCGCAAGCCCCGGGTTTTTGCGCGCAAAGCGAGCACACGAAAACCCGGAACTTGCGATCTGTCAAGAATCTTCTTGAGAGATCGTGCCACCCGTAGGAAAAGGGCATCCGCGAGCGGAGAGTTGTGCTATTTGCCCAACTTCTGCCCAGTGGATACCCGTGAAATTCTTATGCCTGGTAAAAGCAGGGTAAGGGTAAGAGTTTGAATGAATATAAAAATAATGTTTTTTTCAATTATTTAAACAAACACCTGTAAAATAAATTAAGGTTATTTTTAGCACTTTAAAACATTTAAATTTATTTTTCAAAAATTTAATTTTTGTTTTAATTGTTTAATTAAATTGTATTTTAATTAATTTTAAATATGTAATTTTTTAATTTATTTGTTATGTTAATAGCCTTGAATTTGCGGTAGGAGTCTTCCTGCAGGGAAATGCCTCCGATCTGCAAATAAAATGCCCGCGTACTTGGTGGTCCGAGAGGTATGGAGACTCGCAGTCCTGGGGCTCTCTGGGTACCCACGGGTAGAGGCACAGGTATCCCAGGGGTACAGGCAGTTCGGAAGCGCCCGTGGGATCATGTGGGCTGGCCCAACGAATGACAGAAGGGAATCCCCATTCATGCTTATGGGAATTCTGCATGTATAGATACCCCATAATTATGAATGGGAATACCCCCCAAAATATCTCTATGCTTCAAATAAATAAAAGAAAATCACTTATTTAAAATTAATAAAATTGCATTTAATTAAATATTTAAAACAAAAATTTAAATTTTTGAAAAAAAAATTAAATATGTTAAAGGGGCTAAAAATAAACTTACCTTATTTCACAGGTTTTTAAACGTATAAATTATTGAAAAAAATGTATTTTTCTGCTTTTTAAAACTCTTACGCTGGTAAAAGCAGGCCTTACGCCTACTTTTACCAGGTGTAAGAATTTCACGGGCATTCGCTGGGCAGAAGTTGGGCAAATAGCCCAACTCTCCTCCCGCGGATGCCCTCTTCCCAGGGATGCGGAGGATCTGTCATGAAAATTCTTGACAGATTGCAAGTTCTGGATTTTAGCGCATGCACAATGCATGCTTAAATCCAGAACTTGTGCAGCCCTTACAGGCGCATGCGCACCTCGTACGCACCCATAGGGGCCGCAAATTAAGGCCCAATGTGTTTTTTATGTGATCCTCATTCATGCTTATGGGGATTCCGTACATACAGAATCCCCATAAGCATGAATGGGGATCTCCTTCTTCCATTGGTTGGGCCAACCCACATTATCCCTGGGGTGCTCGCGAACCACCTGCACCCTTGGGATACGTGGGTCTCTACGCATGTCTACACATAGAGGCCCAGGAGCCCGAGCCTCCGTGGATCCAGGACCATCAGGTAGGTTCATAGATTTGTTGTCGTTCAGAGGCATCCAAACCTCCAACCACATATTCAGTGCCAATAAGTCTGTACATCCCATTCCGCTGGCACATTTTCCAGCCATTTTCATTCATTGTTGCTCAGCATATGTTAGTTTTAGTCAACTAGTGAAGAAGGTATATGCTTGTAATTAAAGAAGATTTGTAAATCTCAGAGTAACAGTGAGTGGGCAACATAATGGCTAATATTTTTCAACAAAGTTATTGACTTGGTGCTCTTGGCACTGAGGATGACACAGCATTTGTCCACCATTGTCCAATTTTGCCAATAATCTGAATATGATGAGTTGCTATATCTTTCAATAATAGGAAGTTAATCACTTTGTGGATGGTGGTGTCATCAACAAAATAAAATTATGATTTTGATCACATCCATCGGGCCATCAATAAAAGCAAGTAACATGGTTGACTCATACACACTTCCGCAAGTTGATGTTGCAGATATGTTTTGGTAACATGATAAAGGCCCATTGGCCTCATACTTGTGCTCTCAAATAAATTCAAGTATCATTAAAAGCATCTTTCTAAGCACCAATGTTGATTGTACTTCATGGCCTAGAAATTGAGTGGGCTTAGCGCCCATTTTGCGGCGCTAGAGGGCATTGCGCTGGACTTACAGCCGGTTTTGAAATTGACTAGGGCCCAACATCGGCGTTACACCGGTAGCGCTGCGCCGGCACCGATGACGTCATCGGTGTGCGCAGCGTCCCGGTTGCCGTGGTGATGGGCCCCAGCGCCGAAATTCAGTTGCGGCCGCCTCGCCCGTGGCAGCCACAACTAAGACTCTGGCAACAGAGTCTTGCACGACTTTGCGCCGGCGCATAAAGGTGGAGCGGCGGCCGGCCGCTTTCCCGCCGGCCGCCTGCCCGCACCTCCCTCCCTGGACTCCCCCACCCCCCCCCCCGCGGAACAGATGCTTCTCGGCTGCGAGCCCGGCACTTCCCCGAGGTGCCGGGCTCATTTTTGTGGCGATTTAACCGGCCAGCGGGCGGGTGCAGGCAGCTCCTCCTTAACTGAAGGAGGAGGCCTGCACTTCCCGAGCCTGCCGCACCGCATCGGGCGCCGCAGCGCCGGAATAGCGCCGCAATGCACCGCGTAGCGCCAGTTTTCAGGCGCAAACAGCCTTCAGTAGCGCTGGCAGCCGTTTGGGCGCGGCGCTACTGAATTTTTGGCGCGCACAGCGCGACTTAGCACCGGCGCTAAATTTCCGGCGTTAAGCCCCGGCGCAGCGCAAACTCAATTTCTAGGCCCATATCTTTAGAAAAGGACAGCTATATCATTTGTGACATTTAATGCATGCTGCACTTTTTATTTCAATTCTTAATCGAACATATTTCTGGAGTTCGATATCTGTACTTTATGAAGATGGTCAGTGTTTATAATTTAAAGTCAGCGTTACAAGCTGCAGTATTGGCCTGTGTGAACAGCGCAAGCAACTGTGTATCTCCTTAACCAATCAGATTGAAGAATCGTTAATCAGCAGCTCAGTGTCTGAACCAAGAAGTGTAAGTTAGAATATTTAATTCAATGTCCAATCAGATGCAAAAAGCAAAATAAAGAGAGGGAACAAAAGATGGGATTAAGAGAAAGGGATAAAAGAGACAGAAACATTTTTTTAAAGTTTAAATTCATTTTTTTAAACCTTGATCTTTAAAATCTGAAGAAATGGGACACTTGTAAAAGTTAATTCTATGGCCAGAGAGGTTGTTTGGCGGTAATTAAACTTATTACCAAAGTTCCCTTTAAGCTCACCTTGCTTTTAAATGTGAAAAGCCGTGCATGTGTGGTATTTTGAATGGGCCATACAGCCCCTTAAAGGGGCTATTAACCTAAAATAAATTAAAGGGAACCTTGCTTTTCACGCTGTTAAAAATATACTTACACTGGAATGGACAAGCTCTAATTTTTTCTTGTGAGTTTAGTGGGTATATATCACGTAAGTACCGCAACTTTGTGCCATTCCATGTGCTTCAGTGCAGAGTCTCTTGGCAAGATACTGTTAAAGCGAAGCTTCTGGAAGATCAGGGCAACTTGAACAGCAACTTGCTGATTTCTGTGTTTAGCTGCGCATGTGCGGTCGCCGGAAGTTGCTGTTCGGTTTATATAGAAACATAGAAGATAGGACCAGGAGTAGGCCATTCGGCCCTTCGAGCCTGCTCCGCCATTCAATGAGCTCATGGCTGATCATCCAAATTCAGTACCCTGTTCCTGCCTTCTATCCATATCCCTTGATCCCTTTAGCCTTAAGAAATATATCCAACTCCTTCTTGAAGATACTTAATGAATTGGCCTCTACTGCCTTCTTTGGCAGAGAATTCCACAGGTTCACCACTCTCTGGGTGAAGAAATTCCTCCTCATCTCTGTCCTAAATGGCTTACCCCTTAGCCTTAGACTGTGACCCCTGTTTCTGGACTCCCTGACCATCGGGAATATCCTTCCAGCATCTAGTCTGTCTAGTCCTGTTAGAATTTTATAGGTTTCGATGAGATCCCCTCTCATTCTTCTAAACTCCAGCGAGTACAAGCCCAATGGACCCAATCTCTCCTCATACGTCATTCCTGCCATCCCAGATATCAGTCTGGTGAATCTTCGCTGCACTCCTTCCATGACAAGAACATCCTTCCTCAGATAAGGCAAAGAAAACTGCACACAATACTCAAGATGTGGCCTCACCAAGGCCCTGTACAACTGCAGCAAGACATCCTTGTTCCTGTACTCAAACCCTCTCTCTACGAAGGCCAACATACCATTTGCCTTCTTAACCGCCTGCTGCAACTGCATGCTTACTTTCAGCGGCTGGTGCACAAGGACGCCCAGGTCTCGTTGCACTTCCCCTTCTCCCAATCTATTGCCATTTAGATAATAATCTACCTTCCTGTTTTTGACACCAAAGTGGATAACCTCGCATTTATCCACGCTATATTGCATCTTCCATGCTTGTGCCCAATCACCCAACCTGTCCAAATCATACTGGAGTTTCCCGGCATCCTCCTCACAGCACACACGCCCACAATGCTTTGTGTCGTCTGCAAACTTGGAGATATTACATCTAGTTCCCTCGTCCAGGTCATTAATATATATTGTGAATAGCTGGGGTCCAAGCACCGCTCACTGCGGTACCCCACTAGTCACTGCCTGCCAATCGGAAACAGAGCCGTTTATTCCAACTCTTTGCTTTCTGCCTGCCAACCAGTTCTCTATCCAAGTCAATACCTTGCCCCCAATCCCATGTGCCTTAATTTTACATGCTAACCTCTTATACGGGACCTTATGGAAAGCCTTCTGAAAATCCAAATACACCACATCCACTGGTTCTCCCTTATCTATTTTACCAGTTACATCCTCAAAAAATTCCAGTAGATTAGTCAAGCATGATTTACCTTTTGTAAAGCCATGTTGACTTTGTCCGATCCGGTCACTTTTTTCCAAGTGCTCTGCTATTACATCCTTTATAATGGACTCTAGCATTTTCCCTACTACCGATGTCAGGCTTACCGGTCTGTAATTCCCTGTTTTCTCTCTACCACCCCTTTTGAACAGTGGGGTAAAATTAGCTACCTGCCAATCCATGGGTACTGTTCCACAGTCTATCGAATTTTGGAAGATGACCAGCAAGTTTCTAGGGCTACTTCCTTAAATACCCTAGGATGTAGATTATCAGGCCCTGGGGATTTATTGGCCCTCAATCCCATCAATTTCCCTAACACCATTTCCCTACAAATACTGATTTTTATCACTTTAGTACGACACTTTAGTAATGGTGACGCTAATAGCCTCACTATTATTCCTTCAGTAAAATCCAACCCAATGGAAAATAAAAGCAAATCCATGTGAGATGTGTTTTTTGTCTGTCATAGCAGGCTTTTGTCTGCGTGGTTGTCTCCTGACACTGATACTGTCTGTCAAGTCGGCGCTGTACAACCTGGGGCTTGAGTTCCAGCAGCACTAATTCGATGTGTTCATGTCTGTGAGAAGAAACAAAATGTGAGTTTACAGGGACCATTTGTCTGTTGTACTTCAGGATACAAAGTGAATCTGAACCTTTGATTAAAATTAAATGTCCAATAATGCAGTGCAGCATGATACATCTTGTCTGACGAATGAATCTTTTTAAACAATTGGGTAAGTGTCTTTTTCCAGCCTTCACAATGCTTCCCTCTGCTCGAACCCTGTTGAACAGCTAACTGGACTACATAAGAGAGGGCATTAATTAGTTTCCTGAATAGGTGTTGAAAATGATGCTTTAGCTTGTATATTGGTGTCATTCATTTTATTGCTTTTACAGAGTTGCATGAGCTGCCCATGTCAACCCATAAGAGGTTATATTTAAATAAGTTGTCAGTCAGCCAATAAAAAAGCATGAAAAAGGGCAAATAACCCATTTGAATGTAGCATAGTGTTCAACCTCTTAATATTTACCTGAATTAAGGATCTCTTTAACTAAAACATCTATGTTTTCTGTTTTAGTCCCTTAATAATAATCACAACATCCTGATGAAAAGATTGCAGAAGCATTGAAAGATCATGGGGTAGAGTTTCTGCTTTGGGCACAATCGGTGATACAGGCGCAAATTGCACCCAAAATTGCGCCCATTTTGAGAAGTGTTTTCTTTCCTCAAGTTTCCACTGAAATTCATTTGCATTTCAGCAAATGTAAAATCTGCCATGAACCAACACAATCAGGCAGCATTTTAAAATATAATTAAAAACATAATTTGATTTAAAAAATATTCCTTGATATATTTAAGAGTGGTAATTTGGTGCAGTTTGATTAATACAGCTGAAAGTGGGTTTATCACAAAAATAAGCATCTTTAACCGTAGCATCTAGTCCACCACCTGTGCGTATCCCGATTTTAAATGGCTGAAAATGACTTTAAAAAAATATACAGAACCATTTGTTAGTTATATTGAGGTGCAGTAGTCAGTTTCTTAGTAAATTAAAAAAAATACATTCATAAGCTGCAGATGGACTCACTTTGGAGCATCCACGATTCTGAGAGGGGTGTGGATAGCACATTTAGTGAGTTGGTCACACCGCAGGTTAAGGCCAGCGTAGACAGTACATGGGTGACCAAAAGGCAGAGCAAGGGCAGGAAGGTAGTGCAGAAATCCCCTGGGGTTGTCTCCCTTAGCAACAGGTTCACCGTCTTAGGTACTGTTGTCGGGGGGGGTGACGCATCGGGGGAAGGCACCAGCAGCCAGGCTCATGGCACCATGACTGGCTCTGTTGCAAAGAAGGGAGGGAAAAAGAGTGGCAGGGCTATAGTAATAGGGGATTCGATTGTAAGGGGAATAGATAGGGGTTTCTGTGGTCGCGACCGAGACTCCAGGATGGTATGTTGCCTCCCTGGTGCAAGGGTCAAGGATGTCTCGGCGCGGGTGCAGAACATTCTGGAGGGGGAGGGGGAACAGCCAGTTGTCGTGATACATGTTGGTACCAACGACGTAGCTAAAAAAAGGGAAGAGGTCCTACAAGTAGAATTTAGGGAGTTAGGAGCCAAGCTAAAAAGTAGGACCTCGAAGGTAGTAATCTCTGGATTACTACCAGTGCCACGTGCTAGTAAGAGTACAGAGAACAGGATAGTTAGGCTAAATACGTGGCTTGAGCAGTGGTGTAAGAGGGAGGGTTTTAAATTTTTGAGGCATTGGAACCAGTTTTGTGGTAGGTGTGACCTATACAAAAGGGACGGTCTACACCTGTGCAGAGATGGAACTGATGTTCTCGGGGTAATTTTTGATAAAGCAGTTCGGGAGCATTTAAACTAGTATGGCAGGGGGCTAGAAACCTATGTAGTGAAATAGAGGAAAGTGAAAGGCAGACAGAAATAAATGGTAAAAGGGTGAGGAACAAAAAACAAAGGGCCAAACTAATTCATAAAAAATGTGAGCATAAAAAAAGCCTGAGGGTTTTATACCTTAATGCGAGAAGCATCAGGAACAAGGTAGATGAATTAGCTGTGGAAATAGAGGTTAATAATTATGATCTAATTGGGATTACGGAAACATGGTTGCAGGGTGAGCAGGGCTGGGAGCTTAACATACAGGGGTATTCAGTATTTAGGAAGGATCGACAAAAAAGAAAGGGAGGAGGGGTAGCATTGCTAGTAAAAGAGGGGATAAATGCAATTGAAAGGAAGGATATTAACTCAGTTAATACAGAATCTATATGGGTGGAGCTAAGAAATAGCGAGGGGCGAAAAACATTAATAGGAGTGGTATATAGGCCTCCAAATAGTAAAATAGAGGTTAGGGAGGGCATCACGAGGGAAATTAGAGAAGCGTGCAATAAGAGCACAGCTGTCATCATAGGTGACTTTAACTTACATATAGATTGGACTAGCCTAATCAGTAAAAATAATGAGGAGGAGGAATTCCTTGAGTGTTTAAGGGATGGTTATCTGGATCAATATGTCGAGGAACCAACTCGGGAACAGGCTATATTGGACTGGGTACTGTGCAATGAGAAGGGACTAATCAGTAATCTTGTTGTACGGGGACCCTTGGGTCAGAGCGATCATAACATGATCGATTTCTCACTCGAAATGGAGAGCGAAGAAATTGACTCAGAGACTAAGGTCCTGAATTTAAACAAGGGGAATTATGATGCCATGAGACGGGAACTGAGTAGGTCTGATTGGACAACGTTCCTGAGAGGACTGGAGGTAGATAAACAATGGCAAACATTTAAAGATAGAATGACAAAATTGCAAAAATTGTTTATACCAATCTGGCATAAAAGGAAATCTAAAAAGGTGACTCAACCGTGGATAACAGGGGAAATTAGAGACAGCATAAAATCCAAAGATAGGGCGTATAAAATAGCCAAAAAAAGCGCCAGAGCGGAAGATTGGGAACAGTTTAAGATAGAGCAAAGGAGGGCAAAGGGCATGATCAAGAGGGGCAAAATAGCTTACGAAAACAAGCTGGCGGAAAATATAAAAACTAACTCCAAAAGCTTTTATAAATATATCAAAAGGAAAAGACTGGTGAAAACCAAAGTTGGTCCATTGCAGTCAGATACGGGGGAATATATAATGGGAAATAAGGAAATGGCAGATCAACTAAATGCATACTTTGGGTCAGTCTTTACGAAGGAAGACACAAAAAACCTCCCTGGGATATCGGGAAAAATAGGGACATTGGCAAAGGAGGAACTGACGCAAATCAATATCTCTAAGGATATGGTGTTAAGGAAGCTAAAGGGATTGAAGGTGGACAAATCCCCAGGGCCTGATAACATGCATCCTAGGGTACTGAAGGAGGTGGCCCTAGAGATAGCGGATGCACTAAGGATGATTTTTCAGAATTCATTAGACTCGGGAACAGTGCCGATGGATTGGAGGGTAGCTAACGTTACCCCACTATTCAAAAAGGGGGGTAGGGAAAAAGCAGGTAATTACAGACCTGTAAGCCTTACATCAGTTGTGGGCAAAATGCTGGAGTCCATCATTAAGGATGAAATAGCGGAGCACTTAGCAAATGGGGACAGGATAGGACAGAGTCAACATGGATTTACAAAGGGTAAATCGTGCTTGACTAATCTATTGGAATTTTTTGAGGGAGTAACTGGTAGAATAGATGGGGGAGAGCCAGTAGATGTGGTGTACCTGGACTTCCAAAAGGCCTTCGATAAGGTCCCACATAAAAGATTAGCATGGAAAATTGAGGCTCATGGGATAAAGGGGAAAGTTTTGGCGTGGATAGGGAACTGGCTGTCAGATAGAAAACAGAGAGTTGAATAAACGGCTCATTTTCTGAATGGCAGGCAGTAACAAGTGGGGTACCACAGGGATCTGTCCTGGGGCCCCCAGCTGTTCACAATTTACATTAATGACCTGGATCAGGGAGTCGGATGCAGCATTTCCAAATTTGCAGACGACACACTAAACTAGGAGGTGGGGTGGCTCAGAGGAAGAGACCAGGAAGCTCCAGAAGCGATTTGGACAGACTGGGCGATTGGGCGGATAAATGGCAGATGCACTATAATGTGGACAAGTGCGAAGTTATCCACCTTGGGTGCAGGAACGGGAGGGCAAATTATTATTTAAATGGCAATAGATTGGGAGAGGGGGAAGTACAGAGAGACCTGGGTGTTCTTGTACACCAGTCACTGAAGGCGAGCATGCAGGTGCAACAGGCGGTCAAGAAGGCAAACGGTATGCTGGCCTTCATAGCAAAAGGGTTAGAATACAGGAACAGGGATACCTTGCTGCAGCTGTACAGGGCACTGGTGGAGACCACACCTCGAGTACTGTGTACAGTTTTGGTCGCCTCATCTGAGAAGGATGTTCTTGCCATGGAGGGGGTGCAGCGGCGATTCACCAGGCTGATACCAGGAATGGCGGGAATGACCTATGAGGAGAGGACTATGTAGTTTAGGGATGTACACACTGGAGTTTAGAAGATTGAGAGGGGGACCTCATAGAAGTGTATAAAATTCTGACAGGTCTAGACAGACTGGATGCAGAAGGAATGTTTCCCTTGGCGGGTGAGAACAGAACTAGAGGACATAATTTAAGGATAAGGGCTAAACCATTTAGGACAGAGATGAGGGGGAATTTCTTCACATCAGAGAGTGGTGAACCTGTGGAACTCATTGCCACAGAGGGCAGTGTACGCCAGCTCATTAAATATATTTAAGAGGGAATTAGATATATTTCTACGGGCAAAAGGGGTTAAGGGTTACGGAGAGAAGGCGGGGACGGGATACTGAATTAAAGGATCAGCCATGATCTCATTAAATGGCGGAGCAAGCACGAAGGGCCGAATGGCCTACTCCTGCTCCTATCTTCTATGTAAAACGTAACTATTAGTGTCCTTGTGCACAAAAGAACCAGCTTAATTTTTGGAGCCTCCTATAGGCGCAATTAGCAGCAACTCCCAATGGTGATTAATTCTAGTGTAATGTTTTTTTAAACTAGCGCAAAAGATCATAGAAAACTTGATTGAGCTGAATGTTAATTTGCACTTAACATTCCGCAATCTTTTGCACTGGTTACACTGATTTTATGAGCATTGCCCGTAAAAAACTAGGGCAACTGAGCAGAAACTCTACCCCATGGGTAATTTTATTTAGATTCTAATTGGAATGTCAACTGTGCATTGGAAAGTTGGATATATGGCAAGAGCTAACACTGACATTCACCAACAAATACACAATTCATCTTCTCTATGCTTTTGTTGATTAGCTTAAAATGTATTGTATACAGAAATGGCTAAACTTGCTTCCTTAATGGTGTGTACGTGCGAGATCAGCAGATCACGTCTCACAGAGCCCAGTGGCACCATTTGCATTATTCTACTCCCATGTGAGAAATAATAAATATTAATCACCTCATTTGAATGGGCCTCTATGAGCCTTTGCATTGGCGTGCTGAAATTCCACAGTGCTGTCTGTGATAATATTGCCTTGTGTTCGCAGCATTGTTTCTTGGTCATTTGCCCTCAAGGTGAAACAAAATGTAAAAAATATATGGAAACTTGACCCACTTTATTGGCTGCTCCAGCGATACTCTATGAATAAGCAAAGTATCGGATTGTGTAGTTGGTCACAGCAGCCATAACATATTTTCAGTAGATTCATTTTGATGCCATCTGAAAACTGTCAAATCAGGCATAGAAAGAGAAATAAAGAGAGGGAAAGAAAGCTTGGATTAAGAGAGACAGAAAAAAAAGAGACAGAAAGAAAGATTTTTTTTAATTTATTTTAAAATGTTACATTTTTCTTAATCTCCAACAATTAAAACCTGAAGGAATGAGACTCCATGCTTGTAATAGATAATTTTCAGTGCCAGAGAGGTTGATTGGCAGTAATTAAAACTTAACACATCATTAAAAAGGTACATAGACTGGAATGGAGAAGACAACTTTTTGTGATGAGTAGGTTCATATCTACCATGCAAATACAGCAACTTCACGCCGCTCAATGCATTTCAATGGTGAGGCAGACAACAAAATGCTGTTTTCGCAATTAGGACAGCAACTTTTGAATATTCACGTTGAACCATGCATTTGCCCTTCGCCTGAAGTTGCTGTTCCAGTTACGCGTAAATAACGGTGAGCACTATTAGCCTTACCGTTACTTTAACAGCAAAATCTGGCCCAATGAAGTTGTAGAGTGCTCTCAATTTGCATCATTTACATCTTAGTGTATTCAAAGCACTGTCAGCAGCAGTAACTTTCATGCAAAAGATCACACATGTGGAAGGCTGTGCCTACAGGGTTGTTCAGAAATATCGATCGTGACTTGGGGGCAATTTTTACTTAACTGGTTTGTCAGGAAACTGATGGGATCAGGTGTAATGCCAGTTTTACAGCCCGCCCGATTTTACTCTTTAGAGTGGAGAGTAATATTGGACAGAGTGTAAAACCAGCGTTCCACCCGATCCCATGGGTTTCCCATCCCACAATGTTAGGTTAAAATTACCCACTACATTTCTGTCCATAGTGAACAGAATATGGAATGCAATCTATTTTCACCTTTAGGTATGTGAAACTCTGCTCTGAGAGCACTACCAAATGAAATTTACCCCTTGACTACATAACAGGGATGACATCAAAAATAATTAATTGGCTGTGAAGCATTTGAGACATCCGGGAGGAAGTGATAAGCTGCTATATAAATGCAACTTCTTTCTTTTTAATCTAACTTAGCTTCATGAAGGTGCAAGGCAATTTTCATTTACTCATTACAGAAGTTTCTTTCTAATAATCCTAAAAAAAAAGTTTCTTACTACCCACTAATCACTGGGAAAGTGGACTCAATTTTAAACAAAAACAGAACAGGAACACATGAACACAGGCAATTGAAGAAAGCAATTCTTCCAATATCAACTTCTATAGGAGCTCTGGGAGGCACAAAGCATCTTGGAGCAAGCTGCAGAATCCCTTGGTGGGTGGCAAGTGAAGGTAAAACGTAACAATCGAGATTGGTTTGGATGTTCCCCAAATACAGTATTTCATGCTCAAAGTGGCACAGATGAAAGACAACATGCCAGGGAGATCAGTGGGCACCTGGACAAGATTAGCTGCACCAGTCATATTGCCTGCAACTATATTTGACTGAAGATAACAGCAGGCTCCAGATCAACAGAAAACTTTGCCTATAAGGAACCCTACATTCAACAATTATTGGCAGGTAAAGTTCAGACCATTCTTAATCTTTCTGCCTCTGGCTCATTCCAGGCTAGCAGTGTGTTGTCAGCTAATATGTTGGACAAACTTGTATCAAACAGGTGAATGATGCATTGGTCAGCAAGGCCAGCATGTTCATCCCTTTCCTAATGAAGAGCAATAGGGGTGTGACACAGCTGAACAATTTTACCACACACATCTCAGAAAGTTCAAGAGCTCACTGGTGATGCTGATGAGGTTTCTGCTGATTCTTTGTCGCTACCATTTTCCTCTCTCCTTACAGCTACCCCATGACTTTTCCTGTGCTACCTCTTCAAGCTTGCCTGCAACCAACAGGATTTGTTTAGCTAAGCTGCAGCTTGTTAACTTTGATGGGTGCTCTGTAAAGTGCTGTCATGTTCTGAGCCAGTGGCCGTTCTGGCAGACTGCTGTTCCAAGCCTAACATGACAGAAAAGGAACAAATATTTACAATGCTGCCTTTAAACCACAACTTCAAATATAGCTTGCATTGCAAGATACTGTGTGGCTGCAGCTTCCTGTGATTTTCCATGACCCTCCCCTCCTCTCTGTTGAGCATTCAGCCGCAGGTGAAACCTAGTGAGTGTTTGCATATGTTATTTCAAGTCATTGACCATGCAAAGTAGAGCGAGTCGGACCCTGCCGTTTTTGGTGAACAGTGTGCTTCCAGCGTTCAGCCCAGCTCACCTTCACAGGGACCAAATTATTTACTTTAAGATATTGTTGTGCATCAATTAGAAAGCAGTTAAAGGGCAATATTAAAACAGTCCAGAAATAAGTTACCTGTTTATCTTCTATGTCAATGAATGACATGTGACTCCGGCACCTGGACTCATCCAGCCGCTACAATGCAAAGATGGCACTTCCTCTAGCTATAGCGCAGCTGAATCTGCCATTGCAAAGCTCCAGCTGGATGTTCATTGGGCTGTGGAGTCGGGATTGGAGGCGTGTGGGGGTTTAAAATCCCGAAATCGGGGGTCCCGACCCCATCTCGCCCCCAACCCACCTCCATGCCAGTTTCAAAGGAGGCGGGTACCCACCCCGCAACTGGGACCTGCCTCCCCGAGGCGGGAAGGGGATTAGTGCCAATTAACTGCCTGTTAACAAGTAGTTAACAGGCAGTTTTTAGCCTAATGCCTATTTTCATTGTTGAAGTGCGGGATTCCCGACGGCTCCAAACCATACCAAGTTAGCGAGGCGGGCCGTCGGGTTGAAGGGCTTGGAGGGGTCGAGATGTTCAGGTGTTCAGGTGACCGATGGGGTGCATGAGTGCAGAGGTAAGTGTGTTTGGTCTGTGTAAAAGTGTTTAAAGAAGTTCGACTAACTTTTACTTACCTTTACAGCCTTCCTTCCTTCAGGTCTCAGGAGTCCCTCATCTCACCGGCACAGAAAGCAGAATGGCCGCCAGCTGTCAAACACTGATATTTCATCTGTCAAAAGATCTTGACAGATGAAATTTCAATCTGTGACATCACCTGTTGCCGGGTGGCCCTTATTTGGCCTGCTGAGCCCGCTGGGTGGGCTCAACAAGGTCAATCAAGCCTATACGCGTGGGTTGGCTAGAACTCGGATGGAGGCGGGACTATAACCCCAAAAGCTGCAGTCCCACCTCCTACCCGACTCCTCAATGAAAATCCAGCCCTCTGTCTCTGGCTGCCACCATACCATCCCCATGGAAAGAAATGGTTTTCCCGCAACCTAACATAAATTCCAGGAACCCTGGTTCATCAAGGGACCAGCTGGTCCTTGCCTCGTAATTTCGGTATAAAAATGACAGAGTTCTTGTGACAGCACAGTCTGGAGATAATTCCATAGGCAGAGGTCGTGTGTGAAGCTCAAGGCACTAGTACTTTTGGATAGATCCACAGATCCTGTCTTCCCAGTGGAGAGCTGCATTCAAAGGGAGCACAGGTCAGAGAATCAGTATCACAGTGTTACAGCCTTATCTCCAGGCCACACACGCCCTTGGAGTAGAGTTCTTCGTTGGGAGTGTGAGATTGCTGAATTTACCCTCTTAGACTTGTTGGATTCATATAGCAAGTTGGCGTGCACCTGAACAGCTGTTGTGTCACTGATATAAACATGAAGGTCCGGCTTAAGTGTTAGCAACTCTTGTGCTGCTGATGCAATCATAATATTATGAAAGACGGACAGCACAACCAGTACAAATAACATTTAAAAAAGAACTGCAAATGCTAGAGACCTGAATTAAGATGGAAAATACTGGAAATGCACAACTGTCGAAAGACAGGTTAATGATTTGGGTCTAACCTTTCATCATAACTGGAGAATTAAAGTTAAAAATGTCTCTAATTAGTACTGAACACAGAAAAGGAATGAGGAATCATAGAGAGGAAGTTAATGGGCTGAATGTCCTGCTGACTGCTTCTTAACAGCAGGAAACTGGTAGATGATATAAACATAGAAACAGAGAAACATAGAAGATAGGACCAGGAGTAGGCCATTCGGCCCCTCGAGCCTGCTCCGCCATTTAATGAGATCATGACTGATCATCCAAATTTAGAACCCTATCCCTGCTTTCTCCCCATATCCTTGATCCCTTTAGCTTTATGAAATATATCTAACACCTTCTTGAATATATTTAATGAATTGGTCTCCACTGCCTTCTGTGGTAGAGAATTCCACAGGTTCACAACTCTCTGGGTGAAGAAATTCCTCCTCATCTCAGTACTGAATGGCTTACCCCTTATCCTTAGCCTCCGTGACCCCTGGTTCTGAACTCCCCCGCCATTGGAACATTCTTCGTGCAACTAGTCTGTCTGGTCCTGTTAGAATTTTATAAGTTTCAATGAGATCCCCTCTCATTCTTCTGAACTCCTGTGAATATAAGCCCAATCGATCCAATCTCTCCTCAATGTCATTCCTGCCATCCCAGGTATCAGTCTGGTGAATCTTCGCTGCACTCCCTCCATGGCAAGAACATCCTTCCTCAGATTAGGCAACCAAAACTGAACACAATGCTCAAGGTGTGGTCTCACCAAGGCCCTGTACAACTGTAGCAAGACATCCTTGCTCCTGTACTCGAATCCTCTCGTAATGAAGGCCACATACCATTTGCCTTCTTAACCACCTGCTACACCTGCATGCTTACCTTCAGCGACTGGTGCACAAGGACATCCACGGTCTCGTTGCACTTCCCCTTCTCCCAATCTATTGCCATTCAGATAATAATCTGCCTTCCTGTTTTTGCCACCAAAGTGGATAACCTTGCATTTATCCACAGTATACTGCATCTGCCATGCATCTGCCCAATCACCCAACCTGTCCAATCATACTGGAGTTTCTCGGCATCCTCCTCACAGCTCACAAGCCTACCCAGCTTTTGTGTCATGTGCAAACTTGGAGATATTACATCTATTTCCCTCATCTAGATCATTAATATATATTGTGAATAGCTGGTGTCCTAGCACCTGATCCCTGCCGGTACCCCACTAGTCACTGCCTGCCACTCGGAAAAAGACCCGTTTATTCCAACTCTTTGCTTCTTGTCCGCCAACCAGTTCTCTATCCAAGTCAGTACCTTACCCCCAATCGGTCGTGTGCTTTAACTTTACACGCTAATCTCTTATGCGGGGCCTTATCGAAAGCCTTCTGAATGTCCAAATACACCACATCCACTGGTTCTCCCTTATCTATTCTACCAGTTACATCCTCAAAAATTCCAGTAGATTAGTCAAGCAACGATTTTACCTTTTGTAAATCCATGTTTGATTTAGTCCGATCCTGTTACTGTTTTACAAGTGCTCTGCTATTACATCTTTTACTAGCTGGAGTGCCCGGCGGTGCCGAGGCTATTTCGAGGGCATGTTGTTGTTGGAAGAGAGAGAGAGAGCGACTGGGGGAAGAGAGAGAGCGACTGGTGGGAAGAGAGAGAGCGACTGGTGAGGAAGAGAGAGAGCGACTGGGGGGTAAGAGAGAGCGACTGGGGTAGAGAGAGAGCGGACTGGGGGTAAGAGAGAGAGCGACTGGGGGTAAGAGAGAGAGCGACTGGGGGTAAGAGAGAGAGCGACTGGGGGAAGAGAGAGAGCGACTGGGGGAAGAGAGAGAGCGACTGGAGGGAGAAGAGAGAGAGCGACTGGGGGAAGTAGAGAGTGCGACTGGGGAGAGAAAGCACGAGAGCGACTGGGGGAAGAGAGAGAGCGACTGGGGGGAAGAGAGAGAGCGACTGGGGGGAAGAGAGAGAGCGACTGGGGGGAAGAGAGAGAGCGACTGGGGGGGAAGAGAGAGAGCGACTGGGGGAAGAGAGAGAGAGCGACTGGGGGTAAGAGAGAGAGCGACTGGGGGAGAAGAGAGAGAGCGACTGGGGGAAGAGAGAGAGTCGACTGGGGGGAGAGAGAGAGAGAGCGACTGGGGAAGAGAGAGTGCGACTGGGAGGGAAGACAGAGAGCGACTGGGGGGGAAGAGAGAGAGCGACTGGGGGGGGAAGAGAGAGAGCGACGTTGGGGGGAAGAGAGAGAGCGCGACTGGGGGGAAGAGAGAGAGCGACTGGGGGAAGAGAGAGAGCGACTGGGGGGAAGAGAGAGAGCGACTGGGGGGAAGAGAGAGAGCGACTGGGGGGAAGTGAGAAAGCGACTGGGGGGGAAGAGAGAGAGAGCGACTGGGGGGAAAGAGAGAGAGCGGACTGGGGGGAAGAGAGAGAGCGACTGGGGG